>NW_022196895.1:40111181-40118589 GCF_008632895.1 Mastomys coucha | reverse complement strand
CGAAACAGGGTTTCTCTGTGTAGCCCTGGCTATCCTGGAACTCACTCTGTAGACCAGGCTGGCCTCTGCCTCCCAAGTGCTGGGCTTAAAAGTATGGGCCACCACTGCCCGGCTAGGATTTTCTTCATATGTTATTGTATCATTTGTGAACATGAGCTAATTTCATTCTTTTGTGCAATTTGGATGTCTTCTTTCATTTCTTAACTTACCTAAGTAATCCATCTGGACTTCTGGTACTACATCCAATAAAACTTGTGAAAGCAGATATCCTGGCTTAATTCTGATCAGAGAGGATCAGAAAAGCTTGTACTGTTAGTAAGATTAAGTTAGCAGCCGTTTTTTGATATTATAATGGGGAAACCATTTAATCTCATATTTTGAATGATTTTACCATGTGAAATAATTTCAGTGTCATGTATGATAATCATGTTTTTCTTTTTTTCTTAAGAAGGATGTTGATCTGTGCTGTTTATAGAGGGTCTTTGTCTATCTTTACCATCGGGTAATATTGGCTTTACTGAAGGAATTATCAAGTGTTTCCGTGTTAATATTCTTTGCATGGATTTGAGAAGGATTCATATTAATTTTCTTTTAAATGCTTGGTATAATTCCGTAGGGAAACTACACTATAAGTTTTTGATTAGTGTTTAATATCTGTACCTATATCTACCCCTATCATATATTTATATGTATATCAAGGTTGTTCATATTCCTTCCTAGTCAATGCTGCACTTTTATGACTTTCTCTACTTCACTTATGTCATTCAGTTTGTTAATATGCATCTGGCTCTCACATTCTCTTATAAAACCAGTTATAATACTTTAGAGTGTCATTTGACTCAGCTTCTTTAACTCTATCAGAGATTCTTAAAATCAAGATTCCTAAAGTTAAAAAATAAATCTTTGTATTTGGAAGCAAACTTGAAATTATCACACGTCTGTTTGGGTATTGAAGGAAAGACTCATATTCACAATGTTTTGAAGTTTGGATATGGGAGATATCAAAGACACTAATAATGTTTGGGAAAGTATATACACACAAAAATCGAGAGCCCTGAAACTATTTTTGAACCAATTTTATTTGAAGTGAATGGATGAAGCTCAAAAATAACATAGACTCCATGGTCCATGGAGAACCATGCTTTCTTCACACTTCAGCTTTCCAGGAAAGCCATTGTGAAAGCAGAATTTGAGGTTGCAGATAATTTGGTTCACATGAACATCTAGCATTTCCCTTCATGGTTGAGAGTCAGCTTCTCTTTACTCATCCTGAAAATACAATGAGAGAAATCGAGTCACTGCGGCACCAGTACAAAGAGAAATGTGATCATTTGATCACCCAGGAAATCACTCAGGAAAAGTAGGCTTAGCTGCTGGGTTCTATGGTTCTCATTCACTGATCTGAGGATCTTTGCTTCTGCCACTGCTCCTCTCTTGACCTGGTGTTCTTAATCAATCACATAAGAGAATTGGTGTCTAAGATTGCCTGTAATTACAAATGCCTACAAGGGTGCAATGTGGACAGTTATGTAACTACTGAATTCTACAACTTGAAAACAGAAGTGTTATTACCTCGCTGAGCATTCCAGAATTCTAGAAAGCTACTTCATAACTCTTTCTTTACCAGTTATTACATTTTAAACCTTTTTATTGAATTCTGTTTATTTTTATTCTGTGTACGTGTATAATGAGGAGTGGTGGTGCAGCTATGTGCCATCACACATACGCCAAGATCAGAGTAAACACACATGCAGGAGTATCTTCTCTTCTATGTGGGTCCCTGGGATGGGACCGGTACTCGCAGGCTTGGAGGCGAGCATGCTTATGTGGTGAATCACCTGCCAGTCTTACATGCTATAATTTCTAAGCAGCATAAGTAAATTTATTTCTTGTAAATAGCATATAGGATCTATAGATGATTCAGATGACTCACTACATTTAACATTTAGTGTCATGATTAGAACCTTTTTTTTTAAAGCAACAATATTTTATTCAGATTTCCTAGTGTTTGTTCTATAAGGAGTTTTAGTGTATAAATTGTTTTATTTTCAAATCTTAAATTACTGTCTTGTACATGGTAGATATTAAGAAATTTTTAAGTCCATAAAGTGGCTTTATCCTACAATAATGAGATTAACAAACACCATTCCCCAAGATTTAATTAAATATACAGTTCAACTATGTATCTTGGGGATAAAGGTGTACCCCAGTGGTTAAGAGAGTTTGCTGTTCTTCTAAAGGACCAGAATTTGATTCCCCAGACCAAGATTGTGTAGCTTATACCACTTGTTAACTCCAACTGTAGGGGATCTGACAACCTCTTCTGGCTTCCTTTCTCACACACACACACACACACACACACACACACACACACACACACACACAAGCTCTTTAAAAAGTATCTTTTAAATATTTGAATAGACAAACAATAGCCAAGAATTTACCTACAGAAAACTACATAGGCATAGAAAATATTATTTTCTCTTCTAAGACTGAAAAGGAAGACAAAGATTTCTCACCTCTTTGCTTCCTTTAATACAAAGGGGTTTCCACATGTTTTCCATCAGAACCACCAACTGGCTTGTAAATGGGGTCATACCTTTTATTTCCACTTAGGCCCTTGCTGATCATGCTTCCAGCCTGCAAAAGACAAGGGAGATCCTCAGGTAAGAATTGACTGATTAATTGGATTAAAACAACACTAAGAAAAACATTAATTGCACTTTTAGTATTGAGAAGCATTTTTATTTTTCAATCATATTATTCCCTTAGTATATACAATACAACAAATCTATAGATCTATAGGGCTATATGAATATTTTGAAAGAGCAATATGCTTTGACCTATTTTATAATTCTAAGCATGAAAGCATAGTGCTTTCAGATTCAATCCTTAGGCATGAAAGTATCAAATATCTAATCAGTGACATATATATATATATATATATATATATATATATATATGTTACAAAGTTTGTAACATATAACCTGTAATTTAATTCTTTAGAGATAAATCTTAACTTTAAAAGGAAAAACATGTCTGAGAGAAGCCACACTGGCAAATGTAGTACTACATAGAGTTTATTGATTTTTTTCATGTTTTGAAAGGTGATGAAGTAATATGATTGTGCATAATTCCTTTATATAGTAGTTAAAGATATTTTTTGTATATAAATTAATAAATATCAGAAGTCTGGTAACATAAAGCTTTGAGTAGCCCATAAAAATAGATATTACAAAAAATGGTGAGATACAGTTTGTCTAAAGTTTATAGACTTCTTATGATGGTGATTCATTCATATATGTATATCCTATGAAATAGACATAAATAAAAAATAGACATAATTATTTCTCCCCTTTTACAATCAATATAAAGTTGCCAAAGTTGGGTGCTATCCCAAAGCCTTCAGAGACCTGCTGATGGTGTTAAGATAGATGACGGCTTTCTTTCTGGAAGAATAATACTTCATATCAGCTAAGCCATAGTGAGAAGAACAAATTCCTCTGAAAGATAAGTCATTTATAATAATAAATTAAGTTCTCTTTAAAATAGATAAAAAGACATTCTAGCTAACTAAGGTCTAAGTAAAAAATGGCAGTCATGTTAAGTAAAAAATTCCAAGTCATTGATAGATTAAACCAGGAAATCCCTGACAAGAGAAGGCAAGAGAAGGAAAATCATAGCAGGAGCCAGAAGAGGATGCAGGAGACATGCTATGAACATGAATGCTCATAATTGTGCAAAGATGACTCAAGGCATCAATCATGTTGTTTTCTATTCACTGACCAAATCAGGAGAACCAATTATTATATCTCACTAACCCTAGACTATAAGAATATAGGTTAAAAAGAAATGGTATTGGTTTCTTTTTATAGTTACATGTTGGTGATTGAGTTGAAACTATAGATGGTCAGTTATAAAAAAACAAAACTTGTATTGTGCAGGAAATGATGATCAGGAAAATATTAGTTAGCCCTCAAAGGACTGTATGTGGTTTGAATGACATGTAAACATGTCCAATTTGAAATGACATTGGATGAGAAACCAAAACCTAACCCTGAAAAGACCTGAAAATCACATTCAGGAGTTTGAGGTGCATCTTCTAGTTGACTATAACCACCAAATAATTTTGATCATAATTTCATTTGGAATTATCATGATCATTACTCCACAGGTTACAGTTGGAATTGAAATGGGTGTGAAAGTTAATCCCGAAAGGGCTGGATTGAGTTGATGAGATTCTGAATTAATTCAGTTCAGGCACAAGGATTTGAATGGAAGATGATGGAAAGTAATTAGAGAAAAATGGTCTAATAGAGAAAGTCCCTCAGTGATCATAAATGTGAAATTGACATTGATTTCATTTTCCTTTAGTCAGTTGCATTGCAAAGCATCATGAGTTTATTATATTCAGTTAACTATCATCAGGCTTGGAAAACAGAATGTAGTAAATAAGTTTAAAGAATAAAACAGACATCAATACTAACCTGCATCCCCATTGTATTATCCTTTGAAAGGTTATCTATATTTTTTCTTTCTTCTTGATTATACAAAGACCTTGGTTTTCTTTGTTGGCTAGAATGTTCTGGTTTCCCTTGTTGGCTAGAGGATCCTGGTTTCCCTTGTTGGCTAGAGGATCCCGGTTTCCCTTGTTGGCTAGAGGATCCCGGTTTCCCTTGTTGGCTAGAGGATCCCGGTTTCCCTTGTTGGCTAGAGGATTCTAAATTCCCTTGGTCAGAAGACCCAGGCTTGCCTTTGTTGCTAAGTGATGTTGGCTTCCCCTTTTGGCTAGCAGACTCTAGCTTGTCTTTAGGCAATGATGGCTTCCCCTTTTGGCTAGGAGACCCTGGCTTTCCTTGTTGACTAGACAATTCTGATTCTTCTTGCTTGCTTCCTTTTTGATTAGATTCCCTCTGTTTCCCTTGCAAAATCAAAGCACTTGGCATCCCAGGCTGGTTCAAACTTTCTGGCTTTCCTTGTGGATGACCATTTACTGGTTTCCCTGCCTGGTTGGAATATCCTGGTTGTCTTTGCAGAATTAACATCCCTGGTTTTCCTGGTGTGAAACTACCACCCTGTTTGTTAGATTCCTTATCTCCCCCAGGATTAGCTTCATTTTTTGTCTCTACAGTGAGTGCAGGCTTTTGATTCTCTTCTAGCTTGAAAACACTTGGTTTTGCGATCTGGGCAGAAGCCACTGAAACGACACAATAATAAAAAAAAAAGTGGGATTATTTTAATAATTCAAAACAAATCATTTGCCACAAGAGTGAGTTTTTTAATCACATAATTTCTTGATTTTAAATCAACTCAAAGGTAAAATTTTCCCATCTTTTTTCTCATGTTGAATATTTTCTTTCCTCTGTTTTCTTTAATGAAATATAATTTCCAAAAAGTACAACATCTAGCAAACTTTCTCATTTGTAAATCATGAATTCTTTCTCTCATTATTTTCCCTTGTTTTTGGAGAATCAGTTTCTAGTCAGTGCCCACTTTAAGCTTTTGTTATATCATCTTAAGAATGATATTAATGCTCTAAGCAAGAAGTCTCTCCAAGGCTGAAGGGGAATCATTGTTTGCTTCTAAGAAAAATGCCCACTATCAATCATGCTGAAGGTTATATTTTTGGTCAAACTGTAGAAAGTGATATATACTACACATACTTCTTGGTATGTACCCTCTTGCCACGCACACTTTGCATGACAGCAGTATTTGAGGCGAAAACTTCAAGGAAGTCAGTCTCCTGCCTCCACATTGTAGCCTGGCACCCCTAACTCAGAGGTAGCCCAGATATGTCCTCTTACTCATGTGCTAGGTACCCACCAAGATATGATTTATTAACAGCTAGACAAAATTGAACATTGCTCTCTGACCTTTACCAATGTTCCAACATCTTAGCCAAACCCTGGCTTGGAATTTATCCACCCAGACTAATTGCCTCTGGCATTGTGGGTAGGGCATTGAAGCTTACAGAATGGGAGACATCCCAGGGCAAGGTCAAGTAGAATCCTCATTCTCAGTCACATACTGCACCTGAACCACTCCTAGGAATTAGCAGGAGACGTGTCTCTACTAGCCCAAAAGATTGGAGTAGTGGGCATTTTACTTAGGATGGATGGGACCTTGAGCCGAGAGTGTGTGTGTGAGACAGTGAGCAGTCGGCAGTCTGCATGGAGAGATTGGAGATTCCAGCCTCTGTCCTCCTGGCTGGCGCACACACAGCCACCCCCCCCACCCCCCACCCTCCCACCCCGCCTCTGGACGGGCCCATGCGGCCTGTGCCTGCTGGAAGCTTGGGGGTTCTGCACCAGTCCAGAGGAGAAGGCTGCTGTTTTAGACCCAGTGTATTTTAGATGGCCTCAGAGGTACCCTGACCACTGAGTGCCAAATTTTTCATTTCTCTTTTGCAATGATTGTAAAAGCCTCATGCAATTTTTAAGAAATGCATTCAGATAGCACACTTCTTTATGTAGTGTCTGTCTGTCACCAGCCAAATCCCTTGCACACCTGGCCAGAACTCATCACCCCGCGGAACTAGGGCTCTCCGCTGAAACCCCGTCTGTGGCAGTCTCTATTTCATTCATATATGTTCCAGTAGCATCATGTGTGTCTTTTTTTTTTTTTTACAGTGGCTCTGTCATACAGTTTTAGACTAACAATTTTGATTCCTCCAATCATGCACTTTTTTCCTATCAATATTTTGGCTATTTGGGATGTAAATTTTTCACATAAATTTCAGTATTTGTGTTCTTTTTCTGTGAATGATACCCTTGTAATATTAATGTGAATTGCACTGAATTAACTTGGATAATGTAGCCATTTTCATAATACTAATTCTGTCAATTTATGAACATGGATGTTATTAATATCTCTTAGAACCCTCTACATTTGTTCAGTATCTTAAAATGTTTATTGGAGAGGTCCTTTATTTCCTTTGTTAGGTTTACTCTAAAGTATTATATTTATAATTTTAAATTAAATATTAGAGAACTTCATACAATATATCTTGCTCACATTCAGTCTCCAGTCCTCTTTTCTACTCCAGTACCACCTTCATATCTTTTTTTTTTTTTTTTTTTACTGGCTAGGAGGACACAAAACTTTATATTTTAACAGTAGCTTGTGAAATTAAATTTATAGGCTAAAAGTGAGATGTGGTTTTTTTGGTGGTAAATATGATAATTAACATATCAAATCATGCTGGACATACTGGCATATATCTTTCAACTGAGCAGCAAGGTGGCTCTGTGAGGAAGACTGAGTTTAAGTCTACTTTGGGGTAGCCAGAGAAAAACCATCTCAAAATAAAATAGGCATCATAATATGTTAGGACCAGAGACTAACTATGGAGCAGGGACCGAAGGAAGGGCAAGCCAGCCTAAATATAGCTATCTCCTGAGAGGCTCTG
>NW_022196895.1:40091298-40110716 GCF_008632895.1 Mastomys coucha | reverse complement strand
AGGGGAAACTGGGAATGGAGAAATTTACATGTAAATAAAGAAAATATCTAATAATAAAAAAAATATGTTAGGACCATAAATTTAAGTAAAATATTTATAAAATAATTCTCATTTGCTTTGGTTTTTGTTTTTGTTTAAAATTTCTTTTCTCAATTTACAAATCCTGACATGTTCTTGGCTTCTCTATCTTCTCACCTCTCTCTTTGTTACCTCCCAAGTTCATACAATTGCTATCTATAGTCTTGACACACATTTTCTTCTGTCATCTGTGTATTTAGTGCATTCTGTCACCCAGAGAAACACTCAAAGTTCATGGCAGGAACATCCATCCTAAGCAGGGGTTCAGGGATGGATTTTAACTGTCCTACCCTCCCCAAAGCATTTATGTTTTTCTTGTTCATCTTCTCACTCTGTTCCTCAGTTCTATTCTGATTTTTAAACTCAGTTTACACATTCCCCAACTGCACCTCCACACAACTATTGCCCCAATCCATTCAATGCTATCAAAAACCCTGTGTTTGGGGTGGGCTGCATGTGATTGCTCTTGTCTTCAGTAAGATAAAATAGCTCTGCAATGTCTTCAGTATGAAAACAATTTCTACATCTTTTCCTGCAGGTACAGCAAGCATTAAGTCCTGGGCATTTTTGTTATTCCTTTATAGTAGCTATAAGAAAGGTCATCAAAACTTTGTAATTTGAGGGTAAGTTATATCATTTTCCAGTTCTGGAGATTGAATTCAGAGGCACATATGTGTTAAGCATGAAAAGTGTTACTCAACACAGTTCTTTAAAATTTGTTGCATTATAAACATTATCTTAATATATGTATTGAGATATAATATTAAGATTATATGTATTAAAAAACTAAAAATTTGTCATTTTTTGAGAAATTCATAACCTGTGCTAGAACTTATATTTAAAAAATATATTAAAATATGGAATACAAAACACATTAGTAACCCTCACCTAAGAAGAGATCAAAAAGGGCAACTGATGTAACCATACATATAATTTCTTAAGAAAAAGGAAAGTATAGTTATTTCTATTTTACAAGAGACTCAAACACCTTAAGCATGGTATAGAAATATAAAAATTCATTAATAAGATATGTTTTTAAAATTTGACTATACACCATTTGATCATAGCATACTACCATTGTTTTACAGGGCATGAATGTAAACATTTATAATATTTTTAGACTGACAGTATCTTTGTATTCTAAACCTTTTTCAACCCCCTATTCTTGCTTCTTCCAACCACAAGTCTTCCACTCTTGTTATAGCCAGTAACCATTTTATACATGTAGATCTATGTTTCTGAAATTACTTTTGATTCGGATACAGCATCACCTCATTACCCACATACTAAAATTCTTTCTGGAAAGAAAGTTGTCAGCTGTATCTTTCTTACCTGAGAACACAACCAGGAACAGGAATGGAAGAACCATTAAGCTCTCCATAACAGAGCCAGTAGATTCACACTTGGCTGTTGGGTAGCTTAAGTGTCACTCTTCTGTAGCTCCTCTTTAAATAAACCATGCTCACCACCACCATGTTATATATTTGAAAAACTCCCCACCCTTATTGCTAAACACTATTACTGTCTTGAAAAATTACACAGTAAACTTTCACAAACGAAGGTGTTTCTGAATTTGAGCTTCACACGCCAACTCCTGCAAATATCCAAACTTTAATATGCGTCTATCAGATTATCTTCTCCCAGGATGAGGATGATGAGACATACCCGGGGAGAGGATGAATTCACTGTTCAGTTCTTTGTTGTTAGGGGGTGGCTTATTGTCAGTTGGTGTTGCTATTCACTCTACAGGTTTATATGTCCGTGACAGCGACCTTCAAGGCATTTTCCCTCAGCTGAATTATATACCTATAACTTACCTCAAATTATATATTAAAAACAAGTAAAATGCATCAAGTATTGGTCATTAGTAAGTTATGAATGCATGCAGTGGAGAATGATGACATGTAATGTGTTTTTATGAGTTAGCAAGGGACAATAGTGTTCATGTTGGAGGAATAACATTATATTGTGGCCTTTTCTTCTCAAGTTACGACTGCAGACAGAAACTCACGTGAAAATTACCTTGTATCTTGGGGTAATTCTAACCAAACAAGTGAAAGATCTGTATGACAAGAACTTCAAGCCTATCAAGAATGAAATCAAAGAACACCACGGAAAATGGAGAGTTCTCCCATGCTCATGGATTAGTAGGATTAACATAGTAAAAGTGGCCATCCTATCAAAAGCAATCTACAAATTCAACACAATACCCATCAAAATTTCAACACAATTCTTCACAGACATGGAAAGAGCAATTATCAATTTCATATGGAAAAACAAAAAAACCCAGGATAGCAAAAACCATTCTTAACAATAAAAGAATTTCTGGGTGAATCACCTTCCCTGATCTCTTGCTATACTATAGAGCAATAGTGATAAAAATTGCATGGTATTGGTACAGAGACAGACAGGTCGATCAATGGAATAGATTGAAGACCCAGAAATGGAACCACACACTTATGGGCACTTGACCTTTGACAAAGAAACCAGAAATATGCAATGGAAAAAAAAGAAAGCATCTTCCATTAGCATCCAATACCTGTAGGTCAGGATGCTACAATGAGAGTTAAAATCACCTGAGTTTTCTTTTGAGGTCCCAGAGTTTGCTTCAACACCACTTTGTTTGGAGGTGTTGCTGCTTGCACTGGGACACTTCTTGGGATAGCTATGCTCCATTTCATGCTAGGGGATTTTGTGATGAGTTTCCCTCAATGTTTCAGATAACAAGTATTTATTTCACTTTTAATATGAGAATTATTTCACTATTAGAATCTCTACCATTTTTACATTTCTTTACACTTAGAATTAAGGTAAAAATTTAGATTTGAACTGGCTCAGAAAATGATCACCACATGAACACGTTGAGGAGAATGTGTATTGCATGTCTTCAAGTGAGAAGATACACCAATACTTTTCCTTGTATAGCCATTACACTTGAGTGAGAATAGCCACAGCAAAGGAGACAAGACTGAATTGGCTTTGTCTGTTTCTCTCTTTTTTAGCTATACCATCTTATCTGAGGTTTTATTTATCCTGTCTCCTCTTCTCCCACCTCTTATTTCTAAAATCATGATAAGAAGTCATGATTGCACTTCTCTTGGTACTTAGCTGTGCCTTTTAAAATTTATTATTCTATCCTAAATTTTGCTTTATTTCTCCATCTATAAAATGAGCTAGAGTTAAGATTAAAGTAGATTTATTATAGAGGTAGAGGAATAGAAAATACAATTTCTTGCCACCAATAATCATTTTGTAGGGGGATGTAAAACACAATTCCTTGCCACCAATAATCATTTTGTAGGGGGATATAAAACACAATTCCTTGCCACCAATTATCATTTTGAATGTTAATTGCATGGACTGACTTATATTAATTTAATGATTTGGTCACACTAGGAATCCACCTTCATGTATGCACAATCCTGTTCAGTGAGTGAAATGGGGCAAAGCTAGAGCCAGAGGAAACAATGCTTGCTGCTGCTGAATCTATGCTACTCATAGCATTTGCCTGGCTGTTAGAAAAGTACTTTGCTTGGGAAAAAACCAAAATATGTTTTCTGTAATTTACTGTTCAAGGTTTCTGCTGTGGGCTGTCCATGTCTAGATTACTTGATTTACTATCAAGCCATTGCCACACACCCAAAAACAGAGAAGTTATGGACTCTTTAATAATTTTCTTTTTCTTTTAAATTTTTACTCATGTGTGTTCTTCCTCAGGGAGGGAAATAAACACATCTTCAGCTTAGTCCTTGTGACTGTAAGTTTGAACACAATTTGAAGAGTTTGAACACAGAAGAATAAAATAAAAAGAAAAGTACTCCATTATATTCCTTAGATTATTCTGACAGACATTATGTTTAGCTGAGGTCAGCCAGATAGATGGAACCCTTAGTTTTGTCTTTGAAGTTAATTCATATTTTATGAGAAACACAATTTCTGGTAAATTTAGAATCATGTTGCTCAAGTTGTCAGAGAAAGGCTCATCAGTTAGGTTTTTTGTTTGTTTGTTTGTTTTTGGTTTTGGCTTTTCAAGACAGGGTTTCTCTGTATAGCCCTGGCTGTCATGGAACTCACTCTGTAGACCAGGCTGGCCTTGAACTCAGAAATCCACCTGCCTCTACCTCCCAAGTGCTGGGATTAAAGGTGTGTCCCACCACTGCCTGGCCAAGTTAGTTAACCAGTCTCATTAACTACTTTATAATATCTAGAAAAGCTAAAAGGTATTCACTAAATAATTCTTCTGTAACTTAAGGACCTTTGTCATTCCTTATTTGATTCATCGATTAATAAATTTGCATAATTTCCCATTTCACACAAGGTATAGTTTCAGTACGCTGAGCTTTGAAAAGGAAGATAAATACCTTGCTTCAATATCTTCTTTGTTGTGTTCATCCATTCTTCAGTCATTACATAAAGTTTAAATGCAAATTGAAATTTGGTTGCATTCAATTTCATCATGATTTATTGGGGTTATACATTTGTCTGGCACAGACCCATGTTGCCCTAATGTGAGCCATTGCTATTTTGTTGACATAGGTATCAGAGAAATGTAGACACATGATTGTGCTGACTTCATTTTAGGTGAACCCACATGAAATGAGTAGATACCAATAAAATACAAAATAGAGTATAATTAAATAGTCACGAAGTAAGTTGGTTTTAATAGACATTTATTGACTTATTCCCAAGCCTGCTCTGATGTAAAGATATTTTGGTGTATAAGTCTTCAAATTCTAGGGATACCAAATGAATTTTGGTATTTTTCTAAGCCCTCAATTAACCTCCATTTACTTCCCCTTTAAGAAAAACACTTATTTTGGCTTTATTATCATCTTCATAATTATGAGAAATTAAATCATACAATTATTAGTTGGTTCTTTTGTGACTTGTTACTTAAGACTTGATTCTAGTCATATTCCATATAACATCTACTCATATTAGATTTGTATTTTGAAGAAAGAACATCATTTTTTAATAGCACCACAAAGATCAGCATCAACACACCCTTGTATGTCTCTTTATTCTTCTACAGAATCCAAGTCCATTTCTTCCTTCCTTCAATTTGAGATGTTGGCACTTTCTTTGGAATAAGAGGCAGTGAGAGTAGAGGAATGATAGGTTTGTGTCTAAGCTTTATAAGGCCAAGAAGTACTAGATGAAATGAAATATGCTAAACCATAAGCTAAAATAGCAATCATATGACTAAAGCCATCCTGAAACCAGGTTGAACTCCTCATTATGACAATAGCATATGGAGAGAAAGAGCCATTTCCAGTAAATCATGCATTCAAAAGCAACAGAAATGTGAGGAAGTGAATGAATGATTGTTGTAAGCCACTAAGCTTCATGTGCCATTGACTGACTGTCTACATTGGACCAAGATCACATTATAGATGTACAACCAGTATTTACAGTGCTGATTTTTATTTAATTTTTTGAGAATTTTATACCTGAGCACTAGATCTCTATCACTCATTATATACTCATTAGAATGTTATTTATGTGTAAAGGAAAATTAAATAATAAAATTTGGAAGTAAATGATGGAACTTGAAAAATTAATGTAACTCAGGCCTAGGAAGACAAATGCTAAATTCTCACTCTCTCTCTCTCTCTCTCTCTCTCTCTCTCTCTCTCTCTCTCTCTGTGTGTGTGTGTCTCTCCCTCTGTCTCTGTCTCTCTCTGTCTCTCTCTGTCTCTCTCTGTCTCTCTCTGTCTCTTGTGAGGAAGAGAATAATACTAGCTCAATTGTCTTGTTTTGTGCTTCTATCTTGGAGAACAGAATGAAGGGAATCTTATGGGCAGTACCATGATCTGTGAGTGGCATATGGTACATGATGTCACACTGATAAAGCTAGAGATAAGTAATATGGAGGCTTCAACTGTTCCAGAACATACTAAGAAGTAACAAGTATTTTGTCCATCTTTTATTGATTTCTGACCTCAATACTTGAGTGGAAACATTATACAACTCAAAATTCTCCTTAGAAAAAAAACAACTATTCCAACATATTGTGTCAGGTACATATGTTTACTTCACGGTTTCCTATTTTACTTCCATCAGACCCTCTGCATAGCTACTGAAGAACTGTACACTGCTAGGGCAGTTCTGGGTCTGGTAAGTGTGATAGTAGCCTACTTAGTTTTCAAATTTCTCCGTTCATATTGAAGAGTGTAACAGTCTACCTAAGTTAATTAATTAGATGTGCTTCCATTACATGAAACAACGCATTGCTGTTACTGGTATAGCTTTATTGAAGTTTTGTTTTATGCATGCTAATAGGTGGGAAGCACATTGCTGTGGAAACTGGGTAATAGGGAACACATGCCTTAGTGTAAAAAGCAAACCAAAGGTGCACCCGGCATTGTGATGTTAGAGGAGTCAGCATTTCCCTTCATGTTTGAAACCAAGTTTTCCCAAACTTCTCTCCCTGAAAGAAAAGATAAGGTGTTCAGACATGAAATGCAGTCGAAATGGATTCATTCTATACTAAGTCAAGTAGGCAAAGACCGGTTTTCTAGGTTTCAGATTGGGTGATAATAATAATCATTAATTTCATTAATAAACTGCTCATGGGCACCTTCTCCACTGGACCCAACCAAGAACATCATGCTATTAGCAGCATGCATTTGCTTACGTGGCTATTTGGCAGAATTCACAGCGGTTTTGGTATGTTTTTCCATCAGTGCCACACACTGGTTTATGGATCTTTGGGCATGATTTTCCATCCGGGGCCAATGTCTTCTCATAGTTGCTGCAAAAAGCCTGTCAGTTAAATAAAGTATTTTTACCTCATTTTGTATGGAATGGAAAAATAGCCTTACATACTTCAAAATTCCTTCAAGAACATTAATTTTTAATTATACAAAATGTATGTTAAAAAGAACAACCTCCCTAAAATTTCAGTACTTCTTGTTGGCAGCTTATTGTCTTCCTTTCACCTGTTCTCTTGGTCTATGTGTACAGGCACTGCTCATGTGCCTGTGAACAATACTAAAGTGAACAAGCGCTGCACATTTCTGCTTTTTTTGCTTACATTTCTGCACGATTGAGTACGTTCTCCTAGCAGTATGTTCTGCCGCATAATACTGTCCCAGAAATGTGACACGGTTCATCTCACTGATACACTTTTGTACACTTTGAAATCTTTTTTTAATTCAATTCAGCAAAATATCCAGTAACCAATAATGTATTTATTGGATTAGTGCTACATAGGAGCTCTGGATGTCAAATGCTTGGTGGTATACCCAACAGGGATAATTATCTCCTAGGACAAGAGAGGCGTATTCACAGAAGCGTGTGTACACAGTACTAAGATCCACAGGGTCTTTGCATGCTGGTTTGTCTGAGATAGATGCTGTCTGTGATGATCTCTTCATTATCTCTATCTCTAGCTCTACCTCTCTATATATTATCTTAAGTTGTCAAAATTCGTGGCACACACCTAGAGGCAAGTGGATCTCCATGATTTTGAAGCCAGCCTGGTCTACATAGAGAGTTCCAGAGTAGCTAGAAATACTTAGTAGACCTTACCTCAAAACTTACATTAATTTGAAAAAATATGCTAGTTATCCCACAATGTACTATTATTACAGGGGCTTGAGCTGGGCATATATTCATACTGAGGAACTGGGACATCTGTCTGTCTGAAGAAAGTAAGAAGTAACATCCCAAATTTTGCCTTATTGTTTACAAAAGCGCATCTGCAGTAATGATTTTGTTGGTGTGGAAAACGTGTCATGCTTTCATACAACCTTCTCCGAAAGCTTACTCTGGGAGCTCCGAAGGCATCTGTGGAAGAGCCACAGTCCTTTGGTTGGTAAAGGGCACCACTGTGGTGTGGCTTGCTTGGGACCGAAAGATGAGAGTTACATACATACCTGAAAGCCTCCTTGGCTCACAGCACCTACAGTGAAAGAATAGATAGTGAGAATGTAGTCATTTCTGGGTTCAGCTAACCACAATGGTCTCCTGCTGCATCTGTTTTGCTTTGTGGATAGATAACTACATGGAGACTCACAGTTTATTAACCACATGGGATGCTGAGAGGCAGGCTGCAGTACCCATGTCTGGGACAACATTAGTTTCACTATTCTTGTAGACAATATTGCTCTCAATGTATTTGCCCTTTGTGTACTTTTATGCATTTATGTTTTCCAGTTCATGAGTTATCTCGTAATACGCCTTTGAAGGTAAGTTTTAGAGCTTTTCTTTGTTGAACAGGTGTATATTTACTAGAAAGGAATATAAAATCATCGATTTAAAAGCTTTTGATGAAGGGATAGTGATATAACAAAGAATACAAAGACATTTTAAACAATTGCGATATGAATCAATGTCATTTATCACATTTCCATTAAGCATATCTCCCTTCTACTGTGGTAATTATACATTTAAGTGCTATGTTAAATCTTATATATATCCACTCATACAGCAACCCTATTTTTAAAGCTGCAGAGGATTGTTCATAATTATGTATCCTTATAACTCCAGTACGCAAGTGTGGAAGCAGGTAGATCACTGAAACGTCAGTGGAAATCCTGGTCTACCTGTCACTTGCCAGACCAACAAGCCCTGCATAGTTAGACCCCTTCTCAAGAAAACAAAACATAATAAACCCAAACCAAAATAACAACAAAAAAACCAATTTAAAAAAAAAATCAAAACCAGACAACAATAACAGCAAAACCAATCAACTAACGAGCTAAGGAAACTGATTGTCTAGACAAGTATCTGGGTAAGCGTTAATACTCATATGCTATAAAAGGCAGAGTTAAGAGCACAATCTAGACTTGATAGATTCTAAAGCTCTGACTGTACTTTTTGTTGAAGGAAGCATCAATGCACAAGTGTCCTGTGCACCATTAACATAAGTTCAAATATCAGGCAGAGCACCGGATGGCTTGTTCAATATGAGCAAGGAGCTGGGTTGGAGTAGAAGAAGGAGCATTGGAGACAAGTCTTGGAATGCCAGCCCTGGGCTCCTTCTACTCCCCCTACATCACCCCAAGCTTTGTTTTCTCTCTCTCCCTACCCTTGCTGCTTTCCCTTTCCCTCCCCCAATTATCTCTTTACTTGGTTTACAATGGGCGCCTCAGAGTTTTATGGGCATCTCTAAAGAATGCCTACAGTTAAAGCCCATTCAATAAGAATTTTTTAAAGAGGAGACTTTAGAAGATGTTCTCGTTTCTAAAACAAAGTTTCCCTAAAGTCTGGAGCACAATTCTAACTGTGTGCCTCCCGTGGTGGCCCACAGGCAGCCATGCAAACGGCCTACAACTCCTATATTAGACAGTGGGTGGCCAGGAGCTCTAAAACCAGTCTTCTAGTCCTATAGAGCATGAAGCTGATTTTGGAGTTGAATAAAAGTGATTGAAGCAGAGCACTGTAGTACAAATTAAAGTAGCTCGTTTGTATACTAAAATTCCAGAGAAATGAAAGGGGTTGGCGCATCCTTCATCATTGTTCTCATCATCATAAAAAGCAACATCATAAATCAGCCGCTGACATTAGCCAGCCTGGTCCAGAAGTCCACTACATAGTTTTTCACTCACCTACAGAGAGTAACAAACAGGCCAGGCTGATCAAAAGCAGAAAGGCACCTGCTGGCTTCATGTCGCTGAGAACCTTGAGGTCTGAGAACACAGAAATGTTAAGGGTGTTCAACACGCAGGATGTTGTTCTCTGGCCGGTATTTATAAGTGGATCTATATGTCTGAATCCGAGTACCTATACATTTGTCACTCTGCTACAACCTCCACCCCTATTATGCAATTGACTTCTCTAAAGAATAGACACTAGACACCAAAGAAACTCATTTCAGGCCCTTTACAATCAAGAACAATAGTAAAAAAAAAAAAACCTGATGTTTAGACATAATTAAGTTTGTTATAAATAGCACATCCCAAATTTCTCCTGTGCACCAGACAGTGATAATTGCAATCAAATTCTTACTGGCAACTTACACACTTTGAACTTGTATGTAATAGAGCCTTAGGGCCACAAAGCTAATAACTGTAACCTGAAATACAGTCTGAATAATTTGTGTATAATATTAATAGGGTTTGGCACCACAACTATGAGGAAATGAAATGTTTAGGTAAGGGATTTTGAGGTGAAGGAATTTATTAAATTAAATAGGAGCACAGCCTGAGTGGTCATATAGAGACAGAATGATAGAAGCTGGTGAATACTATTTACAAGGCTTTTTCTTTCAGCTCCTAGATTTGATTAAATGTCTACATGATAGCTGCTATTTAGCACTTTTTTAATTAAATGAATGTTTGATATGTCAGTTTTAGGCATTAGACATATATGACAGCCATAGTTGTCTTTCTTCTTTCTCAAAAACACTACACACTATTTTAGCTTTGTTACTTTTATTTTTCTACAAGAAATATTTCTGCATTAGAAACATGAATAGCTTACTAAAATGATCACCAAATCATGAGCTGTACAAGGACAACAGTAGGCATGCAAAAGTGGGTAGGGGAAGCACCACAAGGCCTCCATCCTCACAAAGAGTTACAGACAACTAAGGAATGCTGGGAGCATGAGAAACAGTCTTCCCCACTGGACAGCACATCAACTAGCTATGCAACAGAAATTGGTCAGCCCTAAATCCATATAAACATAAGTAATATGATACAAATTGAGCAGGTTGAATTTAGGAATGTCCTTATATGTATGAAGTAACAATTCATGAAAAGAGAGGACAAGAATTTGAAAGAGAACAACTAGGCCAATGGAAGGGCTTTGAGGGAAGAAAGGGAAGAAAAAATAATTATATTATAATCTGAGAAATAAAAGAAAAAAGAAACAGTAAGTCTAGATATTGCCTGTATAGGAAAGAGCCCCCTGATTAAGCCCAGTGCTCTCATCTTAAATTAGATCGATATATTTTGATATTCAAAAGACTGTTAAAGGTCTAAAATTGACACTTCAATAGAATTTTCATTATGTACTTACCAATAGCTAAAAATACATTTATATACATACAAACACATACAAGTTCAGAGTCATTTAAGCCAGGATATAGCAAATTGGATTGTTTGTTTTCCTGTGTTTGCATGACAATATACTTTCTGGCATATACAAGTACATAGACATCACTTGCTGTTGGAAACAAAAAATCCTTTAATTCTTCCAAAATAATAACCAGGAAATAATAATAATAATAATAATAATAATAATAATAATAATAACAACTATAATTTAATTCTGAAATTTAAATAGCACAAAGACATATTTATAGAACTTAAATCCTACAGTCTTTTCTCAAACATTTGAACTTGAAACCTATGAATTTGAGGAAATTGTGTTCTGGAAATTTATAAATAAGAAGTTCACATTTAACATTAAAAATAACAAAACAAAGTTATATATGGCTAGGTAGGGGAGCGCTGAAGAGAATATTCATTGTAAATGGTAGGTATGAGTTTTGGTCAAGAGATAGCGATGACTAGATTCTTAAAAGACTTGTTCTTGGGAGTTATTGGTCTTGATGATCATAGATGAATACTCAGGAGTGTGATAACAGGAACTAATATGAGAAAATAATAAAAAATAAATCTGTAATTTTGTAGATAATCTTTGGTGCTGGAGCTTTGTACCTAGGAATAAGCACATACTGGTCAAATGCTTCTCCACCAAGTTCCATCACAGGTGAAGGTACAGCCTTGGAAATGAGAGTAATTGAGAGTTAGATGCAAATGGAGAGAGAGAACTGAAGATAAATAGTGTTATTCGATATTTTCTGTTTCTTTTTGTCCCTGGAGTCCATTCATTTGCTGTTAAATCTATTTTTTTCTCTTTGGAAGTATATTTTATATTTTGGATCTACTTTCCTTGTAAACCACTAAGGTTTCGTTCTTCTTATACCTTATCAAGTATATGGAATAATTGACTTGATAGCCTTTTTTATATATTGCACAATATGAACCACTTATGCTACATTTATGCTCGGTGATAGTGTTCAGATAAGAAGGTATTTTTTTCCTTTTATGTGGAAAACAGAGATTGTGAATTTTATTTTAATAGAACTTTGATGGCTTTACTTTTGTATAAAGAATTTTCACTTATTCAGTCAAATTATTTGAAAGTAGTTTTAATTTTTTTTTGAGATCTCCTTTAAAACTTTCTTAGATGAATACAAAGTAACCTTTGACCCAAAGCCAGTGTTGCTGTACCATAGAGATGATGGGTCTTAAACTCTAAGATAGATGATATTATTATTATCATCAGGTATTTGATGCATGTGTGTGTTCATGTAGAGGTCAGGGAATAGCTTCAAGGAGTCAACTCTTTCCTTTCACCGTTGTGTGGTATCTGGTGATAGAACAGCAGGCTTGGGTGGAAAGTGAATTTACCTCTTAATCCAACAAACCAATCCTATTACTAGACTTTCTTAATATAAACAAAGTGACTAACATTTAAGTGAGGATGGAAAGTGTGTTTCTGAAGACCTCCTGAGCCCTATACTCTGCCCTGTAGACTACAGATGTCCTGTTCTTTCTCACAGAAACTATAGGCTGCTACTAGGGGCTCTATCCTGATGTGTCACCTGGAAACTCTATAGGAAGTAAATTGGTTCACTTTAGATTATGGTATGAAAGGCATGCTATATATTTTGTCTGGTACATTAATATTTGACAACCGTATCTTCAATACTCCAGTCGAATTTTTTTTCTAAAGTATTGTTATTCCTTACAAAAAGCTTTTACCTTTTATGTAAAAAAAATTTTTTTTAATGCAAAAGCAAGAAGATTATTTTCCTGCGTGTCAGGGCCTACCTTCAATTAGTCCCTCAAGGCAGGTGACTAGAAGGCAAACCCAAATGGCTGTTACAAGCAGTTTTTATACGTTTTAGGGACACAGGTTACATCAACGAGGTTACAGTTCAAAGTTATTGCCTAAGCATATTGACCTTTAAATCTATTGGCTAGCAAGCAAGACACGCATTTGAACTCTACCTGGGACTTTCCAGAGGGTCAGGTAACTATCAATCAGTACATTCTGAGAATTTTTACTCAAGAATGTTCCTGTGGGTAGAGAATGGAACTTGGCCTAACCTTGACTCCAGGAGGGAGGGAGGAGGCTGTCAGGAGGGTGTGGGACTGGAAAACCCCTCAGGGTCCCTCCTTCCCCCTTTTCTTGTACAAGCTTCAATTCTGGAGTTACACTCAGTGGTCTTGGGCAATTAACTCATATTCTTCAGGCTCTGTCTTCAGGGTCTCATATTGTTGGCCTAGGACCATCAACTGCACTGCTCTTATTCTCTCTTTTATGAAGATTATTTATGAAGTTTGTTCAATATGCAGGGTCCAAAGGTCATCAATAGCAGAACAATTAGAGGACCTAACAAGGTAGATATGAGGGTGGTTAACCAAGAGGAGGAGTTAAACCAAGACTGGAACCCACCCTGACTCCGTCCTCTTTCTCTCTTCGGCTTGGTTAGTCCTTCTCTTTCCTTGGCTATTGAATACCTGACTACCCCAGGAATTGTCTCCAGTATGTGCTTCCTGATGTTTCATAACCCCAAGTAGCACAGAAAAAAGTGGTTGCCCCCCACCCCCACACACTGATGGGCCTGCTGATACCTTCTCCAATCTCAAGAGCCCACATATATGGGGGTTCTTGCAGGACACTCTTCAACTTTGAGTGTCCACACCCTAAGCCCCACCCTCCAAGGCTACTTCTGGGACACGGTTTAGATTCACAAGTCCCTCATCCCCAACACTGGGGCAATCTTTCCCCCTGTGTCTCTAGGTTGGGAATATTCCAGGACTCAAGGCCCACTGCTAACTTACAGAGGTCAAAGACAAGGTCTGGCCACCAGATATAAGGCAGGTGTTCCTCTGTAGTGGACCAAGCTACATCCCCAGTGGCTGAGAGTACTTGCCAAGTTACATTGGTAGGGTTGTGGGGGTTGCTGAGGCTCAGCACTGGAAGATACACCATAGCCATCTCGCATGTTTCTATGGCCTTGCAGAAGGGGGTTGCTCAGATGTCTGGACTAAGGAATGGCCTCACTTAAAATATGAAGAAGAAGAAAGGACTCAGATTGCTAGCCACCCTACCAACTATTACCTAAAGAAGGAAGGACAATGGAGCACACAAGAAGGGAGAACTATACTCCCTAGAAAGCAAACAAAAGACTTACTAGGCCAAATGCACAGATGGACTCATTTAGGGGATAAAAAGCTTGTCCAAGCAGTTAAGTATATGTAATGGACCTCAGGTTTGGGTCCAGAAAGATAGTAGAAGTAGGGTGTGTCAGCAAGTGAATGCATAGGCAGCCAAGAGTAAACAGGGCAAAAGACCTAGGGGAGAATGGCCTGGAGTACATTGGTAGGTCGATTATTACAGATGTTAAGCCAGGAAAGTATGGTTACAAATACCTTCTAGTGTTTATGGATACTTGCCCCACAAAGCAGGAAACAGCTACCGTTTCTAATATCAAGAAAATATTAGAAGAAATTTTCCTGAGGTTCGGTGTGCCCAAGATAATTAGATCAGACAATGGTCCTGCTTTTTGTCTCTAAGGTATCCACCAAGTTCCACACGAGTACCAAGTTGGAGATTGGGTATATGTTAAGAGACATCCTGCTGAAAACTTGAAAGCAAAGTGGAAAGGGCCGTTCCTGATGTTGTTGACTACCCTGACCTCCATTAAAGTGGCTGGTCAACTGCCTGGGTTCATGCAACTCATGTCAGACTAGCACCTTCCCCTGACGCCAACTGGATAGTAGCCAGACACCTTACTAACACCCTTCTGCAAGGCCAGAGAAACCACGAGATGGCTATGATGTAAAATGATACTTTCTGGTTTGAAAGTGTAATTCAGTAGTAGAGTATGGGCTAAGCTGACAAGATACCCTGGATTTGATTCTAGCATTTAAAATAAAATAAAGATATTATTTCACTATTTGTACTTAATTTATTCAAGTTAGGGAATTAAACATTTGCACAGAGTTTTTCAAGATGTAAGGACTGGTCAAGGATGTCATTCCATTAGTTCTCTTGGACTAAAATTGGGAGAGAAATGGTTAAATTAGAGACAAGATTCATCTACTATCTTGCATGGGGAAAATATTACTCCTGATAACTTTGAAATTAAAACCATAATATAAAATCATCACATGTATTTATAAATGTGTTGTTTTATAGAAAAGACTTATTATTTCTTGCTCTAAAATGCTTATAAAAATACAGTTTAAAATATACTTTAGAAAAGATTTTTAAATGATGATTAAGTAAATAGACCAATATTTAAGAGCTACTGTTTATGAATTTTGAGCATTTTTCTGGAATTATAGGCAAAAGGAGTAAAGTGGCATGTTAAATACATTTGTATTGTCTGAAAGAGCAAACTAAAACTATCATCCTGATGCTTTGGTTCCTAATAATTCTAATAATGATGTATTGCAATTACATAACAAAATATAGAAAAACTGCAAAGAGACACATATGTACTGACTTCTCTCATTTACTTGAAGTTATTAACACATAAATATCTTATTATGTTTTAAAGTAAATGGTCCATTTCTTTAAGATTCTGAAGGAAATGCAGCAAACTAAAATGCTGAGAAGTCAATAAAATGCCACAGCATTCATCTGGAGCTAGAGGAAAGTTTAGGGATTCAGTGTTTCCTTCCTTCAACCATGTGGGTCTCGGACATTGAAAGTGCAGGTCATCCGGATGCTAGTGAAAATCATCTAATGTTGAGTCATCTTCCCACCTGGAGATGAGAGATTCCATGTTGTTCGCTCTGAAAACATACATATAAGTAACTGTGCAGAATGAACTGATTGTATTTGGGAATATATATGTTTATATGTTTACATATATGTATATAACAGCAATGAATTTTTTAAAAAGGCAATGAATTTGAAAGAGAGTAAAGAAGGGTTGTGGGAGGGTTTGAAGAGAAAAACGGGAAGGGAGAAATGTTGTAATTACACTTCCATCTCTAACAATAAAATAAATAAAAACCAGACAAAGAAGCAGTGACAGAAATAAATGTAGCAAATGTACCACAGTGATAAATCACATGTAGGAAATAAATGAATAAGGCCAGTAAAGAAATTCACCCAGAAAGGATGTGTGCTCTATGTTTCCAGCTACTGGACATCTGGGAAAGGCAATATGATAGGCAACTAAAGAAACTAGTTGTTCCCAGAATTCCAGAAAGAGAAGGAGAGGAAAGAACAAATACAGAATAACGAGAATGGTACCATTTTTCACAGATTTAACAAGGAATCATGTTTAAACATTTCTCAGCTTCCAGAAGAAATAGTAAAGAGACATGTTTGTTGTAACCATTGTATTTGGTCAATAATGGTGTGCCAGTGTTGCTTGAGCAACTGTGATGAATGCATTCTATAGCGGACACTGAACGGAGGAGGCTGAGTATAATTTGTAGAAGGCCAAATGTGAGAAATCTGACATTCCCTCTTAATTTTATATTATCCTTAAATTTCTTTAAAGTGCTTTATTAGTATCTAGGTGATAGAAACATAAATTTAGGAAAATAAAAGGAAATTCTGGTTGTTAATTTGCTCAGTGCATGCTGAATCTGCCTAAGTTAAATTCTAAGAGCTAATGTGTAAAACTAACACACCTTGGCAAAAAGCTAAATTAAAAAATCTAAATAAGATAATTTAAAGAGCAAACATGATACTTAAGTAGACCCATGTTCTGAGCAGCAGTTGAGTGCTTCTCAGGACTGTGCTTCAAGAAGAAGTTATCGCCTGGATATCTGTCATTAGGAGCCTGTTTTCATGTAAATCACACAATCGGTACTTTAATGTCCATGAAGGGACTTTGTATGGCTTGCATTTATTCATTTTTCCTAAAATGAAATTAGTGATGTTTAGTTATTATTATATTTAATGTTACACTATATTTTATTGAGCATTACTAAATTCTGTCTTAACTCATCATTCCTGTTAGAACCCAAGTAAAGGCCTCCTCTAACTCAACACCCAGTTCTATCCAGGGACTGTGGAGAAGGCAGAATGACAGGCTGGCTATAGTACAAATTTGTATAGTAAACATTCCCTCTAGAGGAGATTAATTTATGCCAGAGGAGCACATTAGGACTTCAATAAGGCCAAGTGAACACTGCCTTGTATAAGATTTAAAAAAATATTTCTTTTTATGAGATTATAATGTAGTTATATATTTTCCACCTTCTTTCCCAACCCTCCCATATACCCCTCTTGCTCTCCTACAAATGCACGGTCTTCTCTTTCATTTGTTGTTGTTGTGTACATACATGTTTTGTTATTCTTGGTCACCTGGACCACACCTTACTGTCGCTTTTTGTACTTTTGCCATGTGATATTTCTCATAAGGAACAGAGTGTAACAGCTTCTGACAAAGCAGGGAGGTACTTTCCTTACCACCGATGGAGAGCACGTCTTTCTTTCCCATTGTATGAGTTTAGGAACAAAAGCTCCAGTGTTCTTAGAAGAGAGGGAAGTATCTCATGCACAGTGAAGTACTGAGAGATTCTACAGTTTCATTCTTATAAAAGAGTACAGAAGTTTTCAGTAACTTCCAGAAATTAACCTATAATTAATTATGACGCCTATAGGAGAGGTTTAACGCTTCTTTATAGCCAGTAACAGGGTGTTTAATGATGTCTGCCTAAGTCTATAAAAATCTCAAAGCATTGCACATCCAAAAGTTTATTGCAGAAAAATAAGGTGGCTTTTATTGGATTAACAAAGGATTTTTTTTTTCATAATGATAATTTAAGGAGAGGTGTGTGTAAGTCAGATTATTCATAGAAAAGCTAAAAGAGTCCCCATTGTTTCCACTCACACTGTTACTGTGACTCAACACTTGTGTGGTTTCTGACTCTCTTCATTTTCTCTGCAAAGAGCCATGCGTCGTCACTCCATCTTGACTGAAAACCAGCCTAGTTTCTATGAGCTTCATGTTTTCATCTTACCTCCTCTGGAATTTTCAGTAAACTCTACCTTTCTTGTGTCATTTGGTAGTAAATTTGTGAAATTTAGCTTTCCCAGGTATGTTTAATATTTTCCTTGCGGGTTTTCTAATCTTTCTCTGCATGTGAATTACGTGTACTCTCTGGCAGTTCTCTCTGCTGTCCTAAGGAAGCAGGTGGACACCTAAGGCACCATGGACATCTGTGGTTTGGACGCAGCCCATAACTGCTCTACCTCTGATGCTACAGGTTTTTTTTTTATGACAAAAAGGAGCAGTCTAAACCCAATGCTAACAAAAGAAGGGGCAAAAGAAAGATTTTAAGAGATATATGAAAATAGAGATTAGCTAAATAATGCAGATAAAAGGCAAAACCCAAAGGTATTTCTTTGAGAAGGTGAACAGATTGACAAAGATGCTATTTAGACTGACTAAAAATAAAAAGAGAAAATCTAAAATCAGATTTCAAAGTGGAAACATTCCCATTTGTTTACGGAAATAAAAAATAAGAGAATATACCTATATTCTAACTAATATATAAACTAAATGAAGCACATATTTCTAGAAATATAATCTACCAAAATTGAGTAATAATGACAGAGAATCTGACTGGAGATATTATCAGTACATAGAGTTCTTTAAATATTTATTTATTTTACTTTTATATATGCTTGTCTGATGTATAGTATATTGTAGTGTATATAGCATGTGTAGTATATTAATATTCATCATGTGTAGTGACTCTGGAGGTCAGAAAAGAGCACCTAATCCCTAGAGACTGAAGTTACAGAAGGTTGTGTGTTGCCATGTGGGTGTTGGGAACTGAATCTGGATCTTCTAGATGAGCCTCAAGTGCACTTAACTCCTGAATCATCTCTTCAGCCCCAGTGATAAGATTTTTAACCAAAAATTGAAACCTTCCACTAAAAAATAGTTGTGCCTCAGGTTACATATTAAAACTAATTTAACTTTGTAACTTCAGATAGCTTTATCAAACAGATACTTATATAGTAAACATTCCAGCACTCATAGATTAAACCCCCTGAGACTGTTATATTTGTTTGTTTGCCTTGGAAAGTATTTTAGTATAGACAAGATACCAGTTTTCACATGTTCCTTTGGTCTACTGTTTTCATTTCTCCCTTCTCTTTCCTCTCTTCAAACATTCTCATATACTCCTTCTTGCTCTAATCCAAATTCATACCTCTCTTTTCATTCATTGTTGTTACATGCATACATGTATATCTACACACACACACACACACACACACACACACACACATTCCTAAATGTAACCTGCTCATTCTATATAATGTCACTAATGTGTATGTTCTCAGGGCTGGTCATGTGGTATTAGATAACTACCAATTAGTGTGCCTTTCTT
>NW_022196895.1:40087337-40091288 GCF_008632895.1 Mastomys coucha | reverse complement strand
GTTGAGATCTTATGGGCCTTCCCTTGTTCACCTTGGCATGCCTACTGATGATCTCCTTATTCAGGTCATGTTTAGTAATCATTTTGATGAGAATTTATAGGTGGAGCTTCTGACATTACTGGGAGATACAATCGCACAGCAAATGTTGAGAATGTAGTTACAGATTCCACTGGTTTAGTAAAGTTGTGATTATAGATTCTTCTCCAAGATCCGTGATGATTCATTAATTCTTTGAGAATTGTATATAATGTATTTTAAGCACATTCATTCCACACTCCCAACTCATTCCAAATCTTCTTTCTCCTTATCCATCTAGCTTCATGATCTCTCATTCTTTCACTATCTTCCACTAAGTCCAGTTTTGGTACACTTGAGTTTGGGGCATGCCCTGGAATGTGGTTGACGTATTCCAGGCATCACAACATTAAGGAAAATGGACGTTTTTTCTTCCAGCAGTAGTAACAAAGTCCCCAATTAGAGATGGAATATCCTACCCATTTCTCTTCTTCTACTCTGGATTTTTGCCTCTCTTGAACTTACATAAGTCTTGCTCATGTTGTCACAACCTCTGTGGGCATATGTAAGTGCCCCTTCTCTGTTGCTTCAGGGAAACTACTTTTCATGAAGTTATCTACTAACTTGACTTTAAAATCTTTCTGTACCCCCTTTCCATAGAAATGTGTGGGTTCTAGATGGGAGGGATGACACAGATGATACATAGCATTTAGAGCTGAGCATTCCTAAGTCTCCTATTCTCTGCATATTAAAAGTTGTGGGTTTCCATGTTTATTATCATCTACTACAAGAAGAAGATTCTATGATGAGGGCTGAAAGATGAACTGATCTACAGGTATAGCAATAGGTCATTAGGAACCTTTACATAGTTGCCTATATAGAAAAAATGTTTCTCAGCCTTCCTAATGCTATAACCCCTTTACCTCATGTTGTGATGATCCCAATCCCCAAAATTATTATTATTTTTGCTATTTCATAACTTCAATTTTGTCTCTGTTATGAGTCATAGTGCAATATTTTTTTGGAGATGGAGGTTTGCCAGAGGGGTCACGGCCCACAGGCTGAGAACCACTGAGAAAATAGGTCTGAGGACCAATCTAACCACAGCTTCTTTGTCTCATTCACAGGGATGGGTTCTTATTCCTCAAACAGGTCTTAAAAAATGCAGTTGGTTACTCCCTTAATGTTCATGTCACTATTGCACCAGTAGTCATATCTTTCCAGACAGATCCTTATTGTACCTTGAAGGTATTGCACCTGTGAGAAATTGCTGACTACTTTTCTCTTCCAAAAGTGCACATAGCATCTATCAGTACTAAAAAAGCTGCCCAGTAAAGAACAAGCTTCTAATTGAATACTGGTTAGATTTCTCCATGTTCCATGAGTTAAGCATATGGGCTCTTCATCAATGGAATCTAACAATAAAGTTCTGGAGGAAAACCATCAATTAGTAATATTATGTAATGTTTGAGGCAGGGAACTACCGGACTCCATTTTCTAAGAACTGGAAAAAAGGTAATCATTCTGGGAACTGGGGTTTTTATTTGGTAGCATATAATGTATAGGCCAGCTGTTGTTTTTGGTTTTCTGTTTTGTTTTGCTTTCAGTATTAATGTCCTCTTTAGAGGTGAGATATAGTAATTAAATCACCCAGCATTATAAAAAGCTCTCTGACTTTAAGTCTATTCTTTTTGGAGTGCTTAGTATTTGGTGCAAAGATATTTACAATGTCATCTCATCTTAATGAAGTCTTCTTTTTATTAATGGATCGTGTCAGTCTTTAGATCTTTCAACTAATTTTGGTTTGAAATTTACTTCATCAGATAATGTAATAGCTACAGTGTCTTGTTTTTAGTTTCAAATTTCTCCACAGTTTAACATTCCTGCTTTGACTCTCAGTCTATTGGTGTTTTTTTCCAGTGCAGTGAATTTGGAGAAATCACGGTTGATCTTGTTTTCAGTCTGGTCAACTAGTGTTCACCTTTATATGCTGAGTTGAGATTATGTTTATTAAGATTAAAGCTATTATTGAGAAAGATTCTCTTAATCCTTGTAATCACATTGACTTTTTCTGGGTTGAGTTGATTTTGTTTTTTTTAAAGTTTTATTGCAGTATGATGAGAAAAGTTACATGATTTCAATTTATCTGAATTTGTTAACATTTAAAAACATATTTTAAGTGAATAGAATTAAGTCACATTCTTGTTTTCCTTTTGTATCCCAACTCCTCCCAGAGACCCCCCTTCATACCTACAATATCTTTTTTGTCATATTCTTTAAAATTTATAACACATTATAACAATAAAAATGAGTATTATAAACGTTGTTTGATATAAAACAACAGCCAATTTAACAATCTTATGTAGATGCTTGTCTATGGCAATACCAAAAATACAAAGGTTTTTCTCAATATAAATTTTAATTAACTCTAAACATATTAACTGTATATTTTAAAATAATACATCACTACTAATATTTTCTTAAGTGAACATAAATATATAAAGTGTTTTTGTTTGTTTGTTTGTTTTGTATTTAGTAGAGCTTAAAATCTTGGCTCTTACTGTGGTAACTTGATACAAGAGTTACAAACGTCAAGCAAAGTGTTCAGTCTTACTCTTTGTTGTTCTCTTACAAGCCCTCTACCAATTTAATTGTCTACATTTCTTTTGGGTATATAAATACTTTTAAAATATGTAAGCTGTTCTGAAAACCATAGTGTAGTGTAAAAACATGAAATAAACAATACTACTAATAGAGAGGCTGAGATAGGAGAAGCAAGATCTCAGGACCCTTATGTTGTACACAGCAAGATACTGTAATAAACAAGCTGAAAGTATATATAGATTGTACAATATTGGACCTATTTCTCAAATTAGGTCTAATTATCAAATTAGAGAGACCATTGGATGACAATCAACAAATTTCTAATTCCTCATATTTTTGGATTTCAATCGCTTAGGATATGTTGGTAATATTAATTTTCATATTAAGATATTAAGAAAAGGTAATTGTAACTTCCTGTTGTTTTTGTTGTAAGAAGTGGAATTAGGTTTGTGTGGCTTTGTTGAAAGATTACTTACTTGCTTCTTCTAGGGTGTAGTTTGCTCCTTATGTTGATGTTTTCCATCTATCATCCTTTGTAGGGCTGGATTTGTGGAAAGATATTGTGTAAATTTTGTTTTGTCACGGAATATCTTGTTTTCTCCAACTATGGTAATTGAGAGTTTTGCTGGGTATAGTAGCCTGGGCTGGCATTTGTTTTCTTGTAGGGTCTGTATGACATCTGCTCAGGATCTTCTAGCTTTCATAGTCTCTGGTGAGAAGTCTGGTGTAATTCTGATAGGCCTGCCTTTATATGTTACTTGAACTTTTTCCTTTACTGCTTTTAAAATTCTTTCTTTGTTTAGTGCATTTGGTGTTTTGATTATTATGTGACGGGAGGAATTTCTTTTCTGATCCAGTCGATTTGGAGTTCTGTAGTCTTCTTGTATGTTCATAGGCATCTCTTTCTTTAGATTAGGGAGGTTTTCTTCTGTAATTTTATTGAAGATATTTACTGGCCCATTACACTGGGAATCTTCACTCTCTTCTATACCTATTATCCTTAGGTTTGGTCTTCTCATTGCATCCTGAAGTTCCTGGATGTTTTGGGTTAGGAGCTTTTTGCTTTCTGTGTTTTCTTTGACTTTTGTGTCATTATTTTCTATGGTGTCTTCTGCCCCTGAGATTCTCTCTTCTATCTCTTGCATTCTATTGGCAATGCTTACATCTACAACTACTGATTTCTTTCCTAGGTTTTCTATTTCTATGGTTGTCTCTCTCTCTGATTTCTTTATTGTTTCTATTTCCATTTTTAGATTCTGGATGTTTTGGCTCATTTCCTTCACCTGTTTGATTGTGTTTTCCTGTAGTTCTTTAAGGGATTTTTGTGTTTCC
>NW_022196895.1:40086455-40087263 GCF_008632895.1 Mastomys coucha | reverse complement strand
TTACCTGTGTTCTCCTGTATTTCTTTGGGGGTGCTATTTATGTCTTTCTTAAAGTCCTGTATCATCACCATGAGAGGTGATTTTATATTGGAATCTTGCTTTTCCTATGTGATGGTATGTCCAGGACTTGCTATGGTGGGAGTATTGGGTTCTATGATGCCAAGGAACCTTTGTTTGTGTTTCTTATATTCTTACACTTGCTCTGCATCATCTGGTTATCTCTAGTGCTACCTGCCCTTGCTAAATCTGACTGGAACATATTCTTCCTGTGATCCTGGTTATGTCAGAACTCCTCAGAGTCAAGTTGTCTCTGTGATTCTGGGATCCTGTGACCCTGGGCTTGTTAGAGCACCTGGGAGTGAAGCTTCCTCTTGTTGTTTTGGGACTGACTGAAGAGTTTGCGCCCAAGGTCTGCTTAAGGCACTGGCTGGCGTGTTTAAACAGACTGGAAGCAACCTGAGCCACTGGGCTGGCAGAGTTCCTGTGTGCCTGAGTCCTGCTGGTCCCAGTTACTCCAGGTGATAAGACAGATGTTGTGTCATGAGTTGATTTGTGTTTGTTCCTTTCTATATATCCCCTGTTCCCGTTAAGGTTATGGTTATTTACCATGTTATATGTGATGGTTTATTTCATAGATTTGTCTATTCCTTTCACAGAATTTGTTTTTTCTCTTGTGTTTGAGGTATTCTTTCTCTTCTCCTCTTTCTGTTTTTGGTAATAATAATGATCTTTATTAAGAAGATAAAAGCATCATAATGAAAATTTTTCAGTTCTGTTTACCAATTCTTTTTTTTTTTTTTTTTTTTTT
>NW_022196895.1:40086231-40086436 GCF_008632895.1 Mastomys coucha | reverse complement strand
GACAGGGTTTCTCTGTATAGTTCTAGCTGTCCTGGAACTCATTCTGTAGACCAGGCTGGCCTTGAACTCAGAGATATGCCTACCTCCCAAGTGCTAGGATTAAAAGCATGTGCCACCACTGCCTGGCTCATACTACAGTTTTTTTAAAGCTGAATTTTGAATTATTGTTTCATTAGCCAATTTCTCACCAGTAGAGCAGACTTCT
>NW_022196895.1:40084854-40086221 GCF_008632895.1 Mastomys coucha | reverse complement strand
GAATTCTTTAAGATATCTTCTGCATTCCAGGCTTGCTGGTATTAAATTGCCTTATTCTTTGCCTTGAAATGCTCCCTCCCACTTTAATATCAAAATTGAAGATAATTATACTGGCTATAACACTCAGTTGATAATTATTTATACTCATGGATTTAAATGTATCTTTCCAAGCATTTCTGGCGTTAATGGGTGCCGACGAGATAGCTGGTGAACCTGCCTTTTAAGGAGAGTTGTCATTTTCACCATGCATGTTGTAATCATGCTTCTTTATTTTTTAACCTCATCACTACAATGTGTCTTATAGAGTTTATTCTATGGTTGCACCTATCTGGGGCTCTGAATTTGAGTGTCCATTTCTCTAAATTTGTGAATATTCTGCTATAATTTTCTTAAGTGGTTTCTTCATGCCACCAGTCTTTTTCTCAATTCCATTTCCTATCTGCTTAATTCTTTATGTTTAGTTTCTGGATTTTATCTTGTATATTGTGGTCATATGTACTTTTTACTTTCCCGTTTATTTGCATTCAGTATTTTTTTTAATCATTTCTCATGATGTATGATATTACTTCTATTTGGTCAGATATGTTGGTGATGCTGTCCACTATCTTTTGTGCTTGATTCATTACACTATTTTTCTTACTATGCTTTTAAAGATCTTAATTTGCTTGGTGAATATTATTCTTTGTTGCTGACTATTTTATTAATCTTGTGACATTTCTCATTTATTCTACTGACTCTGTCTTCCTCTTTTCCTCACCTTCCCTCTATGACCTGGATTAAATCCATGTTTGTATCCATTTTTTTTTCAGGCCATAGATTGTTTCTAAACATGAAATGCTTGAAATCTCTGTCTGGCATATTTGACCAACTGTAAAATATTTGACTTCAGATTTATTATCTTTATTTTAGAAGTCATATTGTCCTGTGCTCCACTTCTCTTGATTCCTGTATGGGTATTGGCCCATCTGTTGATTAGAAGGTCTCCTCTGGATTTTGGAGGATCCTATTCCTATCACTCTTCAATTCTAAATTCCTAATCCCTCTCAGTCGTGAGGAAACACAGAGCTCAAGAGAACACAATTTATCATTATGGACAAGGCAAACCAACAGGTAGTTGGAATGGCTAGATACTTCGTCCTTATAGAGAGGAAAATTTATATGTTACTTTTAGTAAATGGATTAGACACAATTATTAATTATGAGTTATTTCAATCTCTGTGTTCCTATTTTCTAGGACTTTATTTTCTCAAGTTGCATTTTCCCCTTTGCTTATTTGCATATTTCCCTTCAAGAAACTTTTACACTCTCTGATAAATGGTTATTAGTGCAGAAGTCTGGAATACAGGAAGAACAACCCACATTCCACA
>NW_022196895.1:40064580-40084520 GCF_008632895.1 Mastomys coucha | reverse complement strand
GGAATGGAGAAATTCGCATGTAAATAAAGAAAATATCTAAAATAAAAAATAAATAAATAAATAAAAAATAAAAAAAAGAGAAACTTTTACACTGTTAGGCTATGCAACACTCTTCACTAAAGCTTAATCATTGATATGCCTACTATTTTTTGATATAGTTATATTAGAAAGAAACCTGATAACTGAGAAAGATGTGACTTCTCAACTGTGGTAATGAGCAGTAAAAATGCCCAGGAGTAGTTAATGATTGTACCTTTGGCATAATCTGTTCTTGACAATGTTCTCCTTCTGATCTAATGATATGATAATACATATGAGAACTGAAACCAACAAATTAATTATATCTCTTTGCTTAAGAACAGGAAGTACGACTTGTACTTGAAAAGTATGCTTTTACCTGAACATCAGAATAATGAAACATATTTTTTGACAAAACAAATTGGTATATTCAGCCATTCAGCTAATGGCTTAATCTGCCTTTTTGGGAGAGAGAGAAGATATGCTTTTCCACTAAATATTTTTCAGAAAAAAATTGAAAAGTAATAATGAAGTAACTTTTGAATGACTTTATTTTTTGATAGTATTTATTCATGAATTTTTAAAAGAATACTCATACATGTGAATTGTAATATTATGCATTTACTTTTTAAGTTTACTTTACAGTATGTGTTTAAGACATAAACCATGTCTTCACATGCATATAAAGACTAGAAAAATAAAAACTAGATTGAAAGATTACATATGAACCACTCTACATGGCTACATGCATGTGTAAGAATACTTATAATTTATTTTCTTAACTAATTTTTAGTATCAATACTACATTATCACAGCTATCTATGTTGATATTAGTGTCTTAGGACCTACTCATCCACACAAGCAAAGCCAGCACCTGTTGTTTTCTTTTCTCCCACTTTCTTTTCTTTCTTGACCCTGGTAAATTACTTTCTACTCTTTGCTTCATTTGCTTGGCTTTTTCTAAGACCATGTGTTTATTTCCTTTTATTTCTCTATTATTACATCTTTCATGTGGTTTATATTACAGGCATCATTGCTTATGCATGCCATAGTTGAGACCATTATGTTTATTTTCTTAACATATAAATCATAAATATTGATGAATGTATCCATCTGTATAACCCTAATATTTACATTTTGATCGCTATTATTTGATTACCTTTTCCTTCTACGAAGTATAACTTCTGATCTTCTGTTTTTTAATGTATTTTCTTTGCATCCTCAAATAGTTTAGAACCAGATATGTTACTTTGTCTACTTTCAGATAAAGCTCAGGAAATAAGCCTTAGGATAAGTGATAGCATTAAGATACAACTTAGAGATATTTGCAAGGGAAAAAAGTAGGCTGTGCAGGAGACGATATGAGAAATGTTCTGGGAAGAACAAGTCAGTGGGTATAGGGAGTCTTCACTGTGAGTATAATAGAGAGGGATCTGTTTGGGCTAGAGGGACCAGTGAGAGACAAGCATGGGATTTGTTTAGAAACAGCATTCCCTGGAAACACTGTGATTCTGTTATTAATCACAGTGTTTGCATGTTTATGTTAGAAATAGCTAAATCATTTTATTGAATAAAATTTAAGTAAATAAAATGACATAATTTCCCAAATGAGAAGTTGCAGTTCAGCTTAAACATATTGAGGACAAAATAGTTGAGGTAAAGTATTACAAAATGGTATATAAAAAGACTAAAAATATTTTTAAAACTATTACATCATAGATGAAATAAAGATTTCATAACAATATAGACTTTGTTATGCTATAAATGGTGATGAACAATATAATCACAGCTACTATATACTACCTCTTGTTACATATAAAAATGCTACATGAACAACATTCATTTTTTTTAATCCATAATATAAGGAGGTAGCTTATCTTATTTTGTAAGTTAAAAAGTAAAGCTAAGGAAGCTAAAATGACTTATCCACATCTAACCCATATCTTGACCAAATTTAGTAGTTCATTCCTATAATCTTAATATTTTGGAGATTGGGGTAAATGCTGAAAAAATAGATAGATACCTTTATAATTTTATTTGAGTCATGATTTTCACATTGTGTTGCATTACTCTCTCTTGTCACTGTATCTTACTATATTTTATATAGTATTTTTTTAAAGGGATAATCTTTAGACATGGAAACAAATATCTATATGCTTTTCCTTGCATAGCATAACTCACTCCTTGAATCAATTTGTAGTTACTCATAACATAACAGTGTTTCTAGATTTCTGGTGTGCCTGAAGACAGCATCAGTGTACTCACATACATAAAGTGAATGAATAAAAAAAATATAAAACAAATAGAAACAAAACAAAATAAAACAAAAACCATAAAAACCTCATCCATCCCAGTCAAGGGCAAAGCCTGAACAATTGCTACCATAGCACACATTTTGTACTCAGCATTCTCTTCCATGGTCACCTGTTGTTTGCCTACTCAACAAAATCCTACTCAGCTCCATCATATCTTCTACAACAAACTAGGTATGATTCAAACTCAAGGACAGGGTCTAGCTTCTCTCTTTGCTCTTCTTTATGATCTTTGGGCAAGTCTTTCATCTCCAGGTCTTCCCAGTAGGAGTGACTCTAACCACCAAACATAATATTGTTTTTGCTACCACTCCTCCCTAAGAATTTTCCACCCATATTAACTGATTCTACTTAATATTTTTTTGTGTAACAAGTGGCACATTCCATTTTACTAAGTTTTTATTTATCATATTTATTGTCTTGTGTTTTTCATTTTATTTCTTCATTACTAAATGTAAATCCAATTAGTTACTGAAGAAATATCTTGGTTCTTCTTACTTCCATTCATGGATGTTACTGGAAGCATTTAGAACAGAATCTATTCCAGATTGGACACTCAGGAAAAGTTTTTTTTTTTTATTAGCAGAGTGAAAGTCATTGCACTTAAGGAAATTTTCATCTATGTTAAACAAAAATGTTCCTCAGGAGGGCATTATTCGTAAAAATCATATTCTAGTCCATAAAAGGATTCAAATGACTGGATTCCAAGACTTTTCCTGACAGTTTCTCAGAATGAGATAAACTTATACATGAAAATTGTGGGTTTTCATTGAATGGAAAAACTACATGGTATATGACTGTGTTATCAAAAGGACTCTTGTAATCTTTAGTTTTCTTCTAATTAGAACTGATTTCTCTAGCATGTAACTAAATTGCTGTAGGCCTTTTGATTCCTAACAATTTATACAATTTTTCCATTCTACAGTGAAACTCTCTTTTATTTAAGAGATTTTTTTTTATATATTATCTATTGAATAATCAACACTTGTTAAATATCCACTCTTCAGTTTGAGCATTTCTTTACTTCTTGTTCAGAATGCCACAGGATGTTTTCAGGAAGACAAATACTGTGTTTAAATATCATGAAAATCCAAATACACCATTTCAAAGTCAGGTGAAAATAAGCTCTGTAGACAATGTATGTTTTGTTTTTATGTAAAATAGCTTTCCTGAAATTTAGAAGCTCCAACATCTTCTAATGTAATATTCAAATTATTTTAGGATCACATTAGTATTAGGTTTATTATTACCATGCAAATTTCAAAAATGAGAAAGGGGAGTCATTGTTGCTGTACTCAGTTGTGGTGGGTGGTGCATTTTGATGAGGAAAGTGGGACATTGACTCAAATTAATAAATCACGTTCATTATCCTTTTTGTTATATTCATCTCACACCAAAACATAATCAATTCTGCAGAATTTTCTTTATTGACAAGTCAAAGGAAATAGACATTGTGACCTATGTAAGACCCACATGGAGAAAAAGTTGTGTTTTATTACTTATTAATTTATGGCATTTTCTAGAGAAAAAAAAGCAGAAATAAAAAAATACGGGTGAGAGAAGACAGTCAAGTTGGCACAAAACACCAGCTCTAACTCAGCATTTCCCACGATGCTTCAGGTTGATCTTCCCAGAACTTTTCCTATATATAAAAAGATAAATATAGATTTAGTGCAATGTCTTCAGTGATTGTCACAGAGCCCAGAGCAGATTTAAATATGGTACCACCCATATGATTATTGGATTTTGTTGCTATCTATATTGCTATTCAGCAGAAGTTACTTAAATATTCTCATCTACCTGTGAAAGGAATGAGTATTAAGCCAATCGAGGTTGTTAATCTTTAGAACTTTTGATACTCGTAACTCATTCTAGAAAAGATAGATGGGAAGAGAATTGATGCCAATAAATGATAAGTCAGAGGTCTGTCATGGCAGGAAAATTAACCTATATTGAAGTATTTTGCATTTTATACCAGGCTGCGTACACAGGTTTTATTAGGTATATGTTACTTCCATGCATTCAAATCTCACTCTACTCCCTGGACTTCTGTTGAGAAAAATCTGCAATGAATTGCATAGATAGGTCACACATTAATGTGTTCATCAAATATTGAAATCAATATTTGCATCATAAACAGTTTTTTGAATAAAAAAACAGCTGCAAAAATGGCTGTGTTTAAGAGCACTCCCTGCTCTTACAGAAGAACCAGGTTTTGAGTCCCAGAAACTATATGACAGTTTACAACAGTCTGTAACTCCTACAGGCTCTGATGCTCTCTTCTGGTCTCCCTTCACATTAGCCATGTACATGGTGCATAGATATACATACAGGCAAAACATATATACACATAAAATAAAGTGATTAAAAATAAGAGTTATTAAAGGAAAATTGTTATATGCAAAATGCAGTACAAAGAAATCCCCAAAATAGGGCTGGAGAGATGGCTCAGCCATTAAAGACTAGGCTCACAACCAAAAATATAAGAAATCCCCAAAATACATTGTAATAATTACAGAGTAGTTAAAATGCTTTGAAATAATTTGTTAGGTAATTTTTTGAGACTTTATTTTTAATTCATTTACTAGAAGATAATTTCTTCAGTCTCTGTATGAGATATGGATAGACCATTCCAAGCTACCTCATGAAACCATTAGTTTAACGTTGGAAGTTTATGCTCACCAGACCAAGGTATGGTGAGAACCATACTTACTCCAATGCCTTGCAGAAGGCACATTTATTCCCATATGTCTGGCCATCAGAGCCACAGAGTGGGTCAGATTCCCGAGTGCAGAAGACCTTGGGGTCACGGAACTCACCACAATTAATCTACAATGGAAAAAGATTATAAGTAACATCCTACCTAGTAGACTGGTAATTTGGAGCAGAAGCTTAATCTAATGGATCTTGAAATAGATACGTAGAACAGTTTGTTTCACTGAGACTTTTATTTAAGTCATGGCAACTTAAGAAACACATTGTTATGACGATGATGAGTAAATTAATAAGGTCAAATGCTATCAACAAAACTTTCTGATCCAACATTAAATTGATCTAGTTGAGAGTACTTTTGGGTAATACATGCCTATTCTTTTGTTACATGCATTTTGTTAATATACTCTAATAGTACTTCTGCATATTAGCAAAACATGGGTAATTCTTGCAGGGGAGTTTCTAAACATTACTTGAAGCTTGTTGGGTTTTCCCATTGATGGAATGCTCATTCATTATATATTGAACACAATTCTAATGTATTTACCCTAATTTTTCCTAGATTCTTTTTGTAGAATTTGAACTATGTTGACTATTACAGTAATTTATTAGTAGCCCCTAAGCTACTGTGTTTAGAAAGATCCTGAGATTTTAATCTCATGAGAATCTTTGTTGTATGTAATGAAAAACAGCTACCACAGAAAAGCATGGTGGTATCTGTTCATAATGTATCCTATTAATTGCACGAATAAAATAATAAGATTATTAGAATTAAGATGGTTGTCAACATAAGAGTAATAGAATTGATATTTGATGTACTTTTATTTACAGAATGAAACTTCTACAAATATCAGCTAGGAACAATAAGGTGTTATTTACATATGAAGAAAGGAAACTAGCTTCATTTTTTTTTTAGTTTAATTTAAGTGACAATCTCATAATTTTCAGTGTCTCCATAAAAATTAATCATTTTCAAAGACATTACTTCAGTTGAACCTAGTAATATCCCTGAGAAGTATGCAGAGTTATATTAAACACCAGGGAGAAGAGACTAGAGCACAGCTGGAACTGGGGGTCTTATCTATGATTGAATATATTACTTCTCATTGTGGGGTGCAGAATTTCCAATAATCTACTATAGCTGAATAATAATACATTCCTACTGAGAGAATACGACTCGATATCACTTTCTATCCTGGACACAGAGATTTCATTAATATAGCTTATCAGTTCTAGCACACAATATAAATGCTACAGGCATTAAAATCATATTGTATTCAGAATTTCAGCTAACTGAGTAGATTTAATGGTTACTACCTCAAAGCAAACAATGGCTAACAGTGTGAGGTAATGGGTATATTAGCCTCACTATAGAAAATTTTAGTATATTTTATCTATATTATCCTATAACATTGTGTTATATACTTATACACAAATCTATGCTTTTGGTTCTTTAGAAATAGAATATTAGTTAAATCTATGGGGCTTGACAAGAAGAATCCCTTATTGAACATGGTAAATACCATTACATACTGACAAACTTGTCTGAATTTTGCATGGGAAAATCTTCAATGAAATAGTCATACAATTATGTTTGAAAAAAATATGTACATCAAGTTTAAGACACCTGGGAGCATCAATTACACATTTTTTTTGAAACATGAAATTTTATAGTGTTGAGGTAAGGTAGTGTGGTACTTAACTTCCTCTCTGTTAAAATACAAACTCATCCTCTGATGTTCCTTCTGTATTAATAATCTCTTTTAAGTTTTCTAATGCAATAAAATCTAGAAAACCTGGAGAATGATATATGCCCTAAAGAAATTTTCTCTTCAGAACTTTATAAAATTTAAATCAGTATCTTCCATGTTCACAGCTATATCATTGAGACCAAAAAAGAATATGAACTGCAGTGTTTTCTTTGATATTTCATTTATTCATCAAATGCTCCATGAGTAACCAAAGTATAGAAGGCACAATACTGCATGCTGGTCAGACAAGGAACTGGTAATGAAGCACATCATTGCATTTTCATTAGAGAGGAAAGAAGAGATGATATAATTGTACCACAATGCATGGCAAAGACCACAGGAGGAAAACACAGGTTGTTTGCAAGCTGAGCAAAAGATACCTGGATCTAGAATCCCAGAAAGTAAGGGAAATAAACAAGAAAGTCTCTTACTTGAAAGAGACGATGCCTTAAGACACCTTTCCCTGGAAATCGGCCCTCTGATCTTGTGATCCAGCCTCTTTTGTCCTTTGGAAAGTAGATAGTAAGACAGACACTTGGGGAGAGCATTTACTTTGAGTATTTCTCATCCTCTCAGCCCTCCTCAAGTCACTTACAACCTTCCCCTACCCACTGGAAAAAAATGAGGAAGAGCAAACAGTTTTAATAAACAAATTCAAATGGATCCGCTAACATACAAACGAGCTGACTCAGAACAGACAGCTCCCATAGTGCTAAATAGTGGGCCACTTCAAGACACCTGCAGTGAGTTAAGAGTCATCTTCTAGAACTTTCTTATTGTTGGTTGTGCTATTTTAGGTGAAGCAACACTTAAATCAGTTTTTCATTTACTTCAATGAAAAAAGCATGCCACAAACACCTATCCTGCCTTCCTCTCAGATTCTCAGGGTGGTCTCAGAGAACAAATGTGGCATAGGATTTGCACAATCATTGTTGCATGTTTGAGATGATCTTTTCTTGGATTGCAGAAAGAAGCCTCCTTATAGGAGTCTCTTCTCCTTTCACAAATGTAATATTTTCATGAATTATTTGGGAATTTTGTACAATGCACCCCTATCATACTCACTTTCCATTCCTTCCAGGTCCTTCCACCCTTGTGTCCTCCCCCAAAACATAACAAAATAAAAAACAAAATAACCCACCAAGTCCAATTTGTGTTGTCCATATACTCGTTGGAGAATGGTCAAATTCCCAATGGCCAACTCCTTAAAGAAAACCCAATCCTTGCTTTTTCCATTTGTAGAACATGGTCTCTTCCATGAGACAAGATATTATCCATTGGCCTATCTAGGTTGGATTGCCTGAAAGTAACAATGACTTCTTTTACTGAAGAGGCTAAAATAAAGCTTTTCTGACTCTAGTTCTTGAGCTTGGTGGGAAATATTATCTTTTTTGATTCAATGCTTCTTCTGTATCTAGGAAACCCTCTGCATTCACTGGAAAGTTTAAGGAAGATCACAGCAATCAGAAGAGGAACCTATTGCAGAGGTACAAAACACCAGTGTAGTTACCAAACAAAACAAAACCAACTAACCAACCAACCAACCAGCCAACCAACCAACCAAGAAAACCTTCTACAAGGTAGTGTGAGGGATAAAACAAAAACATAGCTTCTACCACATGAAGAAAAATATTGCATTATTATTGGTATGCCTTACATGAACCCAAACTTCTTTTAAATCTGGTTGTAGCTCTTGAATGACAACCAAGTGATGGGCTCCTTCCTGGAAGTTGAAGATCTAGATGGAGGAGATGGTAGGTAACCATTTCCCCACTTAGGTTTCATTCATGAGCATTAAGAATGAGGAGAATGGCAGTGTAGTGTGGACCTAATGAAAATATCTCAAAGGAGTTGTACAAAGTTTCCTGTTGGAGGAGTGTTATCATAAACATCAGTCAGGTAATTTGTATCATAGAACAGAATTTTGGTGTGCTTGCTTCCATATTTGAGTAAGATTTATTTTAATGTTATTTGGAGTTCTTTCAGATTTAAAAGTAAATGTCATTTAATTTTCTTTGATATTCTTCTTTGGGTTCTATCAGGGTTTTGGCTATCAAACTGAGTATTGGCCTGACCTCTTGTGGTTCTTCAAAGAACTGTTGTTTCTCAAACTTGGCAAGAATGGCAAGGCATTTCAGTGCCCAAGTTAGTCATATTTATCGATAGAGACAATAGAATTGTTTACTTTTATTGGAATTTGAACATATATTCTTAATGTCAACTTAAAGACTCAGGATGATTAATATTTAGTCATTTTAAGTTTACAAATCAAGCCAAGGAAAATGTGCATCCTCATACACAAAGCACATGGACTTTAGATGGAAGACAATATCATTTCTCTCGTGTTGAAAAAAAAAAGTCAGTCAATTCCAACTCCATCTTTCATCAGTCCCAGTCTTCTAAAGCCATCTCTGTCTAGAGTAATGGTTTTCAACCTGTGGTTTCTGACCCTGTGTTGCCTTTTCACAGGGTTGTCTTAAATCATCAGAAAAATCATTGACATTGCAATTCATAACAGTAGCAAAATTAGTTTTGAAATAGCAACAAAAATAATTTTATGTTTGGGGTTACCACAACATGAGGTTCACAGCATTAGGAAGGTTGAGAACTACTGATCTAGACTAACTCTCCACTTTCCTGTGCCCCTTTTCTTTTGTCAGTGCTCTCCAAAAGTGATGCTTATAAGAATAGAAACTGGTTACTAATACAACCTTTACTAGTTTCTTATGGTACATGCAAGTCTTGATCACCCAAATCTTTTAAAAACTCCAAAATTTATAATATGTCTGTTCCCTTCATCTTCACTTTTTGCTTTTTTCCCCTTCTTAATATGGCTGTCGTTATTTTCAAAGTAATTTTAAATACTTGATTTTCTCTAAGAATATATATGTACTTTCTCAAATAATCCTGATCCATGCCAGGATCAGTAACTCATTCTGTAATTTTCAAGTAAGTGGATTAAGAAACATGTAACTACCAGTTTAATTCATGGTTAAGAATTAGTTATTTCCAAAGCATGTGTTCTTTCCTCTCAACAGCCTTGTATTTTATGGTTCCATTTTCATGGAAGCTCTATTCTTCAAATTTCTAAGTCAGATCACTTACTGAAGCTGTCCTTTCCCCATTATAAATGTTCCTTTCTTGTTTTCTTTCTTTCTTTTTTCCTTTCCTTTTATTTCCTTCCTTCTTTCTTTCTTTTGTTCTTTCATTTTCTCTTCCTTCCTTCCTCTTTCTTTCTCTCTCTTTCTTTCTCTCTTTCTTTCTTTCTTTCTTTCTTTCTTTCTTTCTTCTTTCTTCACTTCTTTATTTCTTTGATAACTCCAATTTATTAGCTGTAAAAGTTTTTAGTATTTCTGGTCTAGACCAATACCATAAGTTCATTTCTATATGCGATTTTCTACTGGTATCAACTTTCTACATTTAGAGAATGAATGTTTTAAATTATAATTTTTATCATGTTCTTTGCATAAGACAGGTCAATAATAATCGTCACATCAAATTTGTTAGAAAAAGTTCTCCTCAAAACCATGTACAGAGACTGCATGGTGGCTCTGTACAGCTAATTCCAGCTAAGTCAATAGGGACCCAGCAGTACTGGGACTTGATTCCACCCACTTCCTGCTGCTGGTGGATTCTTAGTCTTCAAAATTTTTGCTATCTGTGGTTACATTATGGATGCTGTCTAACACATCCAAACTGCATTTAAATATTTACAATACACTAATTTTAAGTAAAACCATGGGGACTGAAGAACCAAGAACTTCAAACTCATCTTTGTAGTGGAACAATGGTTTACAAATGTATTAAAATTAATCAGTCCTTATCTTAAAATACAATGCTTAATAATGCTAAACTCTACAGAAGAAACAGTTGGTAGGGCCATACATTTAAATGACTCTCAAGGGCATGGCACTCAAACTTTGAGCCTTGGAAAGTAGAAAAGAATAGGAAAACAGAAAGCATTCATTCTGTCTGGAGCCTAGGCTTGTCCAGTCTGGTATTATTACATAAACAAGGTTAGTCTTAAAATTAGATGCTCCTCCTGCCTCAGCCTTCCCAGAACTGAGATTACATGTATGGGTGTGACCAAACACACCCTGATACCTTGAAGAATGGTTGTAAAAGAATGTGAACTTTGAAAAGGCCTATAATTAGGAGTGCACCCTATAATTTTCCAGAAGATGTGTCATGGACAAAATTCCTGGCATGGGAAGAATGAGCTTGAGTGCTGGAATGTTGGTGTGCTGGCAGAAACCTGGCATCCTTTTGTCTTGCCTGGGTCTGACTTGAATCAGCATGTTCCTTACAGAAGTAAATCCTTGTGCCTTGCTCTCCCTCTGGCCAAGAAGGAAAAGTAAGGCCACTTGGATGTGGTCTCAGAGAGCAAAATCTTCCCTGTGCTTTATGGTTCATAGGCAACAGCCTTGGTTTATAACAATACAAATGTTTAGAGAAGGAAGAGGCTTCAGAGATCACTGCACCTCAATCTTCATCTTAAAGATGTGGAAACAGAGGTAGTGAGAAGAGAAAAACAGCCAAAGCACACAACATGTAACTATGAATTACATTTCATTCGCATTGTCTGACTCCAAAGCCAGTCCTTCACTGTCTAGCTCAGTTACTGGTTTTTGTGTTGTTTTGCTTTCTTTTCTTTTCATTTTTTTAATTGTCAGATTTTGTTTTGTGTAGATATTATCTGTGCATTTGTTTAGAATGCAGATTCGAACTCCTTGACAATTCAACTGTTGCTTCAACATCTTACACGAGGATATGTGTATTTAGAAGGAATGTCAGGTGACCCTAAAGCAAGAAGACCATAAGCCATGAAAAAGAACAGGGTGTGTAATTGGTAGATAATACCTGATCAATATAAAACACAAGTAAACTCTCAGAAATGAAAAATCCCAAGAAAGGATGTGATGTATGGGTTAATATTAAACCTGGGATTAAATTTCAAATCTTTTATAATGATGTAGATTTATGTGCAACAGCTGGATTATCTTACTTTACAGTCTAATGGAGTATAAAACATGTTGACTGACTCTTAAGGTATTTTTTTTGTTTGCTTCTAAATGTAGTTTAAGCTGTAGCATGACACTTATTCGAGTACATACATTATAGAATATACAGCCTCATATAAGAATGCAAACACATGTATGTATGTGTTTGTTCTATAAACACATGCACATGTGAACAAATAGAATACATCATCGAATTTAAGATGTGTTTTAATTGATGAGATACTAAAATTAATAAAAATAAACTTATGAATATGATGCATATACGGGAGTTGAAAAGTAACTTTTTAATATCTTTACATACCAAATCAGTTGGCAATACTGTCTGAAAATTTTGATATCAAGAATCCTTGGATACTCTAAAATCTAAAAAGCTAGTACCCAAGTCAAATTGAAATACCCAGAAGAACTAGCAGGGCCGTTAGGGCAAAGATCATTTGTTTGTACAAGTTTTCAATGGTTAGATTTTAAAAAGCACAATAAAAATGCTGTTGAATAAGCCTAACACCAAAAACTAAAACAAAAACTACAACACAATGAAAAAAACAATAGCTTAATGAATAAATTTTTGCCCATTCTGACTTTTAACCCTAATTTGCATTAAATTTGGGTGTTACAGACTGTCTATGCTTCATACACAGAAATACATTCATTTCTCATTTCTGTAAAAACAAACAAACCAAAAGACAAAGATCTCTTTTAATTCTATGAAAAGGAGTGAATTAAATAATAGTAACTAACTCACATATAAAATTTATAGTTTTTTTTTTTTTTTTTTGAGAGACAGGGTTTCTCCATGTAGCCCTGGCTGTCCTGGAACTCACTCTGTAGACCAGGCTGGCCTCGAACTCAGAAATCCACCTGCCTCTGCCTCCCAAGTGCTGGGATTAAAGGCGCGCGCTACCACCGCCTGGCTAAAATTTATAGTTTTTCAAATGATTTTTGCCTTGTTTGTGAAACTTAATAATTGCTATAATTCTACAGAGTGATTATTAGTACCTAGTTTAATAGCAGTGTTATTTCAAGCTCAGAGAACTGAGAACTTTTCAGCTCAGTGGCCTGGTTAAGTTAGGATTAGGACATAAACTTTATTTCATGCCTATCCTATGCTTGTGTAATAACACAGCACCCTGTCAATGTATAAAAATGTAAATTTGAGCTCCTTTAAACTTAAAATTGTGTAAGATGAGAAACTGTAGTTTAAAATCTCACTGTTACATGTGATTTCTAAATTAGGCATTTCCCTCCACTCCCCCTAACTTCTTTCATAGCATAGATAAACCTCGTTTTAGCCAGGGAAGAGAAGCCACATACTACCTAGGCCAGAAAAATAGACACAGATAGGTACTAACCTGTCCTCCTTGACTGAAGGCACCTGGAAAAAAAGCAAAATTCCAAACACTGTGAGATCTGCAAATTTAGTATCACTATGTTCTCATCTTGGCAGCTCTTGTCCATGTCCTAAAGTCCTGTAGGTCTTATTTTCAAGTCTGCTCACTTATTTTGTTGGGGATCAGGGTTAAGTGAAATACAGAGGTTTAAAACTTAGAGATTAATGACAGACTTGGTCTTACTTTTCATTCCACGATGGGAGTGACTTTATCATTCTTGGCCTCACTTCAAAAAAGTGGGCTTCAAAAGTCTCCTCTGACCAGCATCCCAAAGAATAACACCCTTTCTTTCTATCAAAGCATGTGCCATGGAGAGTGGAAAAGTTTGCTATTTGCTGAATTCAGGATTGCTCATCTGTGCTTTCTTTCAAAACCCAACTTTCAAGATATGACCCATATATACATTCTTTTTTTTTTTTTTTTTTTTTTTTTTTTTTTTTTTTTTTTTTTTTGGTTTTTCGAGACAGGGTTTCTCGGTATAGCCCTGGCTGTCCTGGAGCTCACTCTGTAGACCAGGCTGGCCTCGAACTCAGAAATCCACCTGCCTCTGCCTCCCAAGTGCTGGGATTAAAGGCGTGCGCCACCACGCCCGGCTTCATATATACATTCTTAAAGATTGATTCCCTCCTCTTTCTGATTCCTCATTTTCTGTGCCTTCTCTATTTCTTTAAATTCCTGAAGATGGTTTCTTCTGTAGTCTTCTTCTGATCCTCTTCTTCTCTCTTAATATTAACATTTGTAGTTTTGGATGTATGGTGCTTTCTGAGCAGGTGTGAATGCATTAAGAGCATTCATGCATGTAAGACCAAGACTTCTTCAGTGAGGAAGTATAGATTAATGCTACCTCCAACATGGGCCAGTTCTCAGGGATGGTTGGCAGACAAATTTCCAAGTGCAATGTATCAATGAATGTAGAAAATTCCACAGCTCTTAAATTTTATAGGGCCCTCATCATCTCTTCCTGAAGTTTTCCCAGCAGTAATGAGTCATAACTACAAGAATGGGTGATTGTTATGGACACAGAGCCTTCTATCACCTTCCTTGGAAGTCATACATTATGAAACTAGACAGTGCTAGGGAGTCTGAAGTTTTCTAAAACCCATTAGTGATTGCTTTATGTTCTTGGAAATTTAATTATTATAATTCCCAGTCAATGTCTCACTTTGAAAAACCTATACTTCAAAAAGGAAGAATTTGCTCATGTTTCACATTTAGGAAACAGTAAGGCAGAAACTAAGTTCATATTGACAATACTTAAGAAAAGGTGTTCTTTACTGTATTTTAGTTATAGCATTAATATAAGACATTTACTGAATATTTATTGTACCTCTACTACTATTTCAAGCTTTTTAATATGCATTTTTGATTTAATTCCCCATATAGGAATGCTTATTCTATATTTTCAGCTTACACAAGAAAAAGAAACTCAGAAAGGTTTTGGTGCTGAATGATTGAAATATTAGGACTTGAATTCAATTTTACAGTTTCAACATTAGTGTCCTTGAACAGGCTATCCCCGTGAATGATGTCTGGTGTGTTTGTTAAATATTCATGCTCTGAAGAACTCAGGCAATTAGATCTTGTTAGAGTAAATTCATCTTTACAAAGGTAAGCTAACAAGGATAATAACCGATTTTGGGAACTAAGTTTTAACATAGGTCTAACTTACTGCTCCCTCAGGAAAATATTTTTGGAATAGTTTGATTTGAACAGACAAACTTACTTGACAGTATTACAGTAATCTTTCATCTAATTTTAACATACATTTTAAAAATATTTGTTTCATAAATATGAGTAACTATAGAGAGCTTTTTCTATTAACTTTATCTCATTGATTTTTTTCAAATTCTTCAGTAACTTCAAAACCTTAAAGCCACAATCTTTATCATCTACTGTCCTAGAAAACAATACATTACCCATGGAAGCTCCCTGCACCCCAAGTTTAGTCTCATCTCTGAGCATGTACACAGAAAAATGTATCTAAGAAGACTGATAAATTTCTTTAGTTAATGCAGGAATTTTGTGAGAAAGATGCAAGTGAGCCACACACAGTCTATTTAGCTCAATGGACACTCTGACCACTAAGCAGTAGACTAAAAGAGAAGACAGTAAATAAAAAGACAGGGTTCATCAAGGGTTTCCTTTGACCTACAAATGCAGTTTTTTTCTTCTCAAGATAACTAACTTTACAGTGTGTTTCTGAGCCACCTCAGTTAATAAAATGCATGGCTATTGTTCATTTAAGTGGTCTAACATATTGCCCTTTTGAAGAATAATTCACTTGTCTTGCTACATATGCTTCTTCATTCTAAGGCTCAATAACTTCTTTTCAAAGCTTCACATTGAGCTTCTATCTCCCTTACTGTTTCAATTTCAATCCCTTGAGTCACTCTGATAGAATAATAATAATAAAAAAAGGACAAGAAGGAGTTTTTTTTCTGAAAAGCAAAGATTAGTTTTAATACCAATTATTTGTCTTCTAGACTTGTTCCTACAAATAAGAATCAACTGTGAAGTCTTTAAGACCTCAATACAAATTGTAAATTCCACAGGCTTGTTATAAGTAGGTTAGCAATTTTCTTCTCTGTGTCTCAGATTCCTACATGAAGAACAGGGATACAAACTTCTTACAAAATGGTCAGAGATGATCTACAGCCTTTAGTACAAACCCAGAGCACCTATGCTCAGTGAATGACACTTCTTATCAACCTTACCTCCCTGTCATCAGCATTGTTACTGTAGTCATCGTTGTGATATTATTTCTTAACTGCTCTTTCACATATAAAATCATTAGGATTTTGACATGTGAGGAAGATCTCCTCTTCTCCTTTTTGCTTTGATGCAACTATGGGATGTTAATTATAGGGAAAAACTCACCTGAGAAAAAGCAGAGAAGAGCCAGAGAGAGGAGCAGAAAGACACCTGCTGCTTTCATGGTGCCAGTTAGCTCACTCAGATCAAGGCTGCTTTGCTCAGCTTAGGTTCTCTGTCAAGACACTTCCCAGAAATCCTAGAATACACACTCAGACATATATATATACACACAGAGAGACAGCATGAAGGGAGTTGGGATCTCCACCTTCTTTATAAAAATCTTCTAAAACCATGTACAGTCCTATACACTTTAGGCATTTATGAGGATCTGTCACCAGCTTAAAGAAATGCCTCATGAGCCTCATCAATCTTAAGAAGGAAAACAATTATGTGAGTCGCACCTTAGATCTTATTAATGGAAGATGTTATTTTCTCGTAGTAACCTACATTTTCCTAACAACCAACACATTCCCTTGCCTTTTCCCTCTAAGGCTCCACTACATTAAAGGGATGAGTCACAGGCTGAGCTCTACTTCTCTGAATGTCTCTTTCCGACAGGTCTGGATGAGTAAACACAGGTGAATGGAATTCCTGGGTGTAACTTAAACTTTCCAAGTTGTCAAGATGTACCTAAAGGAGAGAGGTATTCTTCATTGTCACCAGAGAGTCATTGTAATGAACATTTCAGAACAGGGATAAGCTTGTTAGTTTGAAAATCACCTTCACAGCCAAATGTCAGTGACTTCTAAGTTTTTTTTAAAAAATCAAGTTAATGTATCATTTTTATTTTGTTAAAAAAGTGGAAAGTTACTGAATTGAGAATTTGAACTATAGCATATTGAATATTTCCTTAATTCTACAAGCTAAAAATGGAAGCTCTTGTAGATAGCCTAAGTTTCAAATATTTGGGGAAAAATCTCCTTTTATTGTTTTTAAATATTTATTTATATGAGGACACTGTAGCTGTCTTCAGACACAGCAGAAGAGGGCATCAGATCCCATTAGAGATGGTTGTGAGCCACCATGTGGTTGCTGGCAATTGAACTCAGGACCACTGGTAGAACAGTCAGTGTTCTTACCCACTGAGCCATCTCTCCAGTGGGAAAATATCTCTGTATAAGTTAAATGAACCTATTAAGTATCAAAGGCAGTTTAAAGGTAAGTCACACTATAGGGTAAGATGCAATAGCTCTTTACAGAGAAGAGAAATAAGAACAAAGGGGAAAGCTGTAGTCATATTAGAAAATTGCGGTGGTCCAGTGTCTTAGAGATCTCATGGGCCCAGGTTAGTTGAGACTGTTGGTCTTACTATGGCATCACCATCCTCCTCAGCTTCTTCCAGCTTTTCCCTAATTCAACCACTGTAGCTTCTGTCCATTGGTAGGGTGTAAATATTTGCATCTGACTTATTCAGTTGCTTGTTAGGTCTTTTTGAGAGCAGTCATGATAGGCCCTTTTTTGTGAGCACTCCATAGCCTCAGTAATAGTGTCAGGCCTTGGGGTCTCCCCTTGAGCTAGATCCCACTTTGACTGACCTCCTTTTTTCAGGCACTTCTCCATCTTTATCCCTGCACTTCTTTCAGACAGGGACAATTATGAGTCCGAGTTTTGACTGCAGGATGGCTACCCCATCTCTCACTTGATGCCCTGTCTTTCTGCTGGAGATGGGCTCCACACATTCAGTCTCCCCACTGTAGAGCATTTCATCTAAGGTCTCTTCCTTTGAGTCCTGAGAGTCTCTTACCTCCCAGGTCTCTGATACATTCTGGAGGGTCCCCCTACCTCCTTCCTCTCAAGGTTGCCTGTTTCCATTCTTTCTGCATGCCCTCAGGGCTTCAGTCCTTTCCCCCACTCAATGCCTGATTGTGTTCCCCTCTAACCTTCCCTGTCCCTTTTCCCACCCAGGTCCCTCTCTCCCTTCCTACTCCAGCAGTTTTCATTTACCAATAGCTGCTTAGCTAGAGGTGAGACTTGCCAACTTTGACCTCGTGCTGAGATTATGTCAAATTTGAACTTGTACAAAAGTTGTGTCTATTGCTACAAACTCTATGCATTCATATGTGCAATTTCCCAGTTGTGGCCAGAAATTATTGTTTGGTTGTGGTCATCCAGTACTCCTGGCTCTTTCTGCCATCTCTTCCAGTATATTTCTGAAGCCATTAGAGAAGTACTGTGAGACAGATGCCCCATACAGGAATGAGCATTCCATGATCTATTATTGTTTGCACTTTGACCAGTTATGGAACTCTGTGTTAATCTACATTTACTCTAAAAAAGAAGCTTCTCTAATCAAGTTTGAAAGATGCTGTAATTTAGGAGTATAGTGATAAGTCAAGATGAAAAGTGACACAAATGCTGATGTGGATTAGAAAAAATGAGAACACTTATTCATAATTAGTAGAATTATAAACTCTTGCATCAACTGGGGAAATTAGTTTGGTGGTTCCATAAAAAAGTAGAAATAGACCTATCACATGATACAACTACACCATTCCTTAGCATATATCCAAAATGCTCTATGTCCTGCTGTAAATGTACTCCCTCATCCTTATTCAATGTTACTCTATTTAAAGTAGCTTAGATGCCTATGAATAAATGAGCAGATAATAAAATTTGGTACATTTATAAAATAGAATACTGTCAGCTATTAAGGAAAACAAAATCATTAAATTTACAGTTAAATGGACAAAACTAGAAAGACTCATTCTGAGTGAGGTAACCTCAACTCAGAAATACAAATATATGTTTTTTTCTCATATATGGATATTAGCTTTGAATATGTAGATACATGTGTTTCATCTGGAATATCTACAGAAGTTAGGAAACTCGTAAAAGGCCATAATGGCAAGATTCAAGGGAAGATAGAACATAGTGATACAAAGTGGTAATGGTGGATAATGAACAAGATGGGACTGCAGAGTGCAGGAGAGAAAACAGAGACAACGCTGAGAACCTTCTGAAACAGTCATATTAAAAACTTCTATGCAGAAATGTCATAAACTATAAGCCTCATACAAGATGAATCAAAATGGAATTACTCTAAAATAGGACAACAATGTTACAACTAGATACCACAGGCTCACAGAAAGTAAGCCCAGTGTTAGCAATTGGTAACCTCTACTGGAGTTGTTGGCCAGTGAGATTGCATGGATTCCCCAAATATTGTTGGCTATTGCCATTGCTCATGATGACTTTCCAGAACTAATGGTAAGACTCTATTGTTGAAAATACCACAAACCTGAGTCAGAGGTCATGGATGGCTTCATTGCTGCTGGCTAGTTTTCACAGTACTGGATTGTGGTATTCACACTTTCAAAGGAGAAAAGGAGTCATCACTCAGATCCACCAGAAAACACTGTGAGTTTCAGTGACTGCCCTGGCAAGATACATTCGCTGATGCCAGCACCTGACCAATATAGATGCAGATATTCACAGCCAACCATTGGACTGAGCCCGGGACCTCAATGGGAGATTCAGGGGAAGGCCTGAGAGAGCTGAAGGGCTTTGCAACCACATAGGAAGAACAACAATACCAACTAACAAGAGCCCCCAGACTCCCTAGGGATTAAACTACCAACCAAAAGAGTACACATGGAGGGATCCATAGCTCCAACAGCATAGCAGCTGACAGTAGCAGAGGACTGCCTTATGTGGCATCAATAGAAGGGAAAGCCCTTGATCCTGTGGAGCCTTGATGCCTCAGCATAGGGGCAATAGTAGAAAGCTGAGACTAGAGTGCTTGTGTGGGTGGAGGAGCACCCTTGTAGAGGCAAAGGCAAGGGGAGAAAGGATGGAAGGCTTGAGGAGGGGAAACCATGAAGAGAAACATTTGAAATGTAAATAAAATAAAGTAAAATAAAACAGTAATCCAAAGTAAGAGTTTCTTTGTTTTTTTTTGTTTTTTTTTTTTTTTTTTTTTTTTTT
>NW_022196895.1:40063761-40064531 GCF_008632895.1 Mastomys coucha | reverse complement strand
TTTTAAAATGAGGTAACTAGACTGGTAAATGTGTATAATATAATAGTTACATAATGGATTTGACCCCTTGTACAAAATTAGATAATGATTCCCATGATATAATTATCAATGAATGAAGATAGATGAGGTGATTACAGTAACCGATAGGAACATTGGGTGCATTACTCTATTCATTACTGGAGTAATGAATGAAACCCGGAGGGACAAATTTCTGAAGCAAGCAAGCAAATCTTTCATAACAGACCTTAGTGAAGACAGAATGCAGGCTTTAAAATCTGAGGGCATATCTCTACCTATTCTCTTTTTATGACTTATTTCCTTCACTTACATGGGTATACTTATTAAGTTTTGTTTGTTTGTTTCATTTGTTTTTTCATTTGGGGCAGTGTCCGTACACAGAGGTCGTTTAGATTTGACATAGTTTTGATGGTTGCATAGAATTTATCAATGAATTTATTCTAGAGAGTATGGCAGTGGCACCCACAAAGCTACAAAAAGAATCTAGGTTAGCTTCTGGGAGCACACACTAAAGATTTGAAAAGAGCATCTCACATAGATATTTATGCAACCATGTTCATGGCAGATTTAGTCACGATAGCTAAAGCATAAAAGGAACCCAAGTGTCCATCAATGGATGAGAAGGTAAGATGTATTGCATATATGACCCCCTTCACACACACACATAAGCAGAAGAGACACAAAACAACATGATATGATTCTACTTTTAAGAAGTATTTATAAAAGCCGGGCGGTGGTGGCGCACGCCTTTA
>NW_022196895.1:40062102-40063751 GCF_008632895.1 Mastomys coucha | reverse complement strand
AAGTATAAGAGTAATTTGCTGGCCTTGAAGAAGGAATGACATGATTACTATTTGATGGGTATGGAATTTCAACTGTGGAAGTGGACTCTTTCCAGAGACAGGTTGAAGCAATGACTAGCCACGCCAAAAATACCTGTAATGACAATAAACTATTAAAGTATACACTTAAAATGGTTAAGATGGTGAATTGCATGTGATAAATACAGATGCTAGCTCAGAATTACTGGGACACTATTTATTGACTATAACATGTTTGGTAGTTTCATTTACAAAATACGGTTATGATGATCTTGACAGTAAATTTTGAATTTACATTATTTTTCTTTTAAAGTCTACCAATTTACCAAGATAAGTTCATGATCATCAATGTTGCCAAAGCAGACATGCACTTTTTAAATATGTGCTGTGCTCATTTGTTAATCTTTTGATGAATGTATCTAAAGCATTCCTTAATTTTTATATGCTATTCTTTGAAGGCCATGTGGATTTATACATTGGTCTGGGGCCTGTTCTTCAGTAGTTGCACAAACATTGAATTCTCCTGTACTCAAGAGTCTCATATTAGCAAATCAGGTGTAGACAATATACACACACATAAAGTGATATATTTCAGGAAATATATTTTTAAAGATGTGATGTGATAAGGAACTGGTTATTTTTTCTAAAAGTTGTGTCAAGAGATGAGGTACCATTAACAAATCAATAAAAGATACAGTGACAGAACTGACATCAGGGTTCTGTGGCAAAATGAGACCAAGGTAAGTGGTAGCAATGGGTGACACCGAAGAGAAGAGCAAGCATGTAGGGTTAAGACTAAGCTAGAACCATGAGGAGTCACGTGCAGATATGTGAAGACTCGTGGCAACATGAACATCACATAGTTCAGTAGACTGAAACATAAAACACTTGGCAATGATGATTGAAAAATAAGTTGAAGCTGGCCAGGACCAGATAGTTTCAGCATGCCATGCCATTCCTAGATTGGATACTGGCCTCTTGAGAGACATCTTGCTATCTGGTTGCACTGGGAACTCTTGCAGGCATTCTGACCATCCTGAGTTGTAACACTGAGTCAGCCTTCGGAAAGTGAGATGAGAATAAATGAGTAAATTGGACATAGGTCGCAATGGAGGAAAAGGCAACAGCCCATTTAAGTGGCTGGCTTTGCCCAGTCCCTTTGAAGCTTAATTATAACCATCAGAGGAAGCCTCTTAAATGCTTGCTAAGACACAGCAATGTGAGGGGACTTTTGCCAAAGGTTTTAAAATTCTATGGGAAGCAATACTTCCCATGTCAGGTGATTTAGTTCAAACTACTCATTATGAGGTTTGCCTTTTCTTCAGAAATAATAATAAAAAAGATACTATAAGAATTTTTATATGCAAGATTTTAAAAATCCCATTATGTTTTCACACAAATATTGTTTGATGCCTATCAACACTGGACCAGCCAAATTACCCCAGGGACAATTAATGGGAATGCTTCCTTACAGCTTCGCAGACCACAGTGAAGCTAATGAACTTCAGCTTGAGAGTCAAGGCTTTTCTTTTCTTTCTTTCTTTTTTTTTTATTTTAGATATCTTCTTTATTTACATGCGAATTTCTCCATTCCCACTTTCCCCTCCAAAAAACAAAGAAACAAACAAAAA
>NW_022196895.1:40052300-40061427 GCF_008632895.1 Mastomys coucha | reverse complement strand
GGGTTGTTCTTCCTGTATTCCAGACTTCTGCGCTAATAACCATTTATTAGAGAGTGCATACCGTGTTTGTTCAGCTTGAGAGTCAAGGCTTTTCTAACCCTGCAGACTTTGGACCTAACCTCAACTCTCGTTTGCCTCCAAACACAGTGGCTCAAATAAGGATTTTTCTCATCATCAACTTTTGCCCATTTATATTTTTGTTTATCCAAAGTACATTTTACAAAGTCTAACAGTGAGATTCTGACTCACTTTCCTCAGTATTCTAAAGCAATGAATATTCTAAAGTGAGTCCTACAACCAACCAAGGGGGGTGGGTGGGAATCAACAACCTTTTCTTTTGACTTAAAACACAGTACATGCCAGATAAGATGGAAGTTCTTAGATGAAGAAATTCAGGCAAACAATGGCTGCAAAAGAGGAAGAATAAAGCACCTTACAACCAGGAATGAGATCCTTAATATCGAGTTCCAAGTAGTCAGTCCTCAATACATGTATATATGAGCAACATTAAACGGACTCAGTAGATTTTATATGTATATGTTTATGTATATGAATGTGCATGTGAGTGTGTGTGGAAACTCAGTAGGTTTTAATGTATATGCAACTAATAAATGAAATATAACATAAGTGTATGTAAATCATAATTAAAGACAAGATCACAAATTTGTGAGGGAGCAGAAGGCAGGAGGAATTAGAACAAGAAGAAGATGGATTTGAAATGGTGTAAACACAATATTCATGTAGGAAATTCTCAAGAAAAAATATTAAATAAAAAATATAAAAAATAATTTTTAGAGTTGGCTTCTAAAGCAGTATTAGCAAGTAGAAGTAAACTGTGGGCAGAGCGAGGAAGGTTTTGAGAAAAACTTTAGTAGAAAGCCTAACAATTTCAATGTGTTTTTTTTTGGTGAGAAATTAAATAAAAAGAATGACAATAGCCCAGGAATCTAGAGGGAAAAAGCTTTTTTTTTCCCTCAAATTAATGGATAAAACATATGACAGCACTGACATTCTTCGATAACTTGGAAAATAAAAACATTAATGTCCACTGAAATAGCAGATCCTGGTGATGACATTTCTTTGTGAAATATTGAAAGCATCACCTGACTGTATCATAGTCAGACTCCAGAAGAGTGGTTCCTAATAAAACTGTAACGCTTTACCTCAGTTCCTTATGTTGTGGTGACCCCCAACCACCCACTCAATCATTTTGTTGCTGCTTCATAACTGTAATTTTGTAACTGTTATGTATTGTAATGTAAATATATGATATGCAGTATATCTGGAGTGGACCCTAAGGGGTCTTGAATCACAGGTTAAGCACTACTGCTCTAAAGGAAATATGGAGGACCTGTATTTCAGGGGTTGAAAACATAATCATTTCATAACCTTGATTAAACCCACACCAAAATTAGGTTGCTGAGAGGAAACATCAAAGTAAGGAAAAATCCATGCATAGACTTATCATCTTCTTTTAAACTTCATACAGACTTAATATGCCCTCTCAAAAACCTGTAGGACTAGACAGAATTCCATCCTAGCATTCTGATTGTGCCCTGTATGCATTTGCTCTCTTAAATACTCGACATTCTATACCATGGTGCCTGTTCGTGCTTTATTCTTTAAAATGATGAAAAGAAAATTCATGTAAGCTACACAACAAAGCCCAAAAGAAAGAGTGTAATGAAGTCTATATAAAAGTATAATTTCAGAAACGTTATTGTAATGAAATTGGTCTGTGACAACATGCATAATCCAATTATGCAGTTTGAAAAGTTCAAAACTGTGTATACCCTTTAGAGCAACAGTAACAAATCAATATATCCATTGTCTTAAAAGATTCTTTTTATGCTCTGTAAACCTCACAAACCATTAATTTAATTTATTTGACTATAAGTTTGAGTTTTTAAGTACTTATGTAAGTAGATTCACAGAGGATGAATGTAATCTTGTCCAACCTCTTTCACTTAGGAAAGTAATTTTGAGAGACATTCATGTAAATTTCAGCAACTTGCCATACATGTATACTCTCTAGATGAAGCATCTATTCAAAACTTTGTACATATATGGTCAGTTGACAGTTTTTTCTTCTGAACTTTTGAAAGACTATGTATAAGCCAAATGGAAGTTCTGTTACATATTTGTACTTAAATGTTACAGTTTTAAAATTTGGTTGTGAATTTAAACTCATTGTTTAAACCTGTGTGAATATAATTTGTTCCAACATTTATTGAAGATTGACTTTACCCCACTGACTTTTGCAAATAGAAACCTTTATATGCATAAATAATTATTCTGCTTTTTAAAATCTTGATTCTAGATCCACACCCTCTCAATTACCATGGGTTTGTAATTAGTTATAAAAATTGACAAACAATTTAAAACTTCCTTCTTTTATCAGTGTTGTTTAGACTATTGTAGAACCTTTATATTCCCACAGGAGTTTTTCAACAGATTGTCAACTTCTAAAAACAACCGTCCTGAGATATCACTTCAGAAAGCACTAGATGCGTACAGTAAATGGGAGAAATGGTACATTAGCAATGACAAGTACTCTTACCCACAAATAAAACATCCTCAGCCGAGCGGTGGTGGCACATGCCTTTAATCCCAGCACTTGGGAGGCAGAGGCAGGTGTATTTCTGAGTTTGAGGCTAGCCTGGTCTATAGAGTGAGTTCCAGGACAGCCAGAGCTATACAGAGAAACCCTGTCTCAAAAAACAAACAAACAAACAAACAAATCTCATTTAATGATATCACTGACCACACCAAAACTTATAAGATATGCACAATTTCAACAGTCCCCAGCACTTTATATATTTATGTTTTCAACAGTCCCTAGCATTTTGTATTTTTAATGTTTTCAAAAATGTTAATATTTTACACAAACTGATGATCATTTGCTATTACTGGATAGAAATTTAACTTTATTTGAGAAAACAGAAAGTGGTACATTTAATAGTCTGAAAAAGGAGGGGAATATATAATAAAAGTGAAAAAATTCAACTGTACCAACCAGAATAAGTGCAGTTAAAATGGAGGAGTAGTCTTCAGTGACCAATCTCACAACCTGGTGAATATAATACATCACCAGATATTTTATATTTTAAATTTCCTGGAATGGCAGCTTATAAATGTTTCTGATTTCTTATAAATGAGAAAATATGACACCTATTCATCAGGCTCAGTGAACATTGCAGAAGAGGGTGGAAAGATGGCAAGAGCCATGGGACCAGGGGTCTGCCAGGAGATATTGCCTTCTACATATAATAGAGAGCTATGTCTTAACAATATGGCTACCTAGCCAAGACCTGAGCAATGACAACAGTAGCTGACAAACCATCATAGATGATGAAACTCTCATGAGGCCTTACCTAACAATGATAGGTTTCTTTAAATATATATACTTATACATATGTATGTATATGTATATATATATGTATGTATATTAGAAATTTTCTTTATTTACATTTCAAATTTTATCCCCTTTCTACATTTCCCCTCCAGAAACCCCCTATCCCATCCCCTCTCCCATTGCTCACAAACCCACCCACTCCCACTTCCTTGTCCTGGCATTCCCCAACACTGAGGCATCATGGTATACACTCACTGATATTTGGATATTAACCCAGAAGTTCGGAATACTCAAGATACAATTCACAGACCACATGAATCTCAAGAAGAAGGAAAACCACAGTGTGGATACTTCAGTCCTTCTTAGAAGGGGGATCAAAATACCCATGGGAAAAGATACAGAGACAAAGATTGGAGGAGAAATTGAAGGAAAGGTTATCCAGTGACTGTCCCATCTGGGGACCCATCCCATATACAGTTTCCAAACCCAGACACTATTGTGGAAGCCAACAAGAGCTGTAGGTTTCTTAGTGATGCAGAATAAGAATTATCCAAGGATAAGGCCTTGACAGAAAATCTAATCTTAGGTGGCCATCCTCAAACACATAGTACTTACACTAAGTAGATTACATAGGTTTTATTAGTACATACATATGTGTACATGCATATGTGCATGTGTATGTGTGTGCTTATTTGAAGAAGAGGTAAATAATTTCATGTTGAGTGGCATTGGAATCATTAGAGAGGGAAAAGGTGAGATGAGAATGATGTAAACACAGTACTCATGCACAGAATTTTCAAAAATAAAACAACCATTCAAAACAAACAACCCACTAAGTGCAAAACCATGTCACTAAAAATGAAAAAAAGAAAAAAAACCCACATTTTAAAACTAGCATCGATCCTTAGTCATCAGGGAAATGCAAATTAAACCAACTCTGAGATTTCACCTCACACTGTCAAAATGGTTAAAATAAAAAACTCAGGTGACAGCAGATGCTGGTGAGGGTGTGGAGAAAGAGGAACACTCCTTCATTGCTAGTGGGATTACAAGCTGGTACAACCACTCTGGAAAGCAGTTTGGCGATTCCTTGCAAAATTGGACATAGTATTACTACCTGAAGACCTAGCTATACCATACCTGGGCATATATCCAGAAGATGCTCCAACATGTAATGAGAACACATGCTCCACTATGTTCATAGCAACCTTATTTATAATAGCCAGAAGCTAGAAAGAACCCAGATGTCCTTCAACAGAGGAATGAATACAGAAAATATGGTACATTTAAACAATGGAGTACTACTCAGCTATTACAAATGATGAATTCATGAAATTCTTAGGCAAATGGATAGAACTAAAAAATACCATCCTGAGTGAGGTAACTCAATTGCAAAAGAAAACACATGGTATGCACTCACTGATAAGTGAATATTAGCCCCAAAGCTCCAAATAACCAGGATACAATTCACAGACCACATGAAGCTCAATAAGAAGGAAGACAAAAGTGTAGGTGTTTCAGTCCTTCTTAGAAGGAGAACAAAATACAAGAGCAAATATGGAGATAAAGTGCAGAGCAGAGACTGAAGGAAAGGCTATCTAGAGAGTGTTCCACCTGGTGATTCATCCCATATACAGTTATCAAACCCAGATACTATTGTGGATGCCAGGAAGAGCATGCTGAAAGGAGTCTGATATGGCTGTCTCCTGAGAGGCCCAGCCAAAGCCTTACAAACAGAGATGGATGTTAGAAGCTAACCATTGGACTGAGTGTGGGGTCCCTAATAGAGGAGTTAAAGAAGGGATTAAAGAAGCTGAAGGGGTTTGCAGCTCCTTGGGAAGAACAATAATATCAACCAAACAGACTCTCCAGAGCTCCCAGGGGCTAAGCCATCAACAAAGGAGTACACATAGCTCCAGCTGCATATGTAGCAGAGCATGGCCTTGTCATGCACTGATGGAAGTAGAGGTCCTTGGTCCTATGAAGGCTCAATAGATGCCCCAGTGTAGGGGAATTGAGGGCAGGGATATGGAAGTAGGTGGGTGGGTGGAGGAAAACCCTCATAGAAGTAGGGGGAGGGAGGAAAACCAGGAAAGGGTATAACATTTGAAATGTAAATAGAGAGAATATCCAATTAAAAAACTCAAAAATCTACCATCAACCTAGTATTTTGGTAACTTCTCATACTGAATCTCTTTGTCTTCAGTGTAAGCATGTTTAAGGTAAGATTAATTATGATTGTAAGTACATGGATTTTTAGTCCTTACATTAAACACATAGCAGCATATGACACAAAAGCTATCAACTGGTTTTTAAAAAAGAAAATGCATAATGGAATACTACTCAGCTATTAAGAACAAGGACATCTTGAGTTTTGCAGGCAAGTGGATGAGACTAGAAAATATCATCCTGAGTGAGGTAACTCAGACCCAAAAAGACATGCATGGGAGGTACTCAGTGATTAGTGGATAGAAGCCAAAAAAGTACAGAATACCCAGAATGCAAACCACACAACTTGAGAAGGTTAACAAGACAGAGCCCAAGTGAGAATCATTCAATCTCACTGGGGAGGGAGAAGAAAGCAATCAAGGGGGCATGGGGGCAGAGGGAGGGAGGGACTTGGGTAGGAGAGGGCACAGGGTGGAGAGAAGGGGACATGATCAGGTACTGAGAGTGGGAGAACAGGACTGAAGCTCTGAGGGCCAGTAGAAAGAATGGAAACAGGCAACCTTTGAAGGTAGGAGGTAGGGGAACCCTCTAGAAATGTACTGGAGACATGGGAGGTGACTTTCAAGACTCAAATGGAGGGACCTTAGATGAAATGTGGAACAGTGGGGAGAGGGAACTTGTAGAGTCTACCTCCAGTAGAAAGAAAGGGCATCAAGTGGAGGTATGAGGTTGCCATCCCACAATCAAAAACTCTAAGAAAGAAATGCAGGGATAAAAATGGAGAAGAGATTGAGGGTAAGGAGGTTCAGTGATGGTCCCAAAGTGTGATCCAGCTTAACGGGAGGTTGCAAGGCCTGACATTATTATTGATGCTATGGTGTGCTTACAGACAGGAGCCTAGCATGGCCACCCTCCGAGAGGCCCAACAAGCAGCTGATTGAGATAGAAGCAAATATTTACACCCAATCATTGGACTGAAGTCAGGGACCCCTTTGGTTGAACTAGGGAAAGCCTGGAAAAAGCTGAGGAGGAGGATGACTCCATAAGAAGAACAGTAGTCTCAACTAACCTGGACCCCTGAGATCTCTCAGACACCGAGCCACCAATCAGGCTGCATACAGGAGCTGGTCCCAGGCCCCAAGACATATATAGCAGAGAACTGCATGCCCTAGCTTCTCAGTGGGAGAAGATGCATCTAACCCGGGAGAGAATTGAGACCCCAGGGAGTGTGAAGGTCTTGTGGGAAGGGGTGGTGGGGACCAAAAAGGAGGAATAGGATGAGAAACAGTTGGAGGGCAGACTGGGAGGGGGATAATGACTGGACTGTAAAAAAGACTGATAATAATAACTATTACTATTATTGGAAAATAAATATTTGAGAATACAGATCATCCCATTAATGTAACAATTCTACAGTTCTATAAACAAGTATATGTTGCTTCTCAAAAACCCGTATGCACTATCTGATAGCTGAAATTAACAGTTTAATACAAATACACTTCACATTTGTCATTCTCTTTCTTGAGCTGGCTAATTTCACTTGCCAACTTCCCTTTTAAAAATAGATTCCGCCTTCCGGTCTCTCTGGGCTAGTGTCCTGAGCGGGCCTTGGGTGCAAGCTCTGAAGCCAGGCCCACAATACCCAGAGGAAGCTCCACTCCCAGGTACTCTGACACTCTCAGGATTAGAGGTGAGGAGGACCCAACATCTGTCCCAATATCGGGAGCAACTGGGAACTGCAGGACCACACATACTGGAACTCCTCCAGCAGAGTGGCTTGGGTTCCTCTGGTCTCTTTTTGCTGGTGTCCTGAGCAGACCTTGGGCCCAGGCTCCACAGCTAGTCCCACAACACGCAGAGGAAGCTGCTGCACTTCTAGGTGCTCTAACAAGTGCAGGGTCACAGGATCCCAGAATCACAGGATCACAGAGACAGCCTGATTCTGAGGAGTTCTTATACAACCAGGGTCACAGGAAGGACTGACTCCAGTCAGATTTAGTAAGGGCAGGTAGCACTAGAGATAACCAGATGGCAGGAGGCAAGCTTAAGAAAATAAACAACAGAAACCAAGGTTACTTGGCATCATCAGAACCCAATTCTCCCACCATAGCAAGTCCTGGACACACCATCACAAGATTCAGAAAAGCAAGATTCAGATCTAAAATCACTTATCATGATGATGATACAGGACCTTAAGAAAGACATAAATAGCACCCTCAAAGAAATACATAAGAAGACAGGTAAAGAGCTAGAAGCTCTTAAAGAGGAAATACAAAAATCCCTTAAAGAACTACAGGAAAGCACAATCAAACAGGTGAAGGAAATGAGCAAAACCATCCAGAATCTAAAAATGGAAATAGAAACAATAAAGAAATCAGAAAGAGAGACAACCCTGGAGATACAAAACCTTGGAAAGAAATCAGGAGTCATAGATGCAAGCATCACCAACAGAATACAAGAGATAGAGAGAATCTCAGGGGCTTAAGACACCATAGAAAACATTGACACAACAGTCAAAGAAAATGCAAAAAGCAAAAGCTCCTAACCCAAAACATCCAGGAAATACAGGATGCAATGAGATGACCAAACCTAAGGATAATAGGTATAGAAGAGACTGAACACTCCCAATGTAATGAGCCAGTAAATATCTTTAACAAAATTATAGAAGAAAACTTCCCTAACCTAAAGAAAGACATGCCCATGAACATACAAGAAGCCTACAGAACTCCAAATAGACTGGACCAGAAAAGAAATTCCTAACATCACATAATAATAAAAACACCAAATGCACTAAACAAGGAAAGAATTTTAAAAGCAGTAAGGGAAAAAAGACAAGTAACATATAAACGTAGGGCTATCAGAATTTCGGCAGACTTCTCACCAGAGACTATGAAAGCTAGAAGATCCTGGGCAGATGTCATATAGCCCCTACAAGAAATTAAATGCCTGCCTAAGCTACTATACCCAGTAAAACTCTCAATTACCATGGATGGAGAAAACAAGATATTCCATGATGAAACAAAATTTACCCAATATCTTTCCACAAATCCAGCTCTACAAAGGATAATAGATGGAAAACATCAACATAAGGAGCAAAACTATACCCTAAAAGAAGCAAGAAAGTAGTCTTTCACCAAATCCGCACAAACCTAATTCCACTTCTTACAACAAAAACAACAGGAAGTGACAATTACCTTTTCTTAATATCTTAATATGAAAATTAATATTACCAACATATCCTAAGTGATTGAAATCCAAAAATATGTGGAATTAGAAATTTGTTGATTGTCATCCAATGGTCTCTCTAATTTGGTAATTGGAGAAATAGATCCAATATTGTACAATCTATATATACTTTCAGCTTGTTTATAACAGTATCTTGCTGTGTACAACATAAAGGTCTTGAAAGCTTGCTTCTTCTATCTCAGCCTCTCTATTAGTAGTATTGTTTATTTCATGTTTTTACACTATACTAATGTTTTCAGAACAGCTTATATATTTCAAAAGTATTTATATACCCAAGGAAGACATAGATAATTAACTTGGGAGGTGGCTTGTAGGAAAGAGAACAACAAAGAGTGAGACTGAGTGCTTTGCTTGACA
>NW_022196895.1:40044302-40051941 GCF_008632895.1 Mastomys coucha | reverse complement strand
TTTTAAATGTTAACAAATTCAGACAAATTGAAATCATGTAACTTTTCTCATCATAATGCAATAAAAGTGAAAAAATAAAAATAGATTCCATCACATTCCACAATGGTATCTTCAGACAGAATTCTTACTATCCTTTTTCTCATAAGACAGTTTTTCATTCTTTTTTCTTCCTCGTTGTCTTCCTGTTTTTTCTAGAAATTTTAGTCCAGTAGTGAATAAAAAGATGTATGATGTGCTTAACTTACTGTTTTATCCATTCCTATTAGAATTTTACATCTCTGCCTTATTTATGGTTGATACTAGAGGTTTGTCAATTTTACTAATATTAAGTAATTTGCTTTTACTTAATTTTTAACCACTTTTTAAAAGTGATTTATTGGTTTTTCTTTTATTGGTTTTTCTTTTGATATTTGTTTTCTTTCCTATGCTTATTTTGACTACATCTTCTCTTTCTTTTGCAGATTCTTAAAATGGAATTTATTGTCACTGGCTTGAAATTTTTCTTTTTTATGCTATAATTTATTTAGGATTTTTTTCAGGAATAGTATTGTGTATTCCAGGCTGACCTCTAACTTTCTGAGGCTGGCTCTCAACTCCAGATTCTCTGTTTTTCTGTCTGCTGGGATATTTGTGTTTCATGATGCCTAGTTGCATTTTATCTTATTGTTTTTAGAGAATCTCTTGACTCTATGTAGATCAAGTTGGCCTGGCACCATGGAATTAGGTAGCCTAGGCTAGGCTGACCTTAAATTTAAGGCAACCATCCTGCCTTTGACCCCCAAATGCTTGAGTTGTAGGTTTAAATGTAACAAGCCCAGCCAAGGGATCTTCCTCCTATTAACAAGAAAAAAAAATGTCATTGGTACAAAGGAAGAAAGATTCTCCATCGTAGTAGTACATAACTAGATGTGGTGGTTAGAGCCCACTACTGAATTTTTGTGACTTATTCTCACGTCTCATTTAAATAAAATAATAAATGTGAAATAAATTTGAAAATGAGGGTTGTATATTTTCTCTGACTTGAATCCAGCTCTGTAAGTAATGCCGAAGCTCTCCACCTTACTTCCCTTGTCCATTGTTGTGTACTATTTTACATTCTGTTTGCCTTTTTTATTTAATACTTTTAAAAATTCATAATAGAACTTCTAAGTTATGTTTAGTCATTCTCATTTTTTTTTTTGTACCAGGAAAGACTATAATACTGTTTATTGTAAGGATTACCATTTGAAGTAATAGCCCATTTCCTTGGGTTGTTTTGTTTTGTTTTGTTTTGTTTTTTAAACAGCAGATTTAGTACTCAGTTTCACAGAATAAAGCTTTGGATTTAATATCTCAAAGAGGAATTTTATCTCAGTTTTCAGTCATCCCTTGGCTCACTTTTGTGAAGGGGAGAAAGCCAATCACTTGCTTCTTGCCTCTTTGCAAGTTGGCTCTGCCTCTTTAAATGAGCATGTCCTTTGAAAACTGCATCTGTTGTGATAAGAATCTTGAATGTTAAGTTATGTGAGGTGTTTGTAAACTAGCATCTCAGTTTGCATGTGTGAAAAACTGATGCTCAGAAAGATAACAGAATTTTTGATAATTGTGCAGTAGTGGATTTAAAGAGCTAGAACAGGATTCTGGTTTTATATTATACAATAGTTGGCTTTTAAGCTTACAGGTTGCTTAATAAATACATAAAAAAAAAAAACACCTACTAGAATCATTCCAAAGGTCACCAAGATGGCGCAAGATCACCAAGAAAAGAATTTAATGGTTTCAGATGTGTACATGGAGATGGAACACAAAGTCTTCTCAGAGTCCCAGAGCGATTTCTTCTCTTACCTCTGAGTCCTTTTGTAACAGGGACATCTGTAGAGATTTGACTGAGAAAAAGACAAAGATTTTGCTTCACAGTTCAGATGCTATTATGCAATATGGGCATTTCCTCTTCTGAAACTTAGTCATGATGATAACATGCCCTCATTTTCATTGAAATTTTGATGTGAGAATGTTGCGTTAGCATGTATTCAGAGCAGCTGTTGTTATAACACAGTCCATGTTTTGGACATACTCATCTTTACTTAATTAGTTGTGTCCCATTGTTTTTGCTGGAAAAATGTTCTGCAAGCTGAGGAAAGTGAGCAAGATGCTTCCCACTGCACTGCAAAGATTTTATTATCACTACTTTTCAGATAGATATTACATCAAAAAGAAACATTGATGGTTCTGGCTTAATCATGTATTTGTATTAACTATTGTTTGAATATTTTGTAGACTTCAGTTTCAAAATGAAGCTCTCCTGGGCTTTTCTTATTGGAGAATCTTAATTCTGAATTCAACTCTTTTGCTGATTGGCTGGATATTTTTCTAGTTCTTCCTTAGTTCAATATTGGCAGGTTGTAGTTTTCCATGAGTGTCATTGTATTTTAACTTTCTGTTGGCTGGAGAGTTTAGGTATTCTTGCTTCACGATATTAACAAATTACTCTGAGTTTGCTGCACTAGGTTTTCATTTTAATTGTGCTCTTTAACTCATGGTCTGCTTCAAAGAATATGAAGCGACCCACTGTTGAAGATACGCACTCATATGTTTATTGTAATTTAAAAAATAATCCAAGTTATGGCAACAATCTAAGGACCTATCAAATGACAATTGGGTAAATAAACTAAGTTAAAAATAAAATGACATTTACCACTCATCACAACATGGATGAGCTTGGAAGACATGTATGTCAAATGATATAAACCAGAAAGAGAAGAATGGTATTGCACAGCTTGAAGTATAACTGAGCAAAAAAACAAGAAAGAAATTTCAAGCATTAGAAAGAGCTAGAGAAACAATATACTAGGTACCATGAACAGGGGTGGGTGAAGGAGAAAGGAGATGTGTGGGTCAGAATAGCAGATATGGTAAGGCCTGTTGTTAACCACAGCACACACTAGGGTCAGAGGACATAGAGAAATTGAGCTGATATTTACTTAAACATGTCCTTTCTACTGGTTAGCACTCATATTGCCAGAATATACTATCCTTTGCTACTGGTGACAGAAGTCATTAAATGTGTGACCCAGCTATGAACACTATGAGCTACAAGAACAAGCATTCTGGTAGGGTATGCCCATGGTTGCAATAGTGGCATAGTCTGGAAGTGTTTCAGGGGGAAGGATTATAAACATGATGTATCGTGGACACATGTGCAATTCTCAAAGAATGAATTAAAGGAGACAAAATGTGATACACATACACAATATCCTCCTCAGCCAAAAAAAAATAATCCATCACTTAATATACCAATTGACCTCAAACTCATTGCATTAACTGAAATAATTAAGGCATAGAATGAAATACTGCATGATATCATGTGTGTGTAGAAATGAGACACAAAAAAATGTTGATTTCATAGAATAGGATAGGATAGGATAGGATAGGGATTTATCAGAAAGCAGAGAGGCAGATACAATGTTAGATAGGAAGAAAACATTTTCCAGCTTTATTTCAAAATAGATTAAAGTGTTACCCATGAGACCTGACTATGGAAGTACAGAGGAGATACAAGTAAAAAGTTCTATGCTACTGACCTGGGTCATAATAATTTTGAATAGGAGCAGAAAACACAGGTAACAAAGCCAAAGGAGAAGAGGAGACCTCAGAGCTCCAGATATGCAATGATGATAGAGAAATAGAAACAGTGCTTACTCTGAATGGAGTAGTAATATGTATATATATATATATATATATATATATATATATATATATATATATATATATGGAATATGTAGTTTCTATGAACGAATAAGAATGCTAAATGTTTACGGAGACAGAAACAGTCCTGTTCCTGTAATATTAGTTATAAGGGATGAAGAGGAAATTGACCTTATAGCTTGTTCACAGATGGATAAAGTAAGCACTAAGAAATGAATTATTGGTTTGTCTAAAAATGGAAACTCTGTCAGTGGCAACGGCATGAATAAAGCTATAAGAATGAGTGAGATTAGCTAGAGATGAATGAAAGCTGCCAGTTCTCACTTACATGTGGGTACAAGCAGGTCAAACCTATTGAAGGAGATAGGAATCTGCAGGCTGGAGTTTAGAGGGAGCGTGAGATAGTCAGGAGACACCAATTTTTAGTTCCACAGGAAAATAAAAGTTTATGGAAGCAGTACAGAAGCAGAATTCCAATTACTGTTCTTTGAAACATATGAGACGAAATTCTAAATATCATACCACAAAATGCTCAGAACATCATATTGTAGCCTATAAGTATATACGATTATGAACTATTAAACACTATAGAAAGAAATGATAAATTAAAGAAAATTAACAATTGTGTAGGTTTTTCTTGTTGCTTGTATGTAATTTGTACAATAGTGGATGCTTTTGTCTGTTTAAAAAAGTCCACATCTTGGTCATTCTTCAATCGTTCTTGGGAAATGCATGAATATTTTTTAAGATTTATTTATTACATGTCAGTACACTGTAGCTATCCTCAGACACCCCAGATCTCATTACAGATGGTTGTGAGCCATCATGTGGTTGCTGGGATTTGAACTCACAACCTTCTGAAGAGCAGTCAGAGCTCTTAACTGCTGAGCCATCTCTCCAGCCCTCATGAATAACTCTTGTAATTAAGTTACTAAACTCATTTCCAACAGAAACTCATAACCAAATATTCCATAGAGCTTGAGAAGTCTTGGGGTAGAGTTGGGAGGATTGAGGAACCTGAAGAGGACAAGGACTCTAAAGGAAGACAGAGTCAACTAACCTGGACCCTTTGGAGCTCCCAGAGTCTGAATCAGCAACCAAAGAGCTATCACAGGTTGGACCTAGGCCTCCATGCACATAAGAGCAGCTTGGTCTTCATGTGGGTCCCCATCAAACAGAGCAGGGGCTGTCCCTGAGCCTGTTGCCTGCCTCTGGATCCTGTGTCCCTAAATGGAACACCTTGTGTGGCCTCCGTGGGAGAGGATACACCTAGTTCTACAGCAACTTGATGTACCTGGCAGGGAAGAGTGTGTTAGTGTGTGTCTGGGGGGTAACATGCAGAGGGAGCTTTCCCTTCTCAAAAGAGAAGTGGATGATGAGAAGGGGGGTACTTGGAGGAGATGAACTACTGAAATTGGGTTGTAAAGTGAATAAATAAATAAATACATTAATTAAAAAAGAACCTACACTAAAAGAAACCTCACAGAACTGGAGGCGCAATTTTAGAATGACTTGTATAGGCTCTATTCGTTAGAACGTTCTTATGATAGAATATTCTGCTACAAACCTTTCCTACTATGGCATCCCCATTGTTAGACCTTAATGAAAGCTAAGGCTGAGGTATAACAGATAACTTTCACCTTCCTGTAAAGAACTGTCACGTGAAATTATGAGAAGTCTGTCGCTTACAGAGTATATACAGCCAGATCTGCTCCAAGTCAACCTTTGTTACACCCAGTCAAAGAAAATTTCCTCCAATGTATTAGTCAAAAACTACAGTACTTTACTGCCCCCTGATGGGAAGCTGGAGGATGGCCAGGGGTAGGTTGGTACAAGTCCTTCAAGGCTTCATAAGCGTTGATAATACTTCTGTTGTTGTTATTAATGTATATATGACTTTTAATTAATTAATTAATTAACTAATATATTTATTCACTTTACACCCCAATATCAGCTTCCCCTTCCCACATACCTCCTTCCTCTTTTTCAAGAAGGCAGACAACCCCCTCTAGGTATTATCCTCTGGCTACTCCCCAGCCCGGGCACATTGGGTTGGGGCACTACTAGGCATATCCTCTCTTACTGAGGGCAGACTAGGTAGTCCATTTAGAGGAACAGGATCCACAGGTAGGCAGGTAAAAGATTCAGGGAGAGCACCCAGTCCTCTTGTTGGGGGCCAAGTTGCTCATCTGCTACATATGAGCAGGTAGGCGTAGGTCCAAACAACTCGATCTTTGGTTGGTGATTCAGTATTCAGGAGCCCCCAAGACTTCAGGATAGTTGACTATGTTGGTCTTCCTATGCAGTCCATGTTCTCTTCGGGTCTCTCAGTCCTCCCAACCATTCTATAAGACTCCCAGTGTTTGGATTGTGGGTCTCTGTCTCCCTTTCCATTGGCTGCTTGGTGGAGCCTCCCAGAGGACAGTTCCTTTTTGCAAGCATAACAGAGTACCATTAATAGTATCAGGGGCTGATTCTTGCCCATCGGATGGGTCTCAATTTAGAGAAGTTAATCTTTGGCCACTCCCTCCATCTCTGTTCTTTGTCCCTGCACATCTTGTAGGTAGGACACATTTTGAGTCAAAGGCTTAGTGGATGGGTTGTTCTCCTTATGCCTTCACTAGGAGTACTGTCTGGTTCCCGGCAGGGAAAACCTCAGGCACTATATCTCCCATTGCTAAAAGTCTCAGCTAGAGTCACCTCCACAGATTCCGTGAGCCTCCACCACCACCCACTGTCAAACCCCAGGTCTCTGGCAAGTTGAGAGATGTCCCACCCACCTCTAATCTTCTCTTCTCTGCTATCCCTACAGCTGATCATCCCATTCTCTTCTCCATCATCCTCTCTCCCACCCTGCTCCCTCCATCCACCTACCTCTGAAATCTATTTTATTTCCCCTTCTGAGAAAGATTCAAGGATCTCCTCTCAAAACCTCCTTGTTAATTGGTTTCTTTGGATCTGTGGATTATAGAGTGATTATCCTGTACTTTATGGCTAATATCGACTTATAGGTGATTACATACTATGTTGTGTTCTTTCAGGGCTGGGTTTCTCACTCAGGATGATATTTTCTACTCCATCCATTTGCCTGATTTCTTCAGGATGTCATTGTTTTTAATAACTGTGTAGTATTGCATTGAGTAAACAAACCACATTTTGTCTAGCCATTCTTCAGTTGACAGACATCTGGGTTATTTGCATTTTCTAGCTATTAAGAATAGAGCTGTTATAAACATAGTTGAGCTAGTGTCCTTGTAGGATGGTGGAGTATCTTTTGGGCATTTGCCCAGGAGTGGTATAGCTGGTCTTGAGGAAGAACTGTTGCCAGTTTCTGAGAAACTGCCAAATTGATTTCCAGAGTGATTGTACAAGTTTGCACTCCCACCAGCAATGGAGGAGTGTTCCCCTTGTTCCACATTCTTGCCAGCACGCACCATTAGGTATTCCTTGTTGAGAATTCTCTATTTAGCTCTGTACCTCATTTTTAATTGGATTATTTTATCTGTTGGTGTCCAACCTCTTGAGTTCTTTATACATTTTGGATATTAGCCCCATTTGATTCATAAGCTCTATTAGTTTAATTATTTCTCTGTTTAGTTTTTCTCCATTGGTGAGATGATGCTTTTGACAGTTACTATAGTAGAGCAAGCAATGTGTCTTACAGGGTAGACTGAGAGTCTATAATTCATAGTGGGGAGTGATTTTAACAGATTATGTTTAACTGCTTATGCAATGTTAAAAGAATGATGGTTTGAAGAAGATGATAGAGGAAAGTTGTAGTCAGCATCAGATGAGAGACAAGAGGGAACATGAGAAACTACAGAAAACAAAGAGGAGGGAAGAAGGGAGAAGAAGGGGAGGGCAGGAGGGGAAATAGAAGAAAGGAGTCCACAAGGAACTCTAGAAGAAGAAAGACCAAAAGGTGGACATTTCATTCCTTCTTAAAAGGGGGAAC
>NW_022196895.1:40010099-40043669 GCF_008632895.1 Mastomys coucha | reverse complement strand
GGGAAACTGGGAATGGAGAAATTCGCATGTAAATAAAGAAAATATCTAAAATAAAAAAAAAGAAGAAAGGAGTCACTGTGGGGAGGAAGAAAGGGCAGAGGGAGTGGCTACTGGAGCTAATTCTGAAGACAGACACCACATTCTGTGCTGCAGAGGTGAGATTTAGAGACATTTACTCTTCAATTCATAGTATGAGACAGTATTGCATTTAGATGCATGCTGATCTCTTTTCCCTCTTCAGAAATAGCTACAATCAAGTTTCAGGAAAAAAAAGTATCATCAAAGCTATTACTTGTTATGTGTAGCATATTTTACATAAATTTATTCCTATTTACTACAATAATCTATTCTTATAAAAACAGTTGTGCTATCTGGGAGTCTTAAGAAAAAGTGTAACATTATATTCTAATACAAACTGTAGAAGATTCTAGAAGAAAAATAAATACAACGGGATAATAAAGATATTTTCTCTTCCTTTCTGACAATGTATTCCTAGAGAAACTATGATATAGAACCTAAAAAATTAACAAAACATTAGACTAAATAACAAGACATTGAAGGATATTGTTTTTGAGTTTCAAGTTTTCTGCCTCAGCATTCACAATATAGAAGATTCTAGCAAATAGGAATAGGACCAGGACCAGGACCAGGAACAGGAAAGCCACGGAAAAATCGTGAACTAAGGACACAGAGCTAGGACTAAGGAGAGATGAAATGTATGCTTAGTGCAACCATGCTATGGGAAGGGGTTAAGTGATTGCAGAATTCTGCCCATGGAGGACAAAAGAACACAAATTAAAAAGATAACAGAGTACAGATCTTGCACAGGCTTCCAATAATGCCTGATTAGGATAAAGAAGAAATTCACTGTGTGACATTAATGTGGGATTAATAATCTCAAAAACAGATTAACAACTGTGATATAAAATCAGTAGCATTTGGAAGCAACCCTTGCCCCAGAGTTCTTGATGTTCCTGTACGAAGTACGTGAAGTAATGAGAGTTGGCATGCTATGAAGGCTGAACACCTCCTTTCCCTCAAGGCTCTTTGCTTTCAAATTCTAAAGATGAGAGATCTAAAGTGATTTCCTTTTCACTGTAGCCCTTTACTCACCATATAGTCATCAACCTGACCCAAGCTTCCACTGCACTTGTAAGTAATAGAGTCATTTTTCTCCCAGGTCAGATGTGACCAGGCTACTAAAAGAACACAGCACATGAATGCACATCACTCCGCTGACTCCATTAAAAAACATGTGTGTGAGTATGTGACATGCACACAGATGATATGTTATAACTGGGAGAAACATATATTCCTATATATACACCAGAGGATAAAACATGTCTTTAGAATTTAAGAGATATGACCACTGAGACATTCATAGGTATGAACAATGTAATATTTTTCTATTAGACAAAGGTAGGGCCAGTGAAGACATGGAACCATTTTAGACTCATATAAATGCTTCTGTATCAAGGCTTAGAAAAGAATTTAAGCTGGGCACAATGGAACACTCTAGCTATTGCTACTGTTTGGGAGGCTAAGGCAGGAGGATTTCAAGTTTGAGACCAGCCTGGACATACTACATATCATAAAGACATAAATAATAAGAGTGCAAATATTTAAGGAGAAATTTATAAAAGCTGAGCAACAGGAATTGATCAGGAAGACAACAATGCTTTGTCATTGGATTAATTTTTTTAAGTGACAAGGAAATAAACAAGAATTTGTTCTGGGAAAGCCCTAGATGGTGATGATGTTGGTGAGCTGACAAAACCTACTGCTTGCTTTTGGCCTATGGTTTAAATGTTCAAATCTTCTCTACTGCTAAGTTATGAGACAGAGAACCTAAGACACAAATTAAGATATTCAGGAAAGTTTATTTATTTGTAGAGATTGGGACTGATCCCAGAGTCCTCCAACCTGTGAGATGGTACTTTAAAAGTGAGCTACATCTCCAATCCAGAATAATGTATATGTTAAGGAAAACACAGAAGGACCATCCAGCCATCAGCTTCCAACAGGTCTTTGTCACCAGGAATCTATGGAAAGAAAAAAAAGGCAAAAGGAGAAATTAGGCATAATAATGAAGTATCTGTGCCAGAGATAAATGGAAAATATCATCTTACACATCCAAGTTCACTCACCTAGCACCTTCCATTGTGGTAATATCTAATTCTGCCCCCAGATTTCCTAAACAAAGGTATAATAAGCATTTCATTAAGAACCTTTCCTTGGAGGAGTTAAGATACAGACTATAAAGTTAGCTGGCTCAGACAAGGGCCAGGGCATTTGCCACTGAAGATACCTACAACCTCTTTAAAATAATCTCTCTGATTGGGCCTGCCTGAGTTTGTGAAGTGTGAGGTGCAAGAGCCATCAGTGATTTAGCCAACACTCTCAGCCTTTGGCTAAAATGGAAACTACTGTGATGGTTCAGGGTTTATGCCATCTCTTCTTTGCTCCTTGCACAAAATGACAAAGGGCTGTTAGAGTAAGGGTTCCAATCTGACAGCAGGAGGAATGGTTTCCTTCTTGGTTAACACACTGCCTCACATAGACAAAAGCTAACATCATGATGGAATTGCAGTCTGGGTGTTTAGTGACTGACTCCTGTCATGTAAATCCAAAGGTCTGAGTAATCAGTCACAGGCAGTGGACCCAACTCTGCTGCTGTGCTAGTATAGTTCAAGGTTTTAGACATTGAAGCAACAGAAAATATCTAATATGAGATAAAGGTAAATTTTATTCTAAAATCAATGTGGTGGGTATTGAAGGAATTCTAGAATTTCTGTAGGTAATTCATTAATTGTGGGGGTATTGGGAGCATGAGGAAGCACATAAGGGGCACCATTCAGTCTAATATGTCTACCTTGTATGATAGCAGAACCTTCTGTTATGATGGCTCATCTAAATAGGTATTGATTGCTGTCTTCCAAAATGGGAGAGAAAGACTGGTCTCATGGCTGTTGAACTTTGTTGGAGCAACATGGACAGAAAAAAATAACCAAACAGCTTACTTTTTTTTTTCTGTCCCTCCAAAGAATACTCACAAGCTCTCAACACATAAGATGCAGGGATTATCATAGGTTACAAAATTGGTGCCACAGATGGGTTGTTTTAGGCCAGGGCAGGGGTCCACTGTTTTATTGAACCAACTCAAGTTTACTTTTTTATAAGGACATTTGATCTGAAATTGAGAGGAAATAAACAAAGAGATAATTAGAACTGTGCTCAAAAACAGGCCTCTTATGGATTGTATTAGGGGAAACTGGTCAAGTCAGAATCACATTCCAGTATCTCTCAGTATATCTACATACAAAATAATGGCACTAGATTCAATCTACATTCTGCCTGATATGTATCATTTCCTGTGGCCAGGAACTCTTAGAGGTCTGGTTAGCTATAGTGAGAGAAAAGAAAACATTTTAAATTCCTGAATGAGGCAAAGGTAAAGTCATAAACACTTGTAAAGTGAAAGACTTCTCTGTAGCAAATCTATAACACAAAGGAAGCAACCTTTTATTTAGGTTTTATTTATATTTATCCTTTATTTCACTAATCACATATGTGTTGGCCCCACAATATATACAAACCTGAGCAGAATAAGCAAAAAGAAGAAAAAAATTCACCCTTCTTTTTTATTCATGAAGGAGCTACAAACATAATTTGAGCTTCTGTGTAGAGATTCCTCATTCCTTTACATTTTCCTTCTTCCAGAATCCAAGGGATTGCTGCTTTCCATATTTTCAACACAGTAGAAAGTGATATGAGCTCAAGTCCATGGTCCTCTAAGAACCAAAGAACTCCTCATGCCTACCAAATGGAGACTACCATTATGCAGAAAGTTTCTAAACACTGCTGGGCATTCATGTGTGTGTGTGTGTGTGTGTGTGTGTGTGTGTGTGTGTGTGTTGGTGTTGGTGTTGGTTCCCAGCTTAGATCTCTAAGCAACAGTAGGCCTGTAATTCTTATAAGCCCATGCACATATTGGCAGCAGCAGATTAAGTCAATGAGTTCTGACAAGAAAACTGAAAGAAGACAGGAAATTGTTAGGGGAACATAGTAAGTCTAAGAAGTTAGAGAGGGGACAGAAGTAGCCAAAATGAAGATACATTTTATGCCTGTATGAAATTCTCAAAGAACAGATAAATAAATTTTTAAAATTAGAATATTAGGTTCAGAGCCTGGAGAGATAATTCAGTGGCTAAGAGCACTTGCTGCTCTCACAGAGGATCAGGATTCCATTCCCAGAAGCCTCATGAAAGCTTGTAACAGTTTGTAACTCCAGTTCCAGGAAGCCCAATGACCTCTTCTGTCTCGTATGATCACCATGCATATATGCAGTACACTTACATAGGAACAGGTAAAACACTTGTACAACTAAAAAAAAAAAACTTTTAAAAATTGTATTTAAATTGAGTCCTAGAAAAATCTAGTAGGCAGTTACCTTAATAAGTCCACGTGTAGGCCACCAAACTCGACCACCTGGAGCTGGAGAATGCATAAATATATGGCAAAATTTAATCCCAGATAAACCATAGCCCAACCTTCCGAGAGAACAAGAAAGCTCAAACTCCTTACAAAGTAGCCCTGAAGCAATTGAAAGCCTTCTCTCATTTATATATCTATTCATCTATTTGTAAAATAAGGGCTGGCACCCGGTTTCTCAAAACAATGAGCAGAGGGAATGAGTGTACCACAAGTAGGGATGCTGTGTGCCCAGGGTATCCAATGCTTTGGGAGGAAAACAACACCTTGTTAAGCTGGTATTCAGGAATTTTCAGAAGATGTGTGAAAAACTGAGACCTCTGTTCTGCTTGGGATTCCCAGTAGGACTTCTTCCCCAGAGGTCACAGAGATCCTGAGCCACCGGAGATCTTTGTGGGGGTATTTCCAAATACTTTTGAGATGTTCTCTGGATGAAGAAATACTGCTGATCACTATCAGTCACTAGCTCCCCAACTGCTTTCTCTTCCTTAGGCATTAGGTCCCACAATCTGCATAGAATGTATAGGAAAATCAAAACTTTATGTCTCTGGACCAGACTTCACTCTCTCTCTAAGCATGTGTATGGGAAAGGACCAATGTAGTTGTCTGTACCTATATTCATAAACATTTTTTTCACTAAAATCATTTTTAATTTAAAGTATTTTCTTTATGTTACAGTGTTACCAGCCACAAAACTTTGCATTCTTAATGGAAAAGCAAATTACTCACCAGCCAGGATCACCAAGTGGAGCATGATGAAGAGCAAAAGTGACCACAGTACCTGGAAACATTTGACCATTTTTCCTTCTGGTGTAACTGCAGAATGATGTCCTGAGATGCTGTCCCAAGATATCAGCTTTTGAACCAATTGCCCAGCGGGACATTATCAGAAAGTTAAAACAATTTTTGAAAGAATAGCCCACTGCAAACTCCACTTTAAAACCTATTGCAATCCACTTCAAGAATAAATATCTAAGAAAAGTCAGCCCTTTACTAATCATCTAAAAGATTAAAATGAATGAGCTCAGCGACAAAATGAGTGTGAATACTCAGAAAATCGATGGGGATCAGAAATTTCTATTCTGTGTGCACAATTGTACTATTTTACTATGGAGGTGGTTTACATCTCTTGAAATGGACACTCATATTTTTTTTAAGGTGCAGAAGCAAGAAGCTGGGACACCTAGAGGTTTCTAGACATTACTAGAGCAATAGGGAGAAGGAAGTCTATATTTTCTTATGACATAGAGATGGGATCTTTAAAACATGGAAAAGGCAGTGACACTACAGGCAAACTTGGCTGTGCTAAGAATCTTCTGACTAATATTAAACTCTTTGGGGGTATTTTGGGATACTGAGTAACCAAAAACCCCCACCATATCACCATTTCAGGGGAACCCCAGCTCCACTCCAAGACACCAAACTGTCTCTGGAGAATAGTACTTTCCATGACAATTGGAAATTTTTGGCAGAATATCTGGGGTTCCTGTCTTGCCTCCTCTTGAGACAACCTTGGGCGTCATGGTCTTCCTAAGCATATCACTATTTCATCCTACCTTCTCCCTCTAGGTCCTTCAGGGATGGAGCAACAACAATAAATGCCGTAATTCCAAACACATCAACTGAATTCCTTTCATGCTCTATGCCATAGTTGACCCACCTTAGAAGAAGAGATGAAGATAATGGGCTCCCTTTTAGCTGTTACTTTCTCTTTAAAGTTCAAGTGTTGGGGCTTCTCGACAGGACAGTAGTTGCGTAGGAGAAGGCACTGAGGCATTGTGTGCTGGGATGAGCAGGCCCTGGTAGGTCCATCATGATTCTAGTTAGGTCAAGGTCAGACCTCAGCAGGGGATATTGAAAAGGACTTGTGGAGGGCAAGAACTGGTCACTGGTAAGGGCAGCCAGGGCAGCATGTGTGCATTACATGCTGCAGTTGGAAGGAGCACAGCCAAACACAGTAAGTGTCCCCTAAGAGTGAAGACTTTTAAGGCAGAATGAATAAAACACAAAGAAAGGTACACCTAAGTAAAGTACAGGAGGCTGGAGTAGTGACTTGTACATGATACATGAAAGTGAGATCCAGATGTCATCTACAGAGGGCGCACCCTTGTCCCTTAGGTAAGCTGAGCCTTTGCATTGATAATGGGGAACATGTTAGCATGGCGAAGCTCCCTCTCTTGCATGAGTTTTCTGGGTTTTTGTTTTTATGTTTTTTTGTTTGTTTTCTATAAAAATACTTTTGTTTTCACCTATGAAGAAAATAAAGTAGACTTAAAAAAAACAAAATGATACAGAGTTAGGCAAGTCAGAGAGAAGTGCTGAAATGTTGACTTACAAATTCCACTTGAACTAATACAAATAATGACACAATGCACTGTTTATTCCAATATTCAATTGTGTTTTGAGATATACATTGTTTTTGCATTGTTTTCAATGAAAAATAAACTGCCACATTTTCTTGGTTTCAAATAGTCACTTAAAGCTTATATTTATGTTCTTTAAACCACAGCCCATCACATATATGAATGAGAATTTGTTAATAGTTTTAAATTATTGCTTACTATGATGATTGTGATTTTAATTGTTATTAAAACTCTGCAATAACAAATTTGTATTTGTCTTTATTAATTTATATCTTATTCCAATTTAATATTTTAATATGCTTCTCTGCAAATGTACTGCAGAGTCTGTAAAGAGTCTTAGCAATCTAAAACATGAAAGAGAATGTCATATGCAGAAGCTAGGTTAAATAAATAAGCGCAGGAAAGTAGAGGGGGACTATTGGTGAGAAGGAGGACTAGCAGGAGGGTGACATGGGAAGGCAATGGAGAGGATGTGTGTGCTCCAAACAGTACATGCCTAAGTGAAACTGTGGTAATGAAACCCATGCTTCTGTACAGCTAGTGTCTACCAACGATGTTTTTATCTAGTTTGCATGTCATAGATACAATGTGAGGTATTTTGTCAATAATATAATAATCTTAGATGAATGAATGATGTATTCCTCAGTTTAGAAAGAAGAGGCATTCCACAGTTTAGGAATGTTTAGAGATGTAGAAACAGAACTGGCAACAGTACTTTGTCAACATGGAAAACCATTTATTCCATCTGCATTATAGAAATTTTCCAGTGCATTTATTTTGATGGCTTATAACTAGGGCTATTGACATAGGTGTCATAGGGTCACAGTGACTGACTCACTCATTGTTAAAAACAAATAACAGTGAATGTAAAATTACTTCCCACTTGAAAGTAAATAACTCATGTTTTCTACTTTGATTTGCTACAAAATTCATTAACAGGTCATCACTGCTCTAGTGAGTTACAGAGGCCTGTGGAGTCTAGGATTCTGATTGGTCAAAACCAGTAAGGAACACTGGAAACACAAGGTGAAATCAAATGGCCAATCTTTTTCTCAAATGTAGTCAATGCCACAGCTAGGTAAAGTCACCAAATAAATAACTATACAAGCTCAAGAGGGTAACTTCCAGTATTCAATTTTTCTGAATCTTGTGACATTAGAGTATTAAAATGACCACCGTATTTCTCATATAATCATTGAGAAATGAAACAATAAAAGCTACAGATCTAATTTGTCAACTATATGAATTTAAGTACCAACTTTGTAAGATAAAGTTGGTTTCATATTGCAACCACACAGTGTATGCAAAGAGTACTTTGCAAACATTACTTAGTCCTGAAGACCTTAGGGGGAAAAAATCAATCCCATATAAAAGAAAAATCAAAATAATTTTAGCATTTTTAGGCCCTTCCAAATCCCAGGATAACTAATATCGAGAGAAGAGACTAGATATTGATTAATAATCAAACCTGTCTCAGAGCACCCAAATCTATGGTTATTGTCATATATCATATTAATGGACTAATTTCAAAGTGACAATATAAAAATTTCTGGCGTTATCACCATTTCTAATTTCAAGCTCTACTACAGAGCAGTAGTAGTAAAAACTGCATGGTACTGCATAAAAACAGAAAAGTTCATCAATGGACTCTAATTGAAGACCAAAATGTAAATCTACACACCTATGGACACTTCTTGAGTTTTGACAATGAAGCTAAAATTATATAATGGAGAAAAGAAAGCCTCTTTAACAAATAAATGATGCTGGACTTACTAGATGTCTGCATGCAGAAGAATGCAAATAGAGCCTTATCTATCACCCTGCACAAAACTCAAGTCCAAGTGGATTGAAGACCTCAACATAAAACTGAATATACTGAGCATGATAGAAGAGAAAATGGGGAATAGACTTGAATGCATTAGAAGAGAAGACAACTTTCTGAACAGAACACCAACAGTTCAAGCACTAAGATCAACAATAAATGGGACCTCATGAAACTGAAAATCTTATGTAAGGCAAGGACACTATCAAAAGGACAAAATTGAAGCTTACAGAATGGGAAAATACCTTCACCAACTCCACATTTGACAGTGGGCTGATATACAAAATATATAAAGAACATAAGAAACTGAATAACCAGAATATAAGGTTATCAACAAACCAAATATCCCAATTAAAAATGGGTACAGATCTCAGTAGAGGAAACTCTAGTGACAAAGAAACACTTCATTGTTCCACACCTTTAGTCATCATGGTAATGTAAATCAAAATGACTGAGATTCCATCTTACATCTTTCAGAATGGCTAAGATCAAGAGCTCAAATAACAGCTCCTGCTGGCAAGGATGTGGAGCAAGGGAAACACTCCTCCATTGATGGTGGGAGTGCAAATTAGTACATCATTTTGGAAATCAATTTTATAGTTGCTCAGAAAATTGAGAATAGATTTACCTTAAGACCCAGCTATACTACTCCTGGGCATATACCAAAAGGATGCTCTACTACAATGACACTAACTCGACTATGTTTATAGGGGTTTTATTTGTAATAGTCAGAAACTGGAAACAACCTAAATGTCCCTCAACTAAAGAATAGATAAAGAATATGTGGTATATTTACACAATGGATTATTACTCAAGCATTAAAAACAAGGACACCATAAATTTGCAGGCAGATGGCTAGAACTAGAAAAGATCATCATGAGTGAGGTAACCCAGAAAAACAAACATTGTATCTATTCATTTATAAGTGGAGATTACTCATAGAGTACAGGATAGCCATAGATTCTACAGACCAAAAGAAGCTAAGTAACAAAGATGGCCCAGGGGGAGATATGTAAATAGCACTGAGAAGCAGAAGTACATTAGACATTGGAGAGGGTAAATGGATGGAGGACTGAGTGGGGAAGGAGGTGGGGTTAGAAAACAGGAGGGATGAGGTACAGGGAAAGTGGAGGGAGAGACTATTGGGAGAGACAACTGGAATTGGTGGATGTGCATCTCTGGGACATCTAGAAATTCAGTGCAATGGACACTTCTAGGAATCTATGAGGGTAACCCTAGCACTAAGACTCCTAGCAATGATGGGTAGGCAGTCTGAACCAGCCATCTCCTGTAACCAGGCAAGATTTCCAATGGAGGAATGGTGACACTCACCCAGCCAGAAAACATTACGCCCATGATTTGTCCTGCCTACAAGATGTACAGCAGTCAAAGATGGAGCAAAATTTGAAGGATGGGCTAATCATGAGACACATGCCACGAGAGGGAGCCCAGCCCTGAAACTATTCTGATATTCTATTGTACTTGCAGACAGTAGCCTAGCTAGCTTAACTGTCATCAAAAAGGCTTTACCCAGGAACTGATGGAAACAGAAGCGTAGCCCAACATTAAGCAGAGCTTGGGAAATCTTGTGAAAGTTAGGGAGGAAGGACTGAAGGATCCACTTCTGGGGAGATCTATACCATGGTTTTAGTGTGCCTTACAATCCAAACTCACCTCACTTTCTAAGGCTATAAATACAGGATGCTTTGGTTTCTTTTCTTTTGTTATTCTGTATCATTTTCATGTATAAGGAGACATCTTGGTTAAGATTTAAATTTAAAGACTAAATTCATCTGTGCCTCATATATTGAGTATAAGCCAAATGTAGTTTCATACAATGTTCTTAGGGAATTGGAATATGAAACAAAGTTTCATGATGGATATAATGGGATAGCTAAATCAAGGAATTGTATGCATATTGTATTTAATATTAAGAATAAAGGTTTTCTTGATTAGACATCAACAAAATATTAAAAATGACACGACAAACATATTTCTCAAAAGCTCATGAAAGAGAGTTTCCAGATTTCCTACATAGGAGCAAGAAGGAAATATGTCAGATAATCTCTGAATCCATCCTACTCATAGCAGAATTACCAGGAACATAGCCCAACAATGCTTGACAAATGGGTATTGATCATCAATTCTTTGTTCTTGATGACACAGAAAAATGCAGCATAAAGAATGACTAATTTTCATTCAGTTACAAAGGACAACAATAATAAAATCCTATATTTGGCTTAGTGGAGATTTATTTATAAAAACAAAAGAGCAGAGAGAAAATACAAAATTAACTTCCTAGATCCAAATAGGTTAGTCCCACTGTAAACATTTTTTTCTGTAGCTAAGAGTGACTGGAGCTATGTAATATTATCTGTGCTTTCTGGTGTGAATCTGGAACCTACCACTACCACAGAACACCAGCAACTAAACTCTGAGAGCAGCAGAGTTCAGCAGAGATCATGAAGCCATAAGTTTTGTTTCATGTCATCCCTATCTAATACATGCATCCTTCTCATATTTTCCATCTCTGTTACTCAATGGTATAGCTACACTATCCACTACAGCCACTTCCGGCTCCATGTGGTCAATGAACACTTGAAATATGAATTGTCCAAACTAGAGGTACTAGTAGTGGAAAATACACATCGGTATCAAAGATTTATTAAATAAAACATTTATAATAGCTGACTTAGTGAGTGATATATAGGGCTAGATAAAATAATTAGAATTAGTTTTACCTAGTTCTTTTGCTAACTACTCAAAATTTATATGTGTATATATATGTATATATATGCATATACATGACTCATACAACATTTATGTTGGAGATTGCCATTCTAAAGATTTACATATATTTGTAGATTTATCTCTTTAGTCTTTCCCACACTGTAGGTAGAAAGCAATGATATAATCTCAAAAATTAAAAAAAAACAATTATTAAGAGGTAAATAATTAGTTATGAAAAAGCAATGGATTGTGTCAGTTATAAAGCTTATATAACTGGGGTATGGTATTTATAGAAATACAGACACTAGGTAGGGGTATGACATGTTAACAGGTATATTCACCTATGTATTGGCTGCTTGAGAGCCCATATTGCCCCACCTCTTCAATGATGGCAGCAACTTGTCTACTACTGTTTAGCAAGACAAAGGGCATTACATATTCAGCTACTATTAAAAAATAGTCCTATTATCTAACAGTGATAAACAAATCCCCAAAAGGATGTTCTGCTGAGTTTCTACTTTTATTAAACAGGCAGCTGGATAGACAACATTGTGATCAGATTTCCAGAGCATAGACTGAGTGGAGATTTCTCCATATCCTCAGATCACTGAGTCTAGAAGGAAAGAGATGGAAAGACTGAAAACCAGTGAGTCCGATACCAACAGCTCTGCATTATTTTCTATAGTAAAAAGATGAGTTTGAAGAATTCTTTATATACACAGATGGTGAAGGCAGGCAGTTCAAACCCGAGGCTTAGCTTTCTGTCTGTGATTTCACCAATCATTGCATCATTTTTTCCTGGAAAAGAAGATGGGTAAGTTAGGTGCTAGAACTCATTGAAACTATAAGGATATGGTCGAGCCCTAAGACAATACATTAATCTGTGCCATGACCTAATGATATTAAATCATGCCCACATTCTGTATGCTGTAATACTATTACCTCAGTACCTACTATGCGCCAAATATTGAGGCGGACACAAAGCAAACATGGTTTAACTCTGCTATTGATTGTGTTCCCTCATGATAATAAACCATTAGCAATGTCTCACAGATAAGGATATATGCTTCACAATTTAGTGGCTTTCTAAATTGTCAAGCTGGGTCACGCTTCTGGTACAATCTTTCATTAAAAGAAATTTATTTCTGTATAATCTACCGGTAATTTTCTTGTAAAATAGTTTTTGTCAAGTGACCCACACAGGATGAAAATTACAGAGAAGCATGGTCCAAGGCTATTCTAGTAAATCAAGCTTTCAGAAAATTACTGGGATCTCATTGTTCTCAGATATGTATTTAAGTGGAACTATGAGGAGGAAGAAAAGTATATTCTTTGGATAAAATAGGAAGCAAGCCACTAATAAAATAGCAAACACTCATGTATTAAAATTGGTTTAATTGCTTTTATTTGTAGGTGTGGAAAGGCCTAGCATAGCTAAGTTAGATGCAAGTTCACATGGGAAGGAGTTGGAAGGTTCCAGCTCTCAGCCAATTACAGTGTGTCTGCCCATTGTTGATCTGAGACTAGAAATCTCCCCACCTGTACATTCCCATGCCATGGAATAGGCTTGATTATGGTTTACAAATAAAGTAAATATTTACCAATTTTGTTATTTCTCAAGTCTTATGTGGCATCATAATGGAATATAATAACTAATATTTCTAATAAATATCAATATTAAATGGTATTTATTAGATGTAAATAAATAATTTTCTTGAAATACAATTAGTTAAGCTAATTCATTTATTCACATTAAATAATAACTGTGTCCACATTTGTTTTTCTTCTAAGTTCATACTTAAGACTTTTTCTTAAATTCCTTCTTCTTTGTGTTATTTCTTCAGATAAGGATGATGATGATAATAATAATAATATAATGATAGGTAACTAATTTTTAGGCATTGTAACAGATATTCTAAAGTCAATATATATTGAATGTTTTCAATAATTCATCGTGATATTAAGAGTTTGGATGTGATTCACTAGAAATATCCTATATGAAGAACATCAAAAATGAGAAATCAAACTTATGTGTATCTTATTATAACACATTATTTTCATTTAGAGGTTTCTACATTATCAAGTTCTATGTCATCTTGCTTGAGAAAAGGAGTTCAGATAGAGTCATCAAAAAGAATTCCGAAGTAAATAATGTATTTTCAAATATCTGCTAGGTGTTGAAGTAAGAGGCTATCTTCTAGCACCGAGGAAAATTAAATTCTTTGCAATCTGAAGATTTGAGTATTACAAAGAAAAAGTTTTAATCTCGCTGTTAATATCTGCCTCTTTTGGCCTCTGTCTCATATTATAATTGGCCTATGCTTATTACAAAATGCTTCAATTATTATTTAATCATCCTGTAATAATGTGGCCAATTCTGGAGTCATATGACCTACTAGTGTGATTTCTATGGCCAGACAAATTCTCATTTCTCAGTGCAATAGAACCAAAACAGGACTCATAGCAAGTTCCACCTTCACCCCAAATGCCAGTGCACTCACAGAAGCAGGTGTGCCAGTAGATACTGTTTCCAGCTGGCTGCTTTCCTCACATGTCCCTTGTTTAAGTATCTGTGTATTAGTCTGGCGCATCCTAAAGAGAAGAGATGTTTCAATATTAGGAAAATACTCAGATACAATAAGAGACAAATGCAGGTAATATTTGAGTACCATGCAAATTGAAATGAATGTAAACGCATAGGATATTCATTGAACCATTTCTCTGTTCGTACATCTATGTGTTCTCTCTCTCTCTCTCTCTCTCTCTCTCTCTCTCTCTCTCTCCCTCTCCTCTCTCTCCCTCCTTCCCTCTCTCTCTCTTGTTCCTAACTTACCTTATAGTTCTAAGCCTATTTCATTGCATTTCAACCATGATAGAGTCATTAGGTTCATAATACAAAGATCTTTCATAAATTTTAATCTCCTTTAGACTTTGTATATGTCCATGTGTATATGTGAGTGTGTCTCTGTGTGTGTGTTATGAGCACTGACACTCATGTAGCATGGCACAGATGGAGATAGAGGACAACTTTTGGGAACCAATATGTGACTTTCACTGCAGGTTTTGGCAATTGAATTCAGGTAGGCAGGTAGAAACAGCCAGCTGAACCATCTCACTAGCCCATGTGACTTTATTCTTAGAAGAGAAAATTAGATCCCAGAGAGAACTTTGATTATATCATATATATCTATAATATCACCTTAGGGATAGATAATAGAACAGAATACAATAATAAAGGGTTATTTCTAGAATAATATTTGAGAGAATTTCAAGATCCTTCAAGACCCTTCCCTTAAGAAATATTGTAAAGGAAGATTCCACACCTCATCTGTGGTGATGGGGAAGGATCTACTGTTTACAACAGAAGCAGAATTTGGTTTTGGACATTGCCTAGTCTGAAGCTGCACCACTATACTTTCATCTAACACCTTAGAAAAAAATTGTCTCTCTTCCACGAGAAGCATGAGTCTTTACGACAAGCATTAGTCCCAGCTTCCTTAGTGCAGGCAGCATTAACCTTCCAATACATGAGTATCTGTCCATGAAGCTTTCTTGACTAGAGGGTCACATTGGATTGGCATAATTAATAAAATGTTTGATTAAATAATGCCAATGATAAAAGTCATCAGGTTTGTAATAAAAAGTCAATGATGGATTTAGGGGTAGGATTAAGTATATATACTGAGTTCCTGGAAGGGTTAATTCATTCCTTAAATATTTAATTTCCAGTGATATATTCCTGGAACCCATGAGTGGACAGATGTTGAATCCACACATTATGTCCCATTTTTATGTCATCAAAGGAGTTTACAGTCTCACAAATGAAAGTGGAACCACCACATTGGAGATGGCAATAGTGTATTAGGAAAACCACAATTATTTAGACTCAAAAAAGCAAGGGTATGATGAGTTTTGTGATATTTGATAAATCAGTTGAGCTGGCTCACCCATGTACTAAGACAATAACAAGAATCTACATCAGGTTATAAAAAGTTGATGTTAAAACGGCATGTGTCACCATGGTGTACATACAGGTACACCAGGAGGTACACACACATTTCATATTCACATGTGATTATGAAGCATTGTCACCGTACTTCCAAGGAAAACGGGTTACAGGAAAGCTGAGAGAAGGTAAGTGATGTGTATAAGGGCAATGAGAAGTTATTGCATCATCAGCATTTGAGAAGAAAATTGACAAAGCTAAAGCAATTGGTAAAAGAATTAAACACTTTTTGGACTTAAACTATGCTTTCATATGCAAGTTCTGATCAGTAGCCAGTGAACTTAGCAGCTTAAGGAATTGTCTTCCGATTTATTCAACAAAGAAGTTGAGACTCTAAGGGATGAGATAATCATCCAAAATGTATAGACAATAATCAAGGTTAGAACAGATGCCATACAGGTCATTTATTCTAGTATGCTTTCTACTGTATTGGACTAGGTCCATTATGAGGAAGGCTTGGAGGTGACCAGTGACTGTCTTATAGTCATTGTAGATGTTGTAGGTTGTACAGAAACAATATGTGTGATGGTTCTCAACTGCTTTCTCCTCCCATGTGTCATATTCTCATGCATATGCATGAGTCTGCATGGGCTTATTGAGATGTTCTTCAATCATTCTGATCTCACCACCACTTTGTTCTCCTACTACTCTAAAGTAATATAATCAAAACAATTGTACTAAAAGAAATATTATTATATAGTTTTTGTTTTAAACATGAGAAGGATAAGCCACAAATTTTGAACTTTGGTCTGGTGGTTAATATATATGTTTAAATAGATATAGTTAATATCAGTGCACTACTGTTGGCAAACTTACAGCTGGAAACCTCTACAATGTAAGTAGAAATGGTGCAGTATGGGTACTCACAGGTTTTCATGACAGAGCATACAAGGGTTGGAGTATGTTTGGCCGTCATCACCACAGACTGGGTTTAGATTCTTTGGGCAAAGATAACCCATCCTGGGTAATATTCGGTAGTTTTTGCACATGTCAGAATCCTGCAGAGGTAAAATAGACAGCAGAGTATCTTAAGAACTTTCAAGGTTTGTATGGGATCAGAGAAGCTTTGGTTTTCCTAATTGCATCTGAGTTGATTATTAAGAAGTGGGCTGTGATATATTATTCAAATGCACATATTATTTGACATCATATAATATTATGTGGACATAACATAAGCTTTAGCTTCTTTTAACCAGAGAATATTAGTATGCAAGAAACCAAGAATGAATGAAAAAGAATGAAAGAGGACACTTTAACAATGAGGCTTAGTAAGCTGGGTCATGGTTCTAGGAAGGATTCTAGAACAATAATCATGCTAGAAAAAATTTTACTTCTAAAAGACTAATTACCTTCACAATGAGCTTTTGTATGGGCCTGCCACTTCAAGATATTCATTACTCTAAGAGATCAGATTCTATTCTGAAAGAACTAGGTCCTGCTAGCTCTGTCTCTCCAGGATCTACTCTGGTCTTTATCTTCTGTGATGTGCAAAAAAAAAAAAAAATGTGCTTCTTTATCTCAGCTACACTACCTCCTGTGCATATGGCAAGACTTGTAAACAAAGTTCTCTTTATGCTGCTCCAGTCAAATAACGATGATGCCTTTCCTCAAGCTGCTATGAAGATACTACCAGGCTCGTCAACCCCAGAGAACAAAGAGCAGTTGACCTAAGAAATCCAAGGAGAAGTTTCTTACCAGAGAGGAGCTGGAAAATTCTGGATCACCTTCCTTGGTAGACCTAATGTGTGATGTCTTTTCTTGAAGCCTTGACCTTTCCATAGCTTCTTTTTCACTGGAAGAAGAAAGAAAAAATTATTTGAAAAGAATATTCACAAGAACTATCTGTGTACCTTCTCATGGAAAGACAAGACAGTCTTGGGGAAAGATGAGGGAACATTCCTTCAGGATATGACCAGAAAGAGATGTTTTAAAAACACAGGAAGGTGACTAATACTGAGCAACACTGATAATCCATCCTTAGCTCAAAAGCCATTCTCTATGGAAAACTAAGATGTATTGTTATTGTTCTCATGAGTACTTTAAACCATCACAGTGTCCACTCACCTTGAAATGAACTTGTCCATCAATCAAATTATTTATCCCATGATATCCTTATTATTAATGTATTCTAAGGTCTACGACTTATGTTTTGTAAATGGCTTTTCTTTTAGATTAAGAATTTGGAATGAATGCCTTGGTAAGAACACACAACTTCATTTCCTGTCCCCAGACCCAAGCACTCTTTCTGCTGCATCAAGTGTTCTTAACTTGTGGCCTTTGGCTATGTTTTAGATTTCCTTGGACTCATGAGCACATACATTTACTCAATCAGCAATTTGTAAAAATGTGTGTTCCCTGCTGGCTGGCTCTGAGGACAATGGTACTACTCACAGGACAACTCTGCACATGTGGCATCTGTTCTGATACAAGGTTCCATCAGCACCACGTACTGGGTCATCCATTTCTGGACAGATAAGATGCTTTTCATTCCTCATGAGATTTCGAAACACACTGCACTCATCCTAGTAAAGGAGGAACAGAAGGTGAGCACGAGCTTTTCCTTTGTTGGTAGTGGGTTTCTCAAACTTAGCATTAGGAAACATCTTTTGGCTTTGGGCTGGTACTCACTTCACTAATGCCATGGATGGAAGGCAAAGAACTCCTGGCCAGCCTAGGTTTGGCATTCTCTGCTGTGTTATGAACTTCTCCGCACTGGTCCTGAAAGACAAGGAAACATAAGACAAGACCTGATAGACACCCCTCACCTCTGAATGATTGTGTGCACTCATCATCCCTCCTCTGACAATTCCACACTTTTAAGCCAAGGAGACTCTCACAGCAGTCTGTGCTAAAAATGTAATGGCCACTGTGAATGACTCGGGGAAGATGTCTGCCTTCTTTTGAGTCTTGAGACACAAAGATAGAAAGTACTATAATACATGCATGCTATTGATTCACAGATGCCTGGGAAGTCATCTGGAGAATACAGAGGAAGACATCAAAGAGAAGATGCACAGAAGGCTTGAGATGTCTACTTGTTACATGAGTCTTTAGAGTCAATATCAACAGGCTGTCTAGAGCCTCCTTTCACAGATAAAGTGTCCAAGTTAAGCATATAGTTGTTGTGAAAGAAAGCTCTCTCCTTTGGCTTTCCAATCCATAATTCTGCTAAATAGAAAGACAATAATTCATATACACTATAGGAGAATTCTGTAAGAAGTTTTAAAAGGATATGTGTGTGTGAGTGTGTATCTTATATTAAGACAGAAAGTAAGAAAGTCAAAACAAAAAAATCATGTAAAAAGTTAATATCTTTATTATTTAAAGACTATATGGAAAGGTAAAATTCTGAGGGTGTGTGGTAAGATCAAGATTTTAGTATTGAAGATTTAGTTAAAACACAACCTTTGCCTCATTTGTGGGTTGGGAACGTGAGTTTTCTTCTCTCATTTTTCTTTCACTAGCTTCGCGCTCACTGCAGAAATAAAAAAAGAAAACAAACAGAGTAGTATTTCTAGGACTATATTGAATTATTTTTAAGCAAGTATTTCCTAGTACTAAACACTAACAAATCTAATACTATTGTCTCAAGTCTTCAAACAACTAGACATACATTATACATATTGTCTCTGATGGCAGGGTTGTTCATATCCTTTTGTGGCAATGGGCTCAACATTTACCGATTCCGTTGCTTTACTATCATCCCTAATCAAAGTCTAAAGGACTGTTGTTCGTTAAGAGAATATCATTAGAGAGATGGCTCAGTGGTTAAGAGCACTGACTGCTCTTCCAGAGGTCCTGAGTTCAATTTCCAGCAACCACATGGTGGCTCACAACCATCTCTAATGGGATCTGATGCCTTCCACTGGTGTGTCTGAAGACACCAACAGCATACTTGTATGAAATAAAATAAATAAATTGTAGAGAGGATAGTGTTCATTTTACCCTATCATACATTTACTGTTGCATTCCACCTAAACTCCCAGTTTTATGTGTTCTCCACATAGAAAGAGGGCCCAAAGCTTAAGAACATTTTAGAAAATATTATGTCTTTGAATCTCCACCAAAACTGTCATGTGAGGTCATTGTAGTTCTTTCGACATTCAAGATGAACTGCAGTTCCATGAAATGCATGGCTCTCATCATTGCTTAAACTCCTTTCTTTAAAAGATACTGACTTGGAAATTTATAACCATAAGAGCCTCAGGCATGATTATGTTTCTTGCTTAAAAGAATAGTTTCTCATTGAGCACTTTGAAAACGAATTGTACTTTTCATAAATGAGGATGTATTTATCTATAAATGTGTGAAACCAAATGTCACAGGTTTCTAAATGATAGAAATTCTTTTCTGGCATCCTGCTGATTTATTAAATTATTGATAAGCCTCTCCACTTACAACATCATCTGGCACATAGCACACTTGTTAACGTGCATCTTGCCATCTGCGCCTCGAATGGGATCATTTTCTCTGGTGCAGATCAGCCTTCCATCTAGCTGCAGGCTCCGGAATTCATGGCATTGATCCTGACAAGAGGACAGGGAGACATATTGTTGCTGTAGCCTAACATTTCTCATCCAACAGCACTAGGATAGTTAGAGAGGAAGAGACTTAACAGTACCTCACTCTAAATATTAACCATCTGAAAGAAGCATGGTGGTGACGCATAGGTGGAGAATACAGAAAACGATGTTTCAGGGATGGACTTTGATTTACAAAGTACTTTGTTTAATTCGTCTTCTTCATTGGAATTCCCTTGCTGTCTAACACAGCTTACCTCATTTGTGTATATTGTCTGTGAAGCTGTATCCCAAATCTACCTGTCTCCAGCTATGCTTACTATTTTACATGTGAAAAGGTCAAGTTCAAAATACAGAATGAAGTCAGGTGGTGGTAGTGTAAACTCGGAGGCAGAGGCAGGTGGATTGCTGTGATTTTCAGGCCAGCTTGGACTTCAGAGCAAGTTCCAGGACAGCCAGGGCTACACAGAGAAACCTTGTCTCTAAAACCAAGCAAGCAACCAAGCAAAAATATGGAATGAACTGAAATTATTCACCTGGCTGGTTCTCTCATTTCACTATGTAAATTCCAGGGATCCAACTCATGGTTGCAGGCATGGTGGCAAATACCATTACCTTCTGAGCTAGCTTGCCTACAGAATCATATCTTAAAGATATTTTCTGTCATGTGCATTGCATGTTGGCTGGTGTGATGTGCATCCATTATTCTCATTTTACATTTTATAGAAGGCTCAGAAAAATTAAAAATCAAAGTAAATAATGGACTTGTGATGAAGAAACTTCTTTAGATAGTTTCCTCATTTTTACTTCTTTACTTTTATATGATGGAGAGCAAAGCCATTAATTTATAAGAATATAAAACTGTTTTTTTTCCTGTAAATTATAAAAATAACCTTAAAACATTGTCAAGGGAACTGTTCTCATGAGATTTTACCTTGAACTTCCCTTACCTGCAAAGAGGCCTTTGCAAACACCATCTTTAAAATACCGATAGTAACTTAGAGTTGCTTTTTTCCATCCACAGACAATCACATGCATTTTTAAATACACTCAATTCTTAAAATTATCTCTAGAGTTGAACATCTGATCACTGTATTATGTGTCTCACAAACATTAGCTAGACTTATTTTCTTTTCCAGATGCCCACAGGACTGCACACATACATATAAATAATAGCACTCATTTTTATCTTACTGCAAGCTTTGGGGAATTGATCTCCTGATCTTGTTTGTATGTAGTTGCTGTCTCTTGAACTTTTCTTAGTTGTAAAATTAAACAATTCATAAGATGTTTGGGTGTGTGTATGAACGGCTTAGACATGAGTTTTCAAATCTTATTTTGATTTGCATACATAAAGAAATCTATTTTTTCTCTTTTGACATGATTAAAAGCAATAATTTATATTTAGAAAGAATTACAATTTTGCCTTTCTTTTTAGATTTCATAGATTGGTGAACTAATGTTGTATAATAATGTTGTATAGTAATGTCATTGTTAGCATGTGAGCACTATCTATAAAGCTGCAAACACTAGGTGGCGGTCAAGTGTCATATGGAGAAGTTACCATGTACTTTTCATATGTATTTGTTTTCTTGATTGAAATTTTTGGTGCTTTCGTTTTCCTCCCGGACGCCTAAGCCGAGCCCTTTCCCCTTGCCCAATTGAGTTTTAAAATTTCAAATGATAGTCACTGAGTGGCTAATCACAACACTTTGATGAATTTTGCTGGTCCTGTGGATGTGTAGTACCTGCATGTATTGTTTTTAGGGCTTTAGAGCAATATGCTATATTTATGATAGAGCTAACCAAATCTTTTTTGTTTACTGTCAAATATTGAGAGAGAATGGAAATTTCAAAATAGTAGTTAAATGAATTTCCTTTACAATGCACCTTTGGGTGGAACTGTGGTATTATATGGTCATTATGCTAAGTCATAGAGTCTAGGAGATTAGAGATCAGGCTATACCTCCCCTGCTGTCTCTGGTATCTACCTCACCTAAGATTATTTTGGTGTTTTAATTTTTGTGGAGGCAAAATAAATGTGTAAATATGTGCTTCTTTATTTCCACATACTATCTCCTATGCCCATGGCAAAAACGTTATGCATAAATGCTCTTATCTGTGCCCCTCCAGCCAGACAACTCTGATGACTTTCCTGCAGTTGACTTTGATCTATGGCCAGGCTCCCCAAACCTTAGAACTCTCTCTACCTCTCTGGCTCTCATGGTCTATTTTTTTGTTCCTTCCTACCTTATGAGAGGTATCTGTCTCATGCTGTCTGATGTAACTTTTCTTTGTAAACTAACTTTGTAAGCTAGTGGGTTGGTTTTAGAATGTCTCTAACTTTCTCCTACCTCATGGTCCTGTTATAGTGTCTCTGACATGAGGCATCATCACTCATAACATTCACCTAGTTTATTGTGGTCCAACCATGACTCCCAGGGATGCATCTCTATTAATAAAGCTCATTTTCTGACAGGTAATTCCATGCAAGCTTCCAAGCCATAGCACACCTCTCCATAACCCAAACCCCCCAACTTCGCATAGTAATATGTCTGAAATATTACCTCCTTGTCACTTCTGTTTGCCTCGGTGTTTCTCTTGTCTTCATCCTCTTTCTTTTTCTTTTCAGCAGCTTCTCTTTCCCTGAAAGAACAGAGTGGAAGAAATATTTCTACTAAAATGAATAAATAGCTTATTAGTTATAGGGCTCACTTCTAAAGCAGTTGCTGTTCTGCTCAAACCGCTGTGGTGTGATTATTATACAATCTGGATACGCAGCCCAACCTCTGTCTTAGCAAACACTTACAGTCTTTCCTTACACATGGCACACTTATTGCCATGCATCGTGCCATCCGGACCCCGGGTAGGGTCACTTTCTCGGGTGCACAGGAGTTTCCCATTTTTCATTTGGCTTCTAAACTGATCACATACATCCTGAAGATGAAAAAGGGAAAGATGGTAAAAAAAATGCTGTGTTTATATAGTATTTTACGAAAGATTTCCATTCAGAAGTTTGACAGTCACTTAACCTTGCTGAGGGTAGCCAGGACTATGACAGAAGCATTATCTCAAGTTCTGGAGTTTGTAAATGTGCTGCTTTACCAGTTATGGCTAAATGCAGAATTAAGAGTACCAATCAGTTGTATTTGAAATGGGGACACTATTCAGGAGTAATTCACTATAATCGCAAAAGTTTATGTTCAAGCAGAGGAATTGGTATCAGAAGGATAGTAAGATCAAGTAAGCATGCTGGCTGAAAGGTGGCCACAAACCAATGAACGGAGGCAGTTCCTAGAAATCAGAGAGGGTGAAGACACATTCTACGCTGGAGCGTCCACAAAGGAACACAGCTCCAACGAAACTTTGATTTTAGTGGGGTCATTTTAAACCTCTGATTACCAGAAGCATAGGGCAATAGCTTGCATTATTGTGAGCCATCATCTGCAGTAACGTTATAGCAGCAATATAAAATCCCATGCTAACTCTGATATCCTAAAAGGACCATGTGGATAACCTCTTCCCACATTTTTGATGCTTTAACCAGAAAGTCTCATCCAAACCTTAGCGGTGTCTTACTTTTCCTGTTGCCGATCCGGTTCCATTCGATCTTGAGGCAGAATTTTTATTTTTTTCCTCCATTTCTCTCTGCCTATGAGAGAAAGGGTAAATAGTCATCTTGTTGGCACAAATGCAAGGATAAAAGACCTGGGGTCTCTTTCTAGACCTATTCTTTGAGAGCCACACCCTGTTCTGTTACTAAGATTCTAGGGTAAGGGTCCCATCAACAAAAAGTACATTATCAAATCATTTGACTACAGTCTTCTCAGTAGGTATCCAAACTCCTTTCCAGTCTTAGTTTACATTCCTTAGAGCAGTGTTACATGATTTTGAGATTAAAAAAATCATCAGGCCGGGCGGTGGTGGCGCACGCCTTTAATCCCAGCACTTGGGAGGCAGAGGCAGGTGGATTTCTGAGTTCGAGGCCAGCCTGGTCTACAGAGTGAGTTCCAGGACAGCCAGGGCTATACAGAGAAACCCTGTCTCAAAAAACCAAGAAAAAAAAATCATCATACTATTATTTCTTAGAGCATGGGCCCAAATAGATTTTTAATAAAGTAATAAAGATATAAAAATTCAAAGAAACACAAGTCATAACTTTTTAACAAAGTTAATTATTGAAAATAGGGATACCTGTAATGCCACAGCATGGAGAAATTCTAATTATAGCCATACCTGTGGTCCAAAACCTTTAGTAGTTATCTGGAGAGTTGGTAGCTTGTTGCCTCACAAACATGAAGACCAGAGTTCAAATCTCCAGCATTCACATCAAAAGCAGAGGTTGGTGGGAGATGCTTATAACCCCAGCAGTGGGAAGACAGAGATAGGAGGATCTATGAAGGCCATTGGCCAGCCAGCTCCAGGTCTCTCATCAACAATATATGTTACACATGGTAATAACACAGAATATGCTGTAGGCTGGTGTACAGAAAAACTTGACTCTGTGTAGAGCCCTCAAGTCAGTTCTCCATGATACTTTTAAGAAAGCAAATTTCTTTTTTCTCATTAGAAGAATGTCAGCATTTTGGTAAGAGTTCATCACTTAGCTTTCAGAAAAGTGAAAAATGCATGAATTATACCTTGTGGATGGGAGGTAGAAACTACTTATTTATTATTAATCACATAGTAATTAAATGCCACAACTAAAAGCATCCACAAAATGTTCATGGTTACCTAGGTTTATTTCAGTTTATAGATTGGACTAGCAATAATTCTGTTACTGACCCTAACAAGATGAATCAAAGTGGCTGAACTATGTCATAAAATATTCTATAACCATTCACCAAGGGAAAATAAATAGAAGTAACCAACTCCTGTTTCTGTAGTTGAGTATGTTTCATACACCTGACAAGAAACCAGTTCTCTTAAACACTGGTCAGCTATTCCAAATGATCATCATTAAATGTCACTAGGTCAAGGAAATGGACAGCTTCCTATACTGATGACATTTATATGTCACAGAATTACAATGGCAAACAGAGGACAATCAGTCACTTAATTAACTGATCCCCTTGGGCTTATGTTCCTTAGGAAATATAAGAAACAAAAAGATTGGGGCTGGTGAGATGGCTCAGCGGGTAAGAGCACTGACTGTTCTTCTGAAGGACCTGAGTTCAGATCCCAGCAACCACATGGTGACTCACAACCACTCATAATGAGATCGGACGCCCTCTTCTGGTGCATCTGAAGACACCTGCAGTAAATTGAGCAGGGCCGGAGTGAGTGGGCTGGCAAAGGTCCTGAGTTCAACAGCAGCCACACACATTATGGCTCACAGCCATCTATACAGCTACAGTGTACTCATACACATAAAATAAATAAAATAAATCTAAAAAAAAGAAACAAAAAGATCATTGGGATTAATGCAAAGAACTTTCATGGAAAGAGCCATGGAAAAGAAGAAAAGTCTTTAATTCAGAAGAAATATTTGGCTGTTTTTAGACACATTTGCTATGAAAAACACTTACAGTAGTTCTTTACACATGACACATTTATTGTTGTATGGTTTCCCATCGGCTCCACGTACAGGTTCACTTTCCCGAGTACAGCTGAGTTCTCCATTTTTCATGCGTTCCCGATATTGAGCACATTCGTCCTGAAAAGGCAAAAGAAAGCAGTCCACATAGTTATTCAATCTGTTGTATTATTACAGAGTTCATGGAGTGATCGGCATCAGAAATACACTTTCCTTTCACCCTTGTAAATATTTCATCACCTAGGGTTGTTGTCCACAGAGAAAGGGGGCATGGCTACATTAATCTAGATTCTCATTATAAGGGGCCAGCTTTCATAGCTCTATTTACACAGGGAAATTATAAAGTGCTTAAGGCCTGATAGCACAGATCAAATATTAGAAAACTGTATACCAAAGACCAAATGTTTGTTTCTCCTTGTTCAGATGTATGTTTCAATGAAGCAGTCTTTCCTTTGTTTATTTAGGCATCATTTATGACTCCTGCCCCAGAATAAGGCAACATGTTCATCAGGTAGGTTCTACTGTCTGTAGAAGACAGACAACCAGCCTGGACATGTCTACTTCCTAAGAGTGACAATTTATCATCCTAAAGCAGAAGAGTTAGAAAGAAACAGAAAAGACAGATTTTATTGCAGGTAGTATATTTGGGAAAAAGGATGTGGCCTTGGTTTTGTCAAGGTTATAAAATGGGTGAATGGACAGCAGAAATCTCATAAAATGGTGCTGTAACTCATACAATGGTGTCATGCTGGTCCTGTAAAATATCTCAAATGTTCTCAAGGTACCTAAGTTACTTCCCTCTATCTCTTTAGAAGAACATTGAGATAAGAGAGATAAGGTAATTTATTCAAAGTTTCACAAGTCCATATGGTAAGGGGCCAATGGTGCTGAATCTACAGTCTGCTCTGTTTTATCTTATTGTCCTGCCTTGGAGAGTAGAAAAGTTAATTCAAAGACTTAGCTTCATCCACAATAATAAAGAATAGGGAAAGAAAGTGAAGATGTTGATGAGCATGAATATTGTCACAAGGACTAGAGTACTAACAAAGGGTCAGGACACTGGGTAGGCTCACTGACTTTAATTATTTCCAGACTTAAAGAAGTCAAGAATCATAGAGTAGCAGAAAGTGCCAGTGCCTTGACCCGGCAGGCTCACGTGGAAGATGGTTCTTCCAGGGACTTGTTTTGTGCCGGCACCTCCTGCATTTCCCTTGACTTTGTGCCCTGACACAGTCCCACTGTAATGAGTTTAGCACACTCTGGCAATGGAAGTTAGGACTAACTCTCACCTTAGCCTTCTGGCTCCCACCACTGGAACTCTGCCCCGAGGTGATTCTCTGATTTTCCCCTTCTTTCCTCATTCTTTCTTCATTTTCTTTCTTGCTGAAAGTTAGAAAGTGGAAGGAACAATAGTTTACTAAAGGAATTACTCATTTCTATGAACCTATCAAACACCTCAATTGGGTCTAGATTGGTTATCAGTATTTATTTAACATCTGTTATAGGCTGCCTTCTCTGAAAATACCCCAGATGGACTGTGTGGAGTCCTGTGCTTGGCAAAGTTTTCATCATACTTAGAAAAATATATACTCAACTACCAGCTAATTGGCATTTCCTAAATGTTTGCTCAGGACTCTAAGCTTTATTTCTTAAAATCTTTTTCATGTACAGGAAGACTCAAGTATAGTCATTCTTTAACAAGCACGATCTTCCTTCTATATTGTTTGCTTTTTAAAAACAAAAAATTGAAATCACCTGCAACTGTAGTCTTCCAGCTTGCATCACTGTTGCCCATTAATATCTCTCTATTATCACCTGCCTTCAGCTTGACCACTTGTGTCTTTTTCTTTATTCTAGATGCCCCCACCCATGGGATAATGGCTGCCCATCAATTCCCTCACACCAGTAGCATTCATTATGTTAGACTCTTCCTTCTCCTTTTTCTTCTATTGATCACTGTTGTTTGCACTTTCCTAAATGAATCATATTTCTACCATTTCCTCTCCTAACTGAAACATTTCTGCAGCCCTCACTACACATAGAACTGACATCAAAATCTTTGGTTTGACCCTGAAAGTTGATAAAGTTCCTAACTTCTCAGTGTTTGTTTCTTACATACCACAACTCTTTTAATTTAGACCTTATGCACGTCTGTTCTCTCAAACAGCCCTGCCATTTGTATAATCTTACCCCAATTATAAGATCCAGGTCTATTTCCACCTAAAGCTTTCTATTACCTGCCTCTTTATGGAGGCACCAAAGCCAGTTACCAGCACTGCTATTCTTTAAGAATCCCTGCTTTGAATTTCATTACCTTATATCCAGACAACAGCTGGTAGACTGCTTGTAGCCTATAGGTGTCAAGTATGTGAACGTGAGTGTTTAAAACACTTGGCAACATTAAAGATTTCTGAATGTCTGATGGTCAAAAATTAATTCCCAATGAAACATGCAACGAATCCTCAACATTGCCCATATTGCACCATCCTTCACTGCGGCATTAATTTTGAACACTTTCCACTATGTGAGTTGTCAGCCTCTCAATGCCATAGAAAATTGCCTAATATCCAAACTGAGGTTCAAAACTATTATAGGTTATAAACTGCAGTGTTTTAGTTTTTCTGTATGTTAAAAGTTTTATGTGTTTACAAGAACATAATGATTTAATTATAAGAACTAACAACTTTCAATTATCTCCTAAATGGAATTGTAAGATAAACCGTAAAAGAGATCTATTTGACAATAGATAGATGTTTTATCAGGAAAGATAGAATTATCTACTGAAAGAACTAATAAAATGCAACAATCTAGTAGGATATTGTCTGTCTCTAAGTTGTAACTATTGGAGAGTGAAGAAGAGAGGTCTACTTGAATATATTTCACCGATAATCATTTCTTTCTCACGTAAGCAATATAATGTATAATATTATATATGTGTACGTCTACCTCAATTATTGTCTTTTTTCACTCATAATAGTAAACTGCATTTGTGTCTTTCACAATATCACATATGTATAAGTCTGCATGCTTATTGCCTTTATCACTCTCTCAAGTCATTATAAGAACTGAATTGTGTGTCTCACAATGTTATATATATGTATAAGTCTGGACGTTCTTGTCTCTACCACTCTTCTGACTCACAGTAGGGGCTGCCTTGTGTGTCTTTCATATACAATATTATATATGTGTGTGTGTGTGTGTGAGAGAGAGAGAGAGAGAGAGAGAGAGGGAGAGAGAGAGAGAGAAAGAGAGAGAGAGAGAACAAGTGTCTGCAGGCTTGTTGCTTTTCCCAGTCACCTAACTCACAGAAGGAATTGCCCTGGGTACCTCTCATATATATTATGTTTATGTATTCTGCATGCCTGTTTCTCTCTCACTCTCTCAACTCACAATGGAAACAATATTGTGTGTCACTCATATACAATATTATATATGTGTAAGTCTGAAGGCATGTTGCCTCTCCCCATGTCTAGACTGCCAAAAGCAACTGCAATGTGTGTCTCACATGTAGTCTACATGCTTGTTGCTCTCCCATTCTCCCAACTGTACAGGCTGCCTTGTGTGTCTATCATATACAATATTCTATATGTGTAATTCTATAGGTTTGTTGCCTCTCCCAATCTCCCGAATCACAGTAGGAGCTGCATTGTGTGTCTCACACACAGTATTATATATGTATAAGTCTGCATTCAGACCCCTCCCACTTCTAATTCACAGTAGGAGTTGCACTGTGTGTCACACTCACACACAGTATTATATATGTATATGTCTGCATTGAGGAGATAGGAACTGTACTGTGTGTCATACTCACAAGACGGCCTTGCACATGGCACACTTGTTGCCATGGGTCTTGCCATCTGGGCCACGCACAGGGTCATTTTCTCGTGTGCAGAAAAGTTCTCCACCTTTTAAAAGACCCAGAAATTCACTGCAGTCAACTTAAAAGAAGAAGAGAATTTCAAGGGTCTAAATATTTTCTTTGATAGCACTTTGTTGGCGTCTTATTTGGCACTTCCTGGGAGAGGAAGTAAAAATGACTAAAGGATTTTCCTTCTGGTGATTTTATCATTCAATCCCTACCAAGCACACAAGACATATAAAAGGCTTTGTTGGTTCATCCACCTAAAAATTGAGCTCTTGGTCCACGTGCATGTATGATTTTCTTAGTAAACTGGATTTTCCTTTATATATTGTTTACATTCATTTCTTTAATGTATATGCATGTGGTGGATCTCAGAGGACAACTTACAGCAGTCAGCTCTCCTTCCACCATATACATCCTAGGAACTGGACTCATATCGCCAGGCTTGGTGTTAAGCACTTCTCACTGAGTCATCTCACCTTAAACTACATTTTCTGAGCATTTGGATATAATCCTTGCTCAGGGATTTACTGGTCATCTATATGCTCACAAAATACAATTACAGAGCATACATATCATTAAATCAAACACCTTCATATTCTGAAGAAAACCTCAAAGTTCCTCTGTCATTTCTGCTTTCCTGATCCCTTTGACATAATATATAACAAAGATATTTTGTGATTTCTAGTATTTCAAGACCTTCAGCTATTCCATTCCCATACAGATGGTTCATCCCCAGAGGACGTTTCTACCAGATACTTGCAATAAGTTAACTACCGATCTACTTTGAGAAGTATTGGAAAAGAATCCTAACAAATCTTATATGCTTCTTTATTTAAGGTTTATTTTCTTAAATTAATAAAATGTGATGAGTATGTTCCTTGTGACCAGCATATAGAGATGAAATATTTTATTTCTTTTAGAAAATCAGGAATATTTTTCTTCTTTCAAACTATATGTTTCTCAAAATTTGGAAAAAAAGCTTTTCCCCTTCAACAACTGTTTAAGTCAACTTATTAAAATAATTGGCAAGCTCTATTCCTGGCTCAGCACTGATGGACATAATCTGCTTAACCAGAAGTACTGTGTGAGACAAAGAGTAACTTGTAGATTCTCATCTGGAAGCAATCCCATATCATAGACCCTCTACACAAGCTAATTCTCAATAGTGGGCCTTCCAGCTGGGCCTTTCCCTTTCAGATACTCTTTCTTTGATCCTCTGACCAAAGTCAAGCCCTATCTTCTTTAGAGATTTCCCACTGGGGCTGGAGAGGGAAATTAAAATTTGGTGAATTTCCATCTCTGCTCTACAAGTGTCGTTTTGATATCTTAAAATGCTACAGATGCAGAGATGTTTCTTGGCATGCTCCTAGCTGAGTAGGGACTGGAGTAGACAGGAACACCACCCAAAGCATCTGCGACTGTATCTTAGAAAAGCAAGGTTTCCTATGACTCCCAGTATTCTTTCTCAAGTGCCATACGTGCCCAGGCACTGCACTTGTTCTGTTTATGGCATGAGTTCAACATGACCTGTTGCCCTGATTCTCTTCCTTTGCCAGGGAGTGTAGAACACTGTCCCCAGTGTGGCCTGGCAAGTACTACTCTGTTTAAGGCTATGTCATATTATTAGAATTCCAGTTTCCTACCAATGAAGCTTAAATGAGTGTTCTTGCCATTCTTTGGTCAAAATGCCTCATCTATAAAATGGCAATAAGAATATCCTTCATGATTGAAATAGTGGTCAGTGTGCAGGCAGTATTTGTAAATGCAGCTAGAAGTGACTTTTTCTCCTAAAATCCTCATCTCAACTTAAAATGCAATAAGGATAAGAGAACATATTTTCCACCTAGCTCTTATCTTTTTCTATGTTCATTGCATGATCACTTAGCTGATCACAAGTAGGAATACAATAAGCAATACATCTTGTCTGCTGAGGCTAATGTGAAGTTGAGACCTGCATTATACTGAAGGACTTTCTTTTGAAAACATTGGAAACTTAAACTACTAGCATTTTTAAGTTTCGATTCAAAGTTGCTTGCAATTCAACTATAAGCAAGTAACCCTATAGGGTTGAAAATTCAGTGGTTCTTCAGAGATTTGATTTAAGTGCTCATGGCCTTTGACGGGTGCAGAGAAGTTAGTACCAACCGTAGTAAGTTATCTTGAGTTAGTAATTATGAATCAACAAAAATATTTCTTAGGGATGATGCATTTTAAACATTTCTCCCTTAAAGCTGACAAGCAAAAAGTAAAGCAAAAATGTTTTAGGAAGAATGTTCTGCTTGGGTTCAGGATCTCTACATTTAATTTCTAATCTTTCTTTGTAAGAACTTGGAAATATGGGTGCTAATACCAATAAAACATCAATTTTGTGATCAAGATATTCTTTCTCTCTAGACTTAAATTTTTATTACACAATCTGAGAATGAGGTAAATGTGAAACTGTATACTGTGATCAAAGTTTGGCCATCCATCTCCCATGACCCTGATATTTGTGAGTAAAGATCCAAGAGAATCTAGACACACTAATATGTTTGTAATTCTATGACTATTTTTACAGCTACAACTGCAGAATTGGAAGTAGTGGCAGAGGTTGCATGACCACAAAATGAAATAATATACTCTCTGTTTACTAATAACAGGATTTGGTGGCTAGATTGTTATGTAAAACTAAGGGTACATGATTAACATCTTACAGAAACATACTACTTGGTAAGCTAATTTAAATATACAATTAGAAAAAAAAGTCTTGTCAAGCTCTGGACTATAGAACATCACATTTCCTTCAAGTTAGGGTCTTCAGTAATTCTCTGTGTGGTGTTTACAGCAAAAAAAGGAAAAACTTAACCTTTCCAGTGTATTTTGAGTATCCCAGGATAACTACCTTAACTTCTCTTTTAACCTTTGCTCTGAAACCAGCTTTATTCTTCTTTGCTTCTTGCTTGCTGCAAGAGAAGGGTGAGCAAGAATTATTTCAAACACAAATGCAGAGTATCTTAAACAGAAAAAAAAAACTCAGGTAGAATATCCTATTACTTCCATGTCTCTACAGGCTTAGCTTGGTAATTGAAAGATTAGTGAACATTCTCCTCTATGTTGTTGTTCTTCCTTTTAGCATTGCTTGAAAATTAAAATATTAATGCCATCAGAAACCAGAAAATACATATGCCACTATGTTTTGATGAATAAAGACTTATCTTTCTTCACAGAAATCAACTAGAAAAATGATTAGCATTGACAAATTTCAACTCGTTATCATGTGATGAGTATAACTTTGTATTAGCCATGGCAGTGAGATGTTAACATAAAGAAATTAAGAACAAGAACTTTTCTATCATCAACTCTAGAGATAACTAGTATTAGCACATGACATTACCATGATGATGATTTAAATATTTTTCAGAGCACTGAAGCGGTAGAAAGAAAGTACTCTCACTGTATGGCTTGATGATAATACATCCCCCAACTCAGCACAAAGAAAGACAGGCTTCATCATCAATGTCCTGGGGTAAGCCACCCATACATTTGATACTGAACAGTAGTGGCTGCAGATGTACTCACAGGAAGGCCTGACACATGGAACAGGTGCTCTTATAGATTTTCCCATCCAGGCCCACAATGGGATCAGTCCTTCCGGTGCAGGAGAGCTGCTTCTGTCTTATCAGGGTACGGTATTTACTACATAGCTCCTGTCAAATGAAGAAAGATTTGAGAACCAAATCACTAAGCACTGCAAAACTACCCCCCCCCATCTCACTCCCTTCGAAAACTGTGACGTGTTGCATAGAAAATAGCACTGACAAAATGATGTCAGATATCAGCTTTAACCGATACTGGGTGACAAGCTTGAGTAACACATTATTTGGAACATAAGATTTCTGCTATTAGAACAAATTAGAACGTATTCACCTTAAACACTATTTTGATATAGCAACTATAGACAAAGGAATAAGGACTTATGGCTTAGATGGTATAGAAGTTTGTGGCATGCAAAATAATAGCAATTTTTGATCAATGGTAAGCATGTCTCTCTGCCTGCAACTCCAGTATTGGAAGATGAGGCCAATCCCCAGGATTTTCTACCCAGGAAGCCTACCTAACTGAAAGGGAAAGCTCCAGGACAGCAAAAGACCCTGTTAGAGAGCAGTGGGCGTGGAAGTGATAACTGTCCTACTTGGCTGCCACTTCCCTATACAGGAGATGCAAAACCACACATTGGTGAGTGCAACATACACACACA
>NW_022196895.1:39980812-40009970 GCF_008632895.1 Mastomys coucha | reverse complement strand
GAGAGAGAGAGAGAGAGAGAGAGAGAGAGAGAGAGAGAGAGAGAAAGAGAGAGAGAGAGATCACCACCATCAACAACTCCACCACCATCACTACCACTATCCACATAGGATAGCTTCCAAATGAGGAAATGCTCTAGGAAAGGAGTATATGAAAGCCTGAAGTCCAGCTTGCAGAACATCAGAAACTGAAATAAGGACAAAGAAATGCAATAAGGAAGACAGATAACTTGTTAGACATGAGGAATCAAATATACGTTTCCACTTCGCAAAATCATTAAGGATGCTGGGACTGGCGATTTGGCCCAGAAGCCTGAAGACTGCGTGTGTTTGGCCTGATGGCCTGAAGCAGATACCTTTACTGCTTCTCTCTTTGCCTTTCCAGCCTCAGCCTTCTCCTTTTTGTCATCTGTTTTCTTCTCTTCCTCTTCTAGTAGGCTGCAATAGAAGACACACACTAAGTTCAACTCTCCCACTACTATGGTATGTTTCCAGAAGAAAGAGGATGTCCTCCAATCAAATTTCAGAAGTCTTCTGGACACTGGATGAGAGAGATGACTCAGCCTGTAAACTGTCTTTTGTGCAATCCCGATGACATAAGATCAGTCCCTAGAACCCATGATGGAAGAAGAGAAATAACTCCAGAAAGTTGTCCTTGTAGCTCTCTATGTGCACTATGGCACGTGCACACACACACACACACACACACAGAGAGAGAGAGAGAGAGAGAGAGAGAGAGAGAGAGAGAGAGAGAGAGAGAGAGAATGATGATGATTGATGATAAAAGTAAATATATAAAAATGTTCAGGAAAAATGATTTGTCCTAAGAGGTATGATTATTTTGGAAAATATGCAAAGAAAGCTATCTATATTACATTTCTCAAAAAGTAATAACAAATGCAAAAGCAAACATTTTTATCAGTGTGCAAGACCTGCTGTTGATAATATTTTTTTATCAGTCACTGGCTTCAATCTATAAAGAGCCATGATTATTTTGATTTCTTTTTTCTAAATCATGAATGTTTCTCTCCAGGGGAGTTATGATATCATTAATGATAACAAAGAATCATAAGTCAGATACAGAGGCATCATAACATAAATAAAACTTCACTTTAAAATAACACATTGAATGTTTGAAGAGTTCATGATATTATAATTCAAATTTTAGTTGTAGACATGATAAGTCCAATAAGATTCAACAGTGAGCTTTATGATCTCTGTAACAAGCCAAATATTCTAGGTTTTGCTTTGTTTTGGTTCTGGTTTTGCTGTTGTTTTTAGATAATTATCTTGCCATGTAGCCGAGGCTGAGATTTTTTCTTCTCTAACCTTCGGAGTGCTGAGATTCAAGGAGCACCAATAAGTCTATTTCATTTCTTCTCATTTCCTACCGGCATATAACATGTCAAAACTCGTTATTAACATCCACCATATCTGATGATCACTATCAATGAGAGCAAATGAGACAAAACTGCTATTTCGTGAACCTTAGGCCATTCCTTACTCTATTGATCTACTTGCTCTCAGTCTCTCTTGTTAAGGAATTATAGACATGTTCTTAAGGATGGACCAGTCTGAGAAGATTGAGATAATTAATAACTTTGTGTTTTACATAAATAATACTTTGAAGATAAGGGGAGCAGAATGACACAGTACAAGAATTCTGGGCCTATAACTTGAATGTAATCTTTCACCATTTATTTTGAGGTGACTCATTGGAGGATATTAGTTTTATAATCAATTCAAATGGTAGCTCCTGGATCTTCATGGGTTGAAATTACAACTGCAGTATAAAAGTGGAGTAGGACACCTTCTATACTATCCCATGTAAGAGAACCCTAGCAATAAGTTGACTCACAGCAATTGGGAAAAGAAAATCCTATAAGGCCTAGAATAGTTTGACAGACAGTTTAGGAGCCTATTTGTCTCTTAAGGTCTTTATTCTCCACCAAGGCACCTCACTGATAGAGAGCAGGAATAGCCGCAAAGGATTATTCCACTTACTGGTCAGGTATTGTAACAATTCTGATATACCAGCCTCACCATTCTCCACACATTTTTGAACCCATATCTGAATATATTTACAGAATCCCAGACTATCAGACATGAGAGAGGTCAAGAAAAGCACCTGATACAATTTGAGACTTGTTCTTTTTCTTTGTTGTAGATTAAGACACTCAAGTATTATAAACATTCAGTGCTGAATCTAGCCACTTCACATAATTAGAAGGCAGAAGGATAAGTAAATAAAAATGTCATTTTATTATAATATATTGCTTAATATGATGTCCATCTGCTTTTAAGATTTTTCTAGTATACAATCTATGGTGCACTTTGGAATCTCAAACTCAGGCAAGAATAATGGTACATGAATACATGGAGATACGAGGGTAAATACTCACAACACACTCGCACACATTGCACACTTGTTTGAATGTGTTTTTCCATCTGGCCCAACAACAGGGTCATTTTCTCTGGTGCACATGAGCATTCCATTTTTTGCTTGGTTCCGGAACTCACTGCACATTTCCTAGAAGATAAAAAAAAATATGTCATAAAGCATTTAAATGGATAGAACTAGAGAATATCATTCTGAGTAAGGTAATGCTGGCCCAAAAGTACATGCATGGTATGTACTCATTGATAAGTGGATATTAGCCAAAAGGTACAGAATACCCATGATACAACTCACAGACTGTAAGAAGTTTAACAAGAAGGAATTTCTAAGTGAAAATGCTTCAATTCCACTTAGAAAGGGGAACAAAATTATCATGGGAGGATAATTTTCTCCCACTATGGTGGGAGAAAAGAGGTGGAAGGGAAAAGGGGGCAAGATCAGGTAAAGTGGGGCAGGAGAGAAGCCTAGAGGGCCAGGAGAGTGAATGAAAATATGTAGCTGCTCAGGGTGGAGTACAGAGGGAACCTCTAGAAAGTCCCAGAGATCTGGAATGTGAGAGGCTCTCAGAGCTCAGTGGGATGACCTTAGTGGAAATGTCCAACAGTGGAGAGATGGAACCTGAAAAGATCACTTTCAGTAGATTGACAGGACCTCAGTGGAGGGATAGGGTCACCAATCCACCTTCAAAAATTTTGACCCAGAATTGTTTGTATCAAGAGAAATTCAGTGACAACAATGGAGCAGAGACTGAAGGAAAGGCCATCCAATGACTGGCCCAACTTGGGATCTATCCCATGGTAGTCAACAAACCCTGCCACTATTACTGATGTTATGTCAGGCTTGCAGATAGGAGACTTGCATAGCTGTCCTTTGAGAGGTTCTACCAGCAGCTGACTGATAAAGATGTAGATACAGCCAACCATTGGGCTGAGGTCAGAGGCCCCCACAGAAGAGTTAGCAGAAGGACTGGAGGAGCTGACAGGGAGGGCAACCCCATAGAAAGACCAACAGTATCAAGTGACTTAGACCCCTGGGAGCTCCCAGAGACTGAGCTACCGATCAAAGAGCATACATGAGCTAGTCTGTGGCCCCTGGAATCTATGTAGAAGAGGATTGTCTTGTCTGGCCTCAGTGGGAGAGGATGAGCCTAATCCTGCAGAGACTTAATGGTGCAGGGAAGGGGAATGCCCTGCGTGGGGTGGGTGTGCATAGATGGTGGAGCACCCTCTCAGAGGCAAAAGGGAGGAAGGGATGTGGTGAAGAACTCTTGGGGGGTAACTTTTGGAATGTAAAATTAAATAATTAATTAAAAAGCAGTTACTTCATTTCCTGTATCTTTTCTTACTATGAGTAATAAATAATGTTCAATGATTCTCATCATCTTAAAGAACAATAATAATATCGCAATAAATCACTAAGAACAAATTGCTTATCAAGAGCTCATGCGAACAATGGTTTACTCTGATGTAAAGAAAACTGAAACCAGTTGGGTAAATGATGGAAGAAGAAAGAAGAATATTTATAGTGAATGAGGTAACTTGGGGCCTGAAAGAAAAATGCAGTATCTATCTTATATGTGGACCATAGCTTCAAATACAACTTAATCATATATGATTAAGCTTCAAATACAACTTAATCATATATGAAGCTATGGTCCACATATAAGATAGATCATATATATATACATATATACATATATACATATATATATATTATTATGTTGCAAAAAAAAGAAACCAGGTAAAGAGAAATGGGCCTTTGGCAGGAGTAAACATTGAGAAAGGGAGGCAGTATACTGTAGGTAAAGCAAAAATAGAGTAGTTGAATCCTGAGTGTTAAAGTGCTTTCTCCAGAAAGGGCACAGGTATGTATGAGAAACCACAGAATGGGGGAGGGCTAAACCCAAGGGAAACTGTGTGAAAACCATATATAGGCTCACTACCTTACTACCCAATTAAACAAACAATTGGAGGAACAGTAGAATATATACAATAAAGCAGAAGAGGATGGATTATTTGGTGTTAATGAAGCATACATGGGGCCTGGGCATGACGTTGGTGAGAGGGTGGAGTAGGTAGATTAAGAACAGCTAAATGTGAGAAAGCATCATGGAAACCCAGTTGTGAGTAAGCTAATTTTGAAATATAACATTTTATCCAAATAATTGGGATAGAATTATCTTGTATAAATAAACAATGTTGCAAACAATACAGTACAGTACAAATCATGATATACCTCTCTTTGAGTTATTGACTAGGGAGGCCCCAGAAATCTTCAAATTAATACAGTCCACTGTCATTGCTCTTAGCTAATTATAATAACTACATTCCAAGACTATTGCTAAAGATACCACACACATTGGCTACAAGAAATGGAAGATTAGTCTCAAGCAGACTTGGAAACTTCCTTTCTGTTGCCTACTTTCATTGTACCAGAGAATGCTTCTAGGTTTATGAAGAAAAAAGTCAATGGTCTTACCCAGTGCTCAATTTACATGCTAGAATACACACCTGCCAGACAAGATGGACACATTGGTGAAAGGAATAATGTCAGAACCGTTATAGAATAACTCCTTACTGATTGGATATGAAGCTTGTTCAACAGCAAAGAATTTTATTCTATCAACCTGGTCAAAATCCAATGGCTAAGAAAATAACAGGATCTAGGGTAGAACCTGCTTTTGCTATTTCAATGTGTCCACAGTGTCAAGCTAGACTCTAAACAGCTGTTTAAACTCATAAAGTCAAGATAACTTCAACATTGGTAATAGAAGCTTCTTTTTGCAGTAGGAAAACATAATTGTCCAAAGTACCCACAATAAGAAACTGAATGTTTGACCCTAAATGGAACATCTTCATTATTTAACTTCCTCCCTGCCACTGCTTGGGGCACACCACCAAAGAGGAGGTGGAAAAAATTTTGTATGAGCTCTCAAAATAGGAAGGTCTACTCTAAAATGATGTCTGCTGACTACACCATGGTCATCACATCCATGAACTCATAGTAGCTGTAGTTGCCTGCACAAGATCCAGCCAGTCAAAATTCCTGTATAGTTGGACAAGGTTTTCTCTAGGCTTCACCCTGATTAAGGAGAAGTCACTGGCAGTGGATAGTTCCTGAGGGAGAGATAATCATTCTTCTTTGATGATCTAGTCACTGGTATATCTATTCCTATGAACAGTCCTGTACTCATGAATATATGGGCAGCCCCACATGGATTTAGGGGATTATCAGAACAAATGAAAGACATGAAGCTTCTAGGAAGATGTGCTATACAACATACAGTGGGAGGGAGAGAGGGGGGATGGGAAAAATCACATTTTATTGAATACTATATGAAATTCCCAAGAATAAAGGGAAATTACATTTTTAAAGAAGAAAAAGAGTTTGAGATAGTCTTGGCATGTATAGCAGTGTACCATCACTGAGGATGTTTATAATTGGCCTTTAGAATAAAGCAGAACATTTTGGTAGATATCAGCAGATATGCCTGTACTTTTGTTGTTCTGTATGCTGCAGCATGTAACACCTAGGGAAGAAATTCAGTGAGCCTCAGGAGCAAGCTTTTCCACAGGAACTGAGGTTATTGCCGAGCTATCCTTCATGTTCAGTATTATGAGAAAGAAAAGAACAAGTCTGACAGCTGGAGATTCTGACATAGCTTCAGGAGGGGGATCTTGATCTCAGCATGGAGCATGTGGATGTGAACCAGAGCATCACAATCAGAGAAGAGAGAAGGAGTGTATCCAGAGTGACAGGGTTTGGTCTAATCAAATACAATGTAGAGCCAAATTTACAGAGTTAAATTACTAATAAAAGATATTTCCAGCTAGCAAAATAGTTATTTTTTTAAATGAAGATAAACATGCAAACCTTCCCTAAATAATGATGAAGTTCATAATTCAGGGATGTTTGAAATACACACTAGGTCAATCTTTTAAGTGGCTATTGAGTGAAAATAGTCACAAACACAGAAAAATTAGTCTTTCTATGTAATAGAAAATATCTTCTATTATATATTATACAATTACAACTATAAAATATTGCATAATATATTATATAGTAAAATAATATTAATAACTATATAATAAAATATATTTATAACACATATGATATATCTTATATAATATATTATATATGTTTATGTAATATTAACAAATATATAAAACATATAATTATAACATAGATTATGTAATATATTATAGAATATTATATAATTATATGATAAAAAATAAATACTACTTTCTGTTATGTAGTAAAATTGGAAAATCAAGGAAGTAGTCTAAGTGTGATTATGAAGTCAAAATAAATAATAATAATAGGGGTCAAGATTGCTAGGACCTCCCATGATCAATATGATAACACAAATGGTTAATATTGTAAATTGTGATGACTGGAATCTTGCCCCATCTACTTGATATGCTTTAAAGGTATAAATTATGTAAATTAATCCTAGTAGACATCACATATTATGTATAAACAATCTGTGCCTAGCAAAGTAACTCTAATGAAATACAAATGCATGGAAAAATTTCTTACAGAGAGTGGATCCTCTGATATTTCAATAAATGAGCCTCAAAATTTGAACAATTATGAAGTAAAATTGGTGCTTTGAAAGAATCTAATCAGGATCATTTTTATATTAAGAGCTTTCTCATACATATTCTCTTTCTCTCTCTCTCTCTTTCTCCCACTCCCTTTTACTAGCCATTGGTCTTGTTTCTCAGGCTAGTCTTCAATTTCTTTGCTCAAATTAGCCTTCTGAGGAGCTAAACTAGAATATGTATTAACACAGCTGTTTCCTTCCATCAGTTATGAAGTTTAAAAAAGCAAACACTTATGTTAGTGAGGCAACTAGAACATGACACCACTGTGGAGCCAAAAAGGTAGGGCATGGGGGCGCTGAGAAAATTACCTTTGCAGCTTCTCTTTTAACCTTTGCTCTTGCTTTGTCTTCTTGAATACTATGAGAAAAAAGGGGATAGATTATGAAGAAACAAATACTATTGTCTTAGCAAAGATTCTTTACACTCATGGGCTCATTGTACAATACTTTGACTCTTCCTTGGTGTAGTGGCTATTCCTGGTTGTCAACTTGACTATATCTGAAATGAACTACAATCCAGAATTAGAAGGCTCACCTGGCCCTAATCTGGAGGCTGAGAGATACAAGTTTCCGAGCTGAATCTTGGCATGGAGATCTTGAGGTATAGTGGCTATGAATCCCAGAGGATTAAGATCAGAAGATCTATGAGTTTAAGATCATCTGGGATTAAAGGTGTGGTGGCATAGTGGCTATGAATCCTAGAAGATTAAGATTGGAAGATCTACGAGTTCAAGCAAGGTCATCTGGGATTAAAGGTGTGGTGGCACACACCTTTAATCTGGGCCACACCTTTTGCTGGAGACCTGTATAAGGACATTGGAAGAAGGAAGGCTCTCTCTGCTCTGCCTCATCTGTTTGCCTTGTGGGACTGAGCAACTGCTGGATCCTTGGACTTCCATTTACAGCTGCTGCTGACCATTGTTGGGAGTTGATTATTGGGAGTTAGACTACAGACTGTAAGTCATCAATAAATTCCTTTACTACATAGAGACTACCATAAGTTCTGTGACTCTAGAGAACCCTGACTAATACACCTGGTAACCCAAAAGTCCTGTAACATCAAGCTTGTTATTTATTTTCTTTTTAGATAATGAATTAGAATATCTCCCTTATCTCAAGAATATGGTACAAAAGAGGAACTTTTATACCCTTGAATTATACCCTTCACTCAGCATCTTCTCATTCACACTGCACACCTTCTCTCAAGGTATAGGCAATCGCTTTTCTAGACTTTCCTTTGGATTATTCTGAAATTCCACAAGCAAGTGACCTCATGTATTACTTCTTTCTGTGTTTCCCGACTAGCCTCTATTGTTTCTGTCATAATAGTAACATCTTGAAACCTCTTCATTTGTTTTTGTTTGTTCTTAACAAGTTAAGTGTGACATTCAAAGTTGAGAGATTCCTAGAAGAATATACATGGTTATCTCCACTAAAAGACAAGGCCCCTTGTATTTTTCCATCGAGTTTCCAAGGCTCAGACCCTTCACAAATTCAGAGGGTCCTGCTGTACTCACAAGAAAGCCTGACACATGGAGCATGTGTTGCCATGGATTTTCCCATCAGGGCCCCTGACTGGATCATTCTCTCTGGTGCAATATAGTTGTCCATTCTTCCTGGCCTTGCGATATCCATCACATAACTTCTGTATGGTCAAAGAGGAAGTTGGAGGTAATGACCATATGATCGGTCCGATCATAAAAGTCAATGAAATATGAGAATTTATTTCTTAATAGTATCTTTAGTTTTAGAAGATGTAGTGGTTTACCCTAGAGTAATTCTAAACTTTGAAAGAAGCATTAAGCACTGTTAAGTGATAAAACTGGAAGGAAGGTAAAAATATTTAACTAGGGGAGTGAGGATATTTAATACATCCTGTATGCCTACTGCAAAAAGAAGCTTCTCTAATGAATGTTAAAGTTGGCTTGAGTTTATAAGTATAAACTTAACTGTTTTAGGCACACAGCATAGAAGTCAGAGGAAACTTTCAGGAGTTGGTTCTTGCCTTCCTTCCACCTTGCAAGGTCTGTCTTAGATTTGTAGTGGCATCACAAACACTCCAGGACATCTGGTCAATGAGCTCCTAGGCAATTCTCCTGTCTCCTCATCCCATCTTGTTATAGAAGTGTTGATATAACAAAGGACCATGTCCACCAATAAATTATTAAGTGTAGGTTCCAGTGACTGAACTCAAGGTGTCAAATTTGGCACCCAATACCTGTGAGTCATCTCCTCAGCTCAAAAGTGTGAGCCTTAAGCAAGACAGGTTTGCAATGGTAGTTTCTATATTATCTCAGTGAGGGTGTAAGGGAAAGGAAAGTCTAGAGGGAAAATAGGAGACTTTCAACATCAAAACAATAGGTGATAATAAGACATGCACATCTCTGGAAATGACTATTACTATATTTTAGACATAAAAAATATGCTTTCTGACTTGAGAGCGTCTAAGTAGGTAAAAACCGTAGTCATCAAGCCTGATGACCTGAGTTCAGTCCCCATAACCCACATGGTAGAAGGAGAAATCAACTCTTCCATGTTGTCCTCTGACCTCTACCCTTTCTTTACATGTGTGCCTAGATACCTATGCAGCTACACATACACAGGCACACACATGTGTGCACAACACACACACACACAAACACACACACACACACTTACGTGTATGCAGAAAGTAAATGTTAAACTTTCTTTTAAATCATGGTTTTATAAATCTTGTTTTTATATAAATCAACTCAAATATTCAGTTTCAAGAATCCATAACAAAGAGTTTACATGGACAGATTCCCCTGTAAAGTGGTTTTCAAACACTAAAACCTTTTTGTTGAGTGTAAGAGTAAAACTCAAGTTCTTCCATTCTATTTTTTTTCACTTTACATCGTTTGTTTCATACAGTGTTCATTTTAATGTCATTCCCGACTGAAAGATTATGACTTTTTGCTGTGTTCTTGTAGATGTGTCTAGTTACAGTGACAAACAGAGTTAAGGTTGTATCCCACTCACTGCATATGTTTCAGGATTTTCAGATCCTCTTCTGTTTCTGGTTCCAGCTTCAGCCTCCTTTTCTTCAGCTTCTGTTTTGCTGAATAAATAAAATAAAAGGAATCCACTGATGTCTATACATTGCTCATCCATCTCTTTTTCATTTCCAGACTGGGGATGAAGAATTTGCCCCGTTATCACTATTTAAGAACTAAAGGAAACTGCTTCCTATAATATCTTCAGACTTCTCCCATCAAAAGAAAGATGGCAGTAGTTCACCTGCAAACTTGCTTTCAATTATCTTTCTGCTTGTAGTTAGAAAATGATAGCCAAATGACTGCCGAACTGGAATCGTGGTGACCTCATACCTAGGTGATGATAAAACCTTAAGAAAACACACTGACACATCTTCTGGATTTTCAGGGAAGATGAGAGGCAGAAGTGTTTCAGTCAAGATTAGAGTTCACCAATGCTTCTGTCCAAATTTATGGTATATATCATGTACCCCTTACTTTAATTTACACTTAAATATAGTGCTTATACATGCTTGTTTTATCTAAAAGACAAAAGTGAGACAGATGGGTATAACCCAATGATTCCATACACTGATTAAAGTAAAAGAACCTTAATGTGCTTTGTAAAACAAATTATATTTTAACTACAGTTAATCCATGATATTTTAAACATAAAGGATTATGAGTAAAAACAAAAAGTTAAATATTTTCATATCATAAATATAGCCAAATACTTATTTTGAGTTCAACAAATAATATTACTCACATTATTCTAAATTGTAAAAGAGAAGTAGTAACTGTACCTTTCTTAAAAAAAAAAAAAAGAAGAAGAAGAAGAAGAAGAATTACGGCATGTAAAATAACATTTAAGGTAATTTTACAGATGTTCGTGGATCTGTATGGTATGTTTGTTTGTAGGCAAATTAACTCAGTTCAAGCCTACTGCTGGGCCCTAACCATATTAGAGATGCACCAGATTAAAGGTGTGGAATTTTGAATATTTATACAAATTCATTTTGTAACAAGGTCCTAGATTCAAGAAATGGAAAGTCATAGAAAATAAGGCATCTTAAAGCAAGTAACTCGAAGCACCCACCCTTAGCTCTGTACTCCTAGAACTGCCCCTGTAGCCTGCTCAGCTGCTTTGCTTCTTTTGAGTTTCTCCGAGGATAAAACAAGCTAGTGCTATAAGCTCATGTGTAAGTTTTCTTTCTTGACACCTCCAAACTCCATACTCACAAGAAAGCTTGGCACATGGAACACAAGTTGCCATGTGTTTTTCCATCTAGACCACGAATAGGATCGTTTTCTCTGGTACAAAACAGTGTTCCATTCTTTGCACGATCCTGGAATTCACTACATCGTTTCTGAACAAGGAAAAGGAAGTGTTTTAAGTGTAGGATTATGTTCTACATTTGTAATTCTCAGCATTGTATATCACTAAAACTGGGCAAGAGGAATCAAAGGTGAGAAGCAATACTTTAAAAATTTAGCACTATTAAAAACATTATAATTCTATCCTTGTAATGTTCATATGCAATAAATGTGTTCATATGCATACACATTCAGCTGGTGTAGTCATAGATATCTAGATGATTGCATTTCCTTTGCTAGACAAGGGGAAAGAGTATGTAATTGCCATATAAATGTTTAAGGGGTATAGCTAGACCTGAACTAAATATGTGCTAGTTCAAAGAAAAGAATGGTGCAGAAAAGTTCCAATAATTTTTTATTAGTTCTGTCCTGAGGATATAGTCAGGAAAATCATATGGTTAAAAAATCATCCAGGAGAAATTATCATTGCCATGGCCGTGGAGGCAGTGACTAGCACAAAATCTTGAGAAATCTAATATTTCAATGAATGTGGCAATGCAAAAATTAGTTGAGTAAAGATAGGAAGGTTTTGAAGTGGTTAAAAAAGTGACCTTGAAAATAGAGGGGGGATTTAGGGTTTATTATTATAAAATAAGAGCACAGTAAATCTTTATAACAATGGATAACAGAATCTATTTATCAGTGACAACCAGGTCCATGGAGAATTTCAGTGAATTTAGATTAAATTCAAATTAATCTCAAAGAAATTAATTAGATTATTAAAAGGGAATGAGAGGGTAAGGAAAGGAGAAAGGAAGGTAGCAAGAGATCATGAATGACAACTGAAAGAATAGTTCAAGAATAGTTAAATGAGAGTGTTAGAAGAATATGATGTCTAGAATTAAGAGCAAAATACAAAGTGAAAATTAAGCTAAGCAGCTGGTTGCACAGAGATCAGAGGCATCTTAATATAGGGGGTAACATTCTAGAACTGTAATCTATGAGTCATAGAACATCAAAAATTACAGGAATCAGATTAAGAGGGATTACCACTGATCAATGGCCATTTCTATTGCTGTGAGTGAACAGTATGACCACAAACATCTTGGGGAACAAAAGATTTATTTCTGCTTGCAACTTTCAGGTTACCTGACACCACAGAAGGAAGTAAGGGCAGGGATTTGCCACAAGAACCTAGAAGCAGGTACTGAAGCAAAGCCCTGGAGGAGCACTGCTTGTAAGGTAGTAGTATCACACAGCTTCCTCAGACTACTTTCTCATGGTACTAGGGACCACAGGCCCAAGGGGATCACCATCTGCAGAGAGCTGGGCCTCTTCACATCAACCTAGAACAAAGGCCTGCCCACAGCCAATTTAGTGGGGACTATTGGCATCAGGGCCTCCAAAGCCAATGATGTCACATGGGTGGGCCTCACAGAACTGTTGCCAATTTTTTCAATTGAGGTTCCCTTTCCCCAAATGCCTCTAATTGTGTCAAGTTGATTTAGAGCTATCTAGTACAGATATATTTAAGAATGTGGAATTAATGTACTACTATGACCAAGTATTTTCTTCCAAAAGGAATAAAAAATTTTAGCATCATAATTTCATTCTAAGTGTGTAGAACAATAAGCATAATCAATCACTATTAGGAATAATATTAAATATTGGAAGTGAGTTCTAAAGTGCTATGCTTGCACACATCTCAGTACATGGAGGCCATAGCTATATTGGTTAGCTAATTCTCACCTTAATTTCCATTTTGGCTTTAGCCCTTTCTTCAGCTTCTCTTTGGTTTTTCTCTCTTTTACCTTTTTCTTCTGTAAAACGCCTCATGCTGGAGAAAAAGAATAGCGAAAAGATTATATTGGGTTTTCATGTTGCACAATACTCATTAGGCACAGGTGAAGCCTATGTTCTCCTGGTGCTTTTAAGGTACCTCATATGTCTAAGAAGGCCCTTTCACTTTGCGTGTGTTAATATATATACATATGTGTACATGAGTACATACTTAATGTGTATAAATATCTTTCTTTTAAATATCCTCATTTTAAATCATACTTTTAAAAGGAGACATTGCAGACTCTTAATAGAAGTAAGCTTCTTTATCAGTCAATTAGTTTATTGTTGATTTTCTTTACTAAATAGTTTTCATTCTGTTTTGAAGTACGTAAGTATGTGTACACAGGCTCGTATGTTGCTTCACTGTCAGCTTTAAGCATAAGAAAAGCAGCATCTACATTCATGTAAGCTTTCATACACTCACTCATAATTCAGTTAGTACCTACTTTTTGGGTCAACTTTGGACTCAACCTGGTAGGACATTAGAAAACAAAACAAGTCTATCCATTAGTCTCCTAGTATTTACAGTCTTGGAGACAACAGTAATAGTCAACCAGTGATCATAGGAATAATTATCTAATTGCCAATTGTGATGATGGTTATACAAGACCATAACTAAGGATTATGAAGACAGATTTTTCAACTAGGACATAGGAGGCTTTATCCAAGGAAGACAGTCTTAATATACAATCTCCAAGAAGAGAGGATCTTATTAGGCCAAAATCCAGAGACACATGCATTAGGACAACAGGTAGTAAAGAGTTTGTGAAATTCTACTCAATGTGAGTGTTTACACTGGTAAGCCCAACATTTTGGAGGCTAAGGCTGGAGGTTTGCCACAAGTTTGAGAGTCACCTGAGCTAATATCATAAGTTCCAGCCTAACCTCATCTCAAAAGAGCAAACGAACAGCAAAACTCAACAAGTTCAAAACTCAAAGCATCTGAGAATGTCATAAAGTCTGTCTGCTTTGTGTTGTGGGATCAGCCTTTTTCTGTGGCTTGTATTGCCAGATAATAACATGAAGGTAAAGAATCTTTGAAAGTGTCCCATCAATACTGCCACAATGATTTAATTATTGAAGATAAAGTCTTTCCACACATCACTCTGTTCTATGCCTACTTCATTAAAAGATCCCAAAGGCATAGGACTCACATGTGTTACTGACAATGCTGTAACCCTGCCTTCTAACTGGAAAATGGATTTAGTTTGTAACTAGATGGGCTTGTGGTTTTAGGAGGACAGAAATCTCTTCAGAGGAAACACAGTGGCAAAAGCCTCCCTGACGAATGCTGTTATTCATCCATCAATCTGTGCCCCAGCCTTCTCAGTGGATTGAGGGGTAGCTCACAATATCTCAGCACAGAGGGCACACTTGTTCCCATGCATCTTGCCATCGGGGCCACGGATTGGGTCACTTTCCCGGGTACAAAAGAGTCTTCCACTCCTCACTTGGTTTTCAAATTCCTTGCAAAGTTTCTATGGGAAAACCAAAACAATAACAACCAATTGCCTTTGACATTTTCTGGTCTTTAATTTTGGCATTTTGCATGAAAGATTTATAATCACAGAATATAAGGGAATGATGGTAAACATAAACACTATCAGCTTGAGAATTACCTAAACATCAATTATTTGACTATGGTGCTAGTTACTAGGCACTCTAAACATCTGTGTACTATAATTGTTGAAGGATGAGAGCTGAGGAAACAGTGAGGCTCAGCAAGGATTTCCTAAAACTAAAAGTAATTCTTCTTATTTTTCTAATTCTCAAGGGTAGAGAGAGGTTTTTCATGATATCCCCACATAAACCCAACAGAATGAAAATATTGAACCTCTAAAAATAAATGTTTTAATGCTTCTCAATATGGATCAATTTAATCTCATTTGCAAAGAGATAGGAGCAAGGTAGTATTCAGCCACCATGTGTGCTCTGCTTTTGTTGACTATGTTTATTTGTCAGGCTTCTTGATAATTTTGTTCCAATCTTCCCTAATGCTAGTATTTGGTACTGAACAAACTTTACACACACACACACACACACACACACACACACACACACACACACACACTGTAGACTTGAGGACCTCTATATGGACCAACATACAATGTTTTACTGCAGCCTAGTCTATAAAAATGACCATCAATTGTGTGGCCTTAATCTTTCCACTTCTGCCAAGACAGTGGATGCAGCTTCAGGAGGAGAAGAGCTAGACTCAGGGGACCTTGGTGACTGCACTGTGGCTCTACTCAGTGAATAACTCACACAAAGTCACTGGACCTTGATGTTACCACCTGTACAGGGAGACTTTTCTAGATAAGTATTGTGATTTGTTTTTGAAGTTCACATTTCATTCCCAGAAGCTTTTTAAAAAGAGCCATTTCTGCACTGCAATAAGAAGATACCAGTTTTGAGAGGGGGAATGGGTATGTCCTACGCTTTCTGGGTAACATACTTGGAATAAAATGTAGAAAGGAGACACCTGATAATAACATGGCCATAAACAGCAATGCCCCATGATTTCCAGAACACCAACAATGATAATTTCAGTTTATAGCTTGTGATTCATCCGAGAAGATTCTGAAGAAGCACTTTTGTGAGCAACCCACTGACAGGTTAATTACAGGGCACACATTGAGCCATCACGGAGAAGCAGTCCTGCTTAGCCCAGTTGTGCCTAATGACCCTGGCCACCAAGAGGAAGAAGCTGGGGTGCTTGACACTTGCTGGGAAACAGCCCTGTTTATGCTAAATACATGAGAAATACAGAAGGCTAGTCCAGAGTGTCAGGCTGAAATATACAAACTCCACAAAATCCGTTGTTTATTCACACTTGGTCGGTGTGGAACAGCCCCTGGATATTTTGTTTCTCTATGGCTAGCCTCAAACGACTCAATTTAGTTTGGAAATTTTGCTTCATTATATAAAAGAAAAGTCAGCTCTTGATTACCAAAAAGTGGGTCTTTCTTTCTCATGGGAAAGCGTCACCCTACAGTTCACAAACTATATGTCTGTATTAGTCTAAAAGAGAGTTGGAAGTGAAAACATAACACAGCAAGAAGTAAGACTGAGGTCTTGTGTCTAATATTGTTATGACAAGAAAATTGGGGCCCAGAGAGATATTTCCCTCACTCTCAATACCCAGAGCATGAGAAGATGAAGACCAAAATCCAGGTATTTTTGCTTCTTCACAAAAGACCAGCCATTTCAGCTAAGTCCCGTTGTTCTTCACTGTGCAATAAGAGTTTAATAACCCAGTGCTTTAATAAGTGAAGGCTGCACTACTTACTGCAATACAAGATAGAAATGTTGGTAATAAATTGAAATTGTATATAACATCAACTAAGTAGGACAAAACTTAATTTTAAGAGTATTTGTAAGCTACCATCTCAATATTTGAGATCTTCATTAAGAAGAAGCAAGAATTTTAATAAGAAGGGTCTTTTAAATAAAATGGCTACATAGAAAACTGAATATCTCTGATTGTATCAGCAAAATTTTAGAGTAAAGCACCATTAGCTACACTGCTTAAGAGACTGTATTATTTGGAAGATTTCCTATCTAATTTAATCTATGCCAACAAGTGTTTAAAATTTATTCAAAGCAAACTGATTGCACCATTTGAGAGGGTTAATAGCAATGGGCAGAGTGACAAAAAACAAAGCATAATGATATATATGTATGAAGATACTATCATGCAACTCGTTTCTTTATATGCTAACCTGAAAAAATTAATAAAAGGAAAAAGATCAATAGAAGTTTGTCTACACACCTTTTTTCTTTTGTGAAGGGAAGAAAAAAATCAAGGGTAGGAATTGTATATGTGTAACCTTAGCTGTGAATGATGGTTTCAAAAGACCCTACTGATAGCTATACTAAGAATAGTATATTTAAATTTTTTTTTAAGTAATATGAAGTCAATATAGTAGTATGGGACAATGACATTATTGTGTTCCTTCAAAAGTGCAAGTGTAATTTTGGTCCATAACTAAAGACCCACTGCTACACTGTGATAGTGATCCATTTACCTCCTCGGCGTCTCTCCGACTTCTTCGTTCTTTGTCACGTGTGGCATTTTCTCGAGCTTCTCTTAAACTGTCAAGGAAACAGAATCCACATTGTCCTATCATATCTGCAATGTCCATCCTATTCTGATCACTACGTGCTTTCCTATCCTTTACAACAACCTGCTGAGACCGATCCACTCACACAGAGACAAGTACTTCCCTGTCTTGAATTTGAGAGACCAAGACATTGCCAAAGATAAGGAAGGGTGTGAACCTGACTCAACTGCCACTCAATTAGAAGCTTTGTTCTGCAGAGCCAGAAGGGTGTGCCACCTCCAGTGACAAACAGAAGACTGTCAGGAAAATTCCCTCTAACAGGCAGAACCAAGAGCCTTGAAACAATGGTATGACAAGGGTGAAACCAAACTGAGCCTCTCAGGTATTGCCATACACACCCTTCTGTGCAACTTTTTAAACCATGCAGGACATTGGCTTGCCTTCATGTCAAAGAAGGGTTATTCCTAAATGATAAATTTGCACTGAGGTTCTGAACCCCAATGGATGACTCAGTTGTAGCCTCATCCTGGTGTCTCAGGCTCATCCTGCAGCAAATCAGTTTTGAAAAGTCAGATTCTCCTTTTCCACCAGGACATAAAATAGTGAAAAAAGAAAACAGAAAAGCTGTAGAAGTTGGGGCAGTTTGAATATTGAAGGCTCATGCCTTCTAGATAAGAAAGTGCCATATCAGGCACAGAGAAAAAATGAAGCCAGTTTTTTCTTCCTTTAAATGAAACTCACCTTTCATACTGACTCCAGACACTATATTACCTTTATTAATCCTCATTATTATTGTTATTTCTTTATACCACTATTTAAAACTAGGTGGCATTACTCAGGGAGAGTCACTAAAAGTACTCAAAGAAAGCACTGTATGTCAGATGACCGGTTTGGATTATTCAGTGTTTGTTTTCCAAGCCTGTCTTTATTTTTTCAATTAGACTATAAGTTATTGGATACATTATATTAAACAAAGTTTAGTCAATTCTTCCTCCTCTTTGTCTGCTCAAACCTATGTCCCCAAGTCTTAAACTATCATACAATAAAACACTGAGCATGTTTTGAGGCATTATAAGTTTTAAATGAAGTTTCAAATTTTTATTTTGAAAATATTGTGTAATGTGAAGAAAAAGACAAGAAGCTCGTCTTGTAGCTAGGCCTATCTCACATTAACTATAAAGGCCAAAGGTCACATGTATCACGAGGAAGACATGGACACTTTAGGGCTCTCAGGGCAGGAAATGAGCGCCTCCTCATAAATGCATCCTGAGATGCTACTTACAAGAGCTCAGCACACATGGCACACCTATTGCCATGTGTCCTCCCATCAGGACCACGGATTGGATCATTTTCCCGGGTACATCCGAGTCTTCCATCTTGCACATAGGGTCGAAAATCACTGCACATATCCTAAAGAAGAAAGAGACGAATATGGCACACAGCTACAGACTGAATGCTTCAACAGGGCTTTGAGGAAGTGTTGGCCGTGCAGAAGCAGCTTCATGAGTCTGTAATTCATCGTTAAGTACAGAACTATTTACTTTATCAGGTATGTATTCATGAAACAATTTGGTAGAACTCAAGTGGATCGCTGTCCTTACTCTCAACCTGCTCCCTATGTCACACATAATGTCAACAGATTCTTCAAACCATGGTAGAGGTTAGTAATTTCAGGGGTGAAAGCATCAAAACACTGAATTTAGGATTGGTGCTCCACTAGATAATTAAGTGTAACATTCATGGTGTTTCCTGTCTTTTCCTAACATCAAAAGCTCCCAGAATCTTAGCTAGAAAGTAACAACTTAGTCTAAATCTCATGTCCTTAGCTCTTTGGTTTGAGGTTTCCAAACAATGAGTGTCCAAGCTGAGGTTTCAACTCTAGGGCAATGGTTGACCTCCAAAGCTCATTTGCGTCTGAAGTGATTGATTTAGTTTTCTGTTTTTCTTTATTGTTAATAATTAATTAATCTTATTCATTTTATTAATAGTTAATATTATTAAGAGAGCCTAATGGTCTTATGACCAAAGTAAACCCATCTGGTTTTAACTCAGCTGCTTTTCCATGTGAACGGAAAGGATGCATAATTTCAGTCAAGCAAGAATTACTCCTGAGCATCCCAATCTACCATGGAGAAACACAGCTACATTTGCCTTTACTCAGTAGTTCTCAACCTCCAGGTGGTGACATATGGATATCCTACCTATCCGATATTTACATTAGGATTCTCAACAGGAGCAAAGTTGCTATGAAGTGGCAACGAAATAATTTTATGGTTGGGTGTCCCAGCATTAGGAAGGTTGAGAGTCACTGCTTTACATTGATACAAGTGTAGCCACATCGGCACTTGTCCTTACCGTCTCTTGGGGACTGCTGCCACATTCACCTTCACTTTTTATGTCAACATGGTTCTGGCTTTTTCTGGAATCAAAAAGTTCATTGGCACATAGATTAGCATGGTGGAACTGCCCAGCTTGTCAACCCTCTCCCAGTATTCTAACCGCTTCTGTACCTGAAAACAGTGTTACACTTTAGTCTTAGCTTATATAATGAAAGCCCCTGCTTATAACCTTAAAAAATAACAAAGAAATGGAGTCATGTTGGGGGCTAAATTCCAGGCTGACTGCAGATGTTGGCCTCCTCTCCAAGACCTTAGTTGTTTGTAGTGGCCATTGTTAGTTTTTATAAAAAGTTCAATTTTAATGTATCTACTTTTCATTAAAAGATTCTTCTATGCTAACATATTTTATTGTTTGTAAAAAGTACATAAAGCAGCTGGGCTGTGGTGCTGCACGCCTTTAATCCAAGCACTTGGGAGGCAGAGGCAGGGTGATTTCTGAGTTCAAGGCCAGCCTGGTCTACAGAGTGAGTTCCAGGACAGCCAGGGCTACACAGAGAAACCCTGTCTCGAAAAAAAAAAGTACATAAAGCCTTATTATTCACTTTGTTCAATCTAATAGAGTTTAGAGAATATTTAGAATCATAAATGTAAAAATAACTTCTACTTTCTATAGAAGCAGTTTATAATTCAGCATATGTATAACAATAAAGCTCAGAATAAAACTAAGAATGGAAGAGCAATAGGAAAAACAGATTTTCAGATTATATAGGCTGACAGAAAGTAATCTGGAATATTGTATGGAGTTTTGTAGAGGTCAGAGCAATGAGTCACAATAACACAACAAGTCATGATATTCTAGGAGAAAATATCACATAGATCAGAGATTTAAAAATTTAAACTAGGGCTGGAGAGATGGCTCAGTGGTTAAGAGCACTGACTGCTCTTCCGAAGGTCCTGAGTTCAGATCCCAGCATCCACATGGTGGCTCACAACCACCCTTAATGAGATCAGACACCCTCTTCTGGTGCATCTGAAGACAGCTCTAGTAAATTACACCGGAGCGAGCGGGGCCAGAGCGAGGAGCTGGGCTGGCAGAGTCCTGAGATCAACAGCAGCCACACACATGATAGCTCACAGCCATCTATACCAGCTACAGTGCACTCATACACATACAAAAAAAAATCATCTAAAATAAATAAATAAATAAAATTTAAACTAGTAACTTCTTATGATATAGTATAGTTCAGTATGTTTAAAGTAGTATTATAAAAATGTATGCCTTAGAAAACACAATGTTCTTTGTCTATTTAATTCACTCTTTCCACCATGTGGTCTCAGGAACAGAACTCAGGTTGTCATGACTCGTGGCCACCACACTGGCCCTTGTTTTTCTATTTTTTTAACACTTTTGATGACTCTTCTCTGAAAGTACAGTCATGAACAGATCAGAAAGGCAAAGTGCAATTCTATTTATTCAGACCTGTATTATAAGAAAGGACAAAATGCGGTCCAGTGGAAATCCCTTTACAACTCAGTCTGATGCCCTCTGAAAACTGACAGTGGAAGTCCCATACCTGAGGACAATTTAACACTCACATCACTGTACATAGAGAGGTGAAGTCATTGTGACCTTGGAGCCTTTACCTCTAGACTCTACTCTCCTCGTCATGAGAAGGTACTCTGCAGGCTATGAAAAAATATAGCTGGACACTAACTCAGCCACAAAACCCTTAACCTATACATTCTTTCCTGCCTTAAAGGTGTACTGGAACAATGGTGGTACAGAACATGTGAGAGTGACCAACCAATGTCTTATTGAACTTGAGGCCCACTCCACAGAGGGAGCCCATGTCCTACACTGCCGGAATGTCCAGGAACAAGAGACTGGTTATCCCAGATACAAGTGTAGAAACAAACACAACTGGTCTAAAGATTTTTAATGAAATGATTTCTAATAATACTCTGCTATATAGATTCGGCAGCAGGTGGGAACAGGCACAGAGACCCACAGCCAGACTTTAAGAAGTCTAAACTGGATGTCTCCATCTGGTCCCTCCCCTTGGAGACTGGGGAACAGATTGGAAGGAAGGACTGTAGGAGTCATAGGGGATGGAGGACTCCAAGAGAACAAGCCCCACCAAATTGACTAAGCAGGGCTCACATGGGCTCAGAGAAATTGAAAGCAGAGTGACTGCATGGCCCTAGGCCAGGTTCTCTGCTGTGGTGTTAGCTTGAGGGTTTTGTAGGACTCCTAACAGTGGGAGTGGATATTCTCTGACTCCTTTGACTGCTCTTGAGATTGTTTTACTCTTATTGGGTTGCCTTGCTCAGCTTTTTGCTTTGTTTTACTGTATCTTGTTCTGCTTGGCTGTTGTCTCTTGCCCTTTTCTGAAGAGGAAATGGAGGGGGAGTAGATCTGGAGAAGAGGGGAGGTGGAGAGGGCTACAAGAAGAGAGGAGAGAGAGGATATGTGGTTGGGATATGTTGTATGAGAAAAGAATCTTAAAAAGATAGTTCAGAATCTCAAAGACTAACTATTGCCCTATTACTTTCTCAAACGTTTGCTATTGTGTTTCCAGAAACAAAAGACCAGTTCATTCAAGCTTGAGGTCATAAGCAGAGACTGCAGAGCAGGTGTGCATCTTGTTGGTTAAAGAAAATTAACAACCAGAACAAGCTGTGAGGGTGGAGGAAGAACACAGGGAACAATGTAGGCCAGTGAGATGTGATATCTATTTGGCAAAGAAGTTCAAAATTCAAACTTCCATTTACATACTATATAATATTGTAATTCTTGAGCATTTAAATATTATTTGATATGATAACATTCTATGCATAAAAGAATACAATCAGAAATTAGCACACTGATAGATGAGAGAAGATAGATATATCTACATGCTTGTGCGTGGGTAGCCTCTGTTTATGTGTCTGTATGTGTATGTACATGTTCTGTTTACATAAGAGAGACTGTGGCAATTGACCCAAACGATTGCACTTGGTAGATTTTTGTAAGAGATAAAATGTTTTATTGTGTACATCTCCCCCCAAAAGAGTAGTAAAAGAAACAGTGTATGAAGTTTGTTGGAGATTCACTCATAGCAAATGAATTATAAATACTACAGGGAAGAAGGCACATCATTCAGCTGCACAGCCGCTGTGTGTGCTTTATAGGGTACTCACGCATTCTCAGCACACAGTTCACATCTGCTGCGGTATGTTTTCCCGTCTGTTCCACAAACTGCAGAAGCATCAGATGGGCAGATGAAGTCCCCATCTTTTCTTCTTTGCTTGAAATTCTCACAGTTCAACTGCAAGAGATAGAGTCAAAGAATATCAAAAGGTCAGAATCCCTATTAGAAAAATAAATAGGTTAGTATTTCAAGCCCAGAGTATAACTCTGCAGGAAAAATAAACGTACATATGAATGTGCTAATAAAAACACAGACAATGAAATGTGGTCTGAAGGCAGAGACAGGGTTAGATTTGAAAAATGAAGGGAAAACATTTTGGTATGGTCTCAGCAATTTGTTGTCTGGGTGAGATAGGCCAAGTCCTCCTCAATGAAACTGAGCACACCATATCTCAGCCAAATTCTGCCTGTAGGATCAACAGAATGATAAATAGCCCTAGCAGATAATAGACATGGAAACCCTCTGTAAATTATGAACTATAGGAAATGTTTCATTATGATACATTAGGATTAAGCCAGCTTCCCAGCTTCTTAATTTTACTGCTTTTGAGCAGGTAATTTATACTATACTGAAGTGTTCTCATTTGCAAAAGAGGTATTATTTTACCAATTGTTGATTCCACAGAGATATATAAGTTGTTAATATAGGTACAGTAACTAGAACAGTCTGATCACAAAATGGTTTATGAAATTGTTGTTATTTAAAATGCTTTCTTGGGATGGAGAGATGGCTCATCAGTTAAGAACACTGGCTGTTCTTCCAGGGGACCTGAGTTCAAGTGCAAGGACCCACATAGGCGCCTACTGTCAGTTAAGTCTGTTGGAGTTCCGACACCTTCACACAGATACTTGTGTAGGCAACAACATCTGTGCACATTATAAGATGCTTTCGCTAATGACAACCAGCACAAGAGAACTACATATCTTTCAAGGATGATGGCAGCAGTCTCCAGGTCACTGCTATTATAGAATGGCATATGTTTAAGGACCAACCTGGATGGGGACAAAACAACTCTGCCCGGCAGTAACTGAAGACAAGTGTTCTGAGGTTGGGTCTGCTATCCACTCACTTTACCTCTTTGAACACCTTTCTTCATGTGAAAAATCGAAATTCAAACTCAGCCCACATTCTACATTCATGGAAATAATTCAAAGAAATCATTATGAAATATGATTTGGCAATAACTATTGTGGTATAAGTTAACAAATAATACGTAGTATAATTTGAGTTTAAGTTCATCTATAACCAAACACATTGAGGATCAAGTTTTGGAGCCTTTTAAATGTTTTAATAGTGTATATGGAACATATGATATATGCCAGTAAAGATTTAGTATGTCACAAAAACATAAAAATGTAGAACATTTTACAGTTATATACTGAATTTATCAGTGAAAGAATTACATCAGAGAACTGTCCTAGAGGAAAAAAGATTGAAGCAGTAAGAAAGACTATATCATGGTCCCACTACCAGAATAAAAACAAAGTAACATATATGTTGTTTCATTCACTTACTTTCTCAATTATTACAGATGATTCATTGCTATTTTAAAAGACTATGGGTAGTCAACTATTACCCATCAAAGATTACATTATAATCAGCTAGAATACTGTTTTACTGGCTCTAGATGTTAACAGGAAGGTCACAACATAAACAACAGTTTTAGATAATGACACTCCAACAGAAATAAGCCAAAGACTTCAACACAGCTATACTGTACTTCACTGAAATAACAATGTGCCAGAAATATCCTTTGGCAAAGATGACCTTTGTGGTGAGGTGACATTAGTGAGAAGAAGCCAACCATTCCAGAGCTGACAGGAGAGCTAGAATGGGAAGATTTGTTGTTGTTGGTTCATGCTTTTCAAATAGAAGAAAAAAGAAAGTGTGGCTGTAGCATAAAGAAACAAATCGGTGAGCAGCTATCTTTCTTTAAGATGTCATTCTTAAAGAAACATCCATAGGAAATTATGCATAAAAGTGAACAACTAAGGCCATTGCCCTTCCTCTGAAATACCAAGGGCAGCATACTAGGTCACAGGTGTTGGCTGGGTGATGGTGGGGTGAATCAAAAGACCAGCTGGGAGGTGACGGGACAGGTGCAGGCATTAACTAGTCCACCACCTTGTCCTCCAGACTCCAAGGTTGGTGAATCACATCCTACAGAAAAATACCTCTTCCCAAGGCTGACACTTAAGGGCTCATAGACGGATCCTGACCTGGCAGAAAGGTAGCAAAATGGGCTAGGTTCCAGAACTTTCAGCCCATGCCCTCATTCCTTGTCCTGGAAATGCATTCACCAAGAACTTGATCATGCATATTAGTAAGCTTGTTAGAAAGAAAATAAGATAGGGTTGCTATGGAATTTAATGTTTAAAATATGTGTTTATCCCAGAACTAAGACAACATTAAAGAAATCTACTGAAATTCATAAATCAACTTAATTAAACTGTCAGGATGAAGAGAATGATAATTTATCAAAAGTGCAATATTCTTCAGAAAAAAATAAAAGATACTTTCAGTAGGAAACAAGATAATAGAATTCATACAGAAACAAACAATATACAATAGAATTTTCAAACAGAAAAGATTTAAATAGTAACAAATAAAACAATGTGAAGGATAAAAGTAAGATATGTAAAAATAGATAATGAATTTTGAACTGAAGTTCAGGACAAAGGAACCTCTTCGAAGGCAATAGCAATGGAAACTTTTAAAACATAGAAGCCAAAGAAAAACAAAGAAGTAATTCACAAATTGGGAGGAAGAAGTAGTACAAATACTTAAAATTAAATAAGAAAAATAAGAAATAGGAATAGGCAGAGAGTAGATGCAACAATCTTAATACTTAGAAAGTAAGCTAGAGTCTGGACATATTATTAGTGATGAATTAGATCATTAAATAAAACAGAATTAGGAGGAGAGAAATGTGTGTACACTCATAGGCCCACAGTCTCCCAAATAATTCACAATATGTAAAAACATTAGATAAAACAACAACTAGAATGACAGATTTTAGCAAAGACTTAGAGAGCTGCTTATCAGACTAAACACAGGGGCCCCAGTGAAGAAGTTAGGGGAAGAACTGGAGGAGCTGAAGGGGCCTGTCTGCCATCAATGGGAGAGGAGGCTCTTGGTCCTGTGAAGGCTTGATGCCCCAGTTGTAGAGGAATGCTAGGGCAGTGAGGTAGGAGTGGTTGGGTGCACCCCCATAGAAGCAGAGTAAGATGGAATGGGATAAGGCATTTGCAGAGGGGAAACTGGGAAATGGGATAACATTTGAAATGTAAATAAATAAAACATCTACTTTTTTGTTTGTTTTTTGTTTTGTTTTGTTTTGTTTTGTTTTTAGAGACAGGGTTTCTCTATGTAGTCCTGACTGTCCTGGAACTCACTCTGTAGACCAGGCTGGCCTTGAACTCAGAAATCCACCTGCCTCTGCCTTCCAAATGCTAGGATTAAAGGCATGTGCCACCACTATCCGACAAAACATCCAATTTTTAGAAAAAGAAAAAAAAATAGTCTTGCAAAAATTTTTTTTGCAGAAAACTAACAAACATTACTATTTTATGTAACAAATGAAAGAATTATCAAAATAAATTCTACCTTAGATCACAAAGAAAAGGTAAGAATTCTTAAATAACTAATATCACATGGTCTTTATTTCCTAACCAAATTTTATTAAACGTTAAGCCTAATATAACAGCACTCACTATAGTAGCAAAATAACAAAGTAGGGTATTATGGTGAAGTTGATGGAACTGTTGACCAATAATGGCAAAATGAAATGCCTGAGATAAGAATTCTGAGACTATCCCATCACTAATGTTTTATTTGTACTTGTCTGTCAACAAATGTTAGAACAATTAGAGGAACATTTTTATATTCTTGGTGGAATGTAAATTGAAACAACTATTGTGGAAGTCATGATGTAGGTTTCTCAACAAACTAAAAATAGAGTACCATATACACCCAGCTGTAATGACTCCGTCCATATACCTGAAAAGCTCCAGCTTAATATACAATGGAGATATTTGTACAGCTATGTTTGTTGTTACACTAGTCACAGTAGTTAAGAAAGAGGATTGCCCTAGATGTGCATCAATAGATGGATGGGTAAAGAAAATGTTGCTTATAGGCACAATGAGATTTTATTAAGCTATAACAATGAAATAATCACATTTTTCAAAAATAAAAATGCAACTAGACACCATTATGTTAAGTGCTGTGTGTATGAGTATTATGTGTACATGTGTATGTCTGGTGTGTATGTGCATGTGTGCCTGTGTTCATGTATATGTCTGTGTGCATGTGTGTGTATGCACATGTGTGTCTGTGTCCATGTGTACATCTGTGTGCATCTCTGTGTGTACATGTATATCTGTATATACACATGTGTATGTGTGTACCTGTGTATGTTTCTGGATGTGTATGTGTGTGTATCTGTGTCTGTACATGTCTGGGTATATCTCTCTGTGTGTGGGTCTGTCTGTTTGCATGTCTGTGTCTGTGTTTATATGTGTCTCTGTGTGTATCTGTTTGTATATGCTTGTATGTATCTGTCTGTATATGTGTCTGTATTTGTGTGTGTTGGTGTGTGTCTGTGTATATAAGTGTCTCTGTATGTTGTGTGTTACTTTGTGTCTGTCTCTGTATGTGTGTGTGTGTGTGTATTTGTCTTAATCTGTATGTCTCTGTGTGTGTATCTTTGTGTGAATGAAGTAGAAAGAAGATATGGGAGACAACCAAGATGACTTAAAAGTGCAAACAGGTAAAACGATGATCCATATGTAGAATAAAGGCATCATAAAGGTTTGTGTGACATAAAGGTAGAAGGTGAAGGTTCAGAGGGAAGGACTGTTAGGGAAAGGGTGAAAAAGAACAAAGTAAAATGGTGTATATGCTTGAAAATAGATCATTTCATTTGGTGACTTATAGTTCCTAGAAAAGTGAAAATTGATATAATTGTCAGAAAACAAGATATCAAATTAAATAAGAGTAAAGAAATGAATGCCATGGAAGATATAAACAATAAAGAATGTGAATGGTCAGTATTTCTAGTATGAATGTTAGAAGAGATGAGAAACAATAGAACTATAATTGGAAATAACTATACAAAATTAAGGTATAAATATAATTAAGGCATATCAAATCTATATGCTAATACAAGTAAGAAATAAAATGGATGTATTACTACAAAAATATCAAATGCTAATAATGATGCCAATAAACATGTGAATACATAAATAAACATAATTCTAATTGATATAGTAATCTATGAGAGAGAACAGGCACACATGTGAAGGTCAGAGCACTTTAACTGCCTTAGATCTGTTTTGACTATGTATCTATTAATCTATTTCTTTGTTGTTAACTCTGTGTGTGTGTGTGTGTGTGTGTGTGAGAGAGAGAGAGAGAGAGAGAGAGAGAGAGAGAGAGAGAAAGAGAGAACTCAACTACACATGTGAGGGTAAGATCACATTTCATGAGCACATTCCATGTCACATTTCATGTCATGTTATGAGACATTTTATGGTCATAGTACTACCAAGAATATTTCTTTTATGTTTTATATTTTTGTCTCACATTCCTATTACACATCACTTGTCCCATAAAACCTGCAAGACTCTCTATTTTCTAAGCAGTTTCTCCTTGTTTCCACTAACTTTAATTCCCTTATAATTCAAGAATAAATTTGCTTTTGTTATATTCTATTTGTATTTTTAGGTGAGCCCTCTAATACCAAGTTTTATATTTTAAAAAATAATGTATTTGCAGTGAAACTGGACACTCCTGTAAAGTTTTAATGTGATTATTTCAATATTTTGCATATATTTTAAACAACTATTTCAACTACAGTTGCCAAATTGAACAACTGAATGCATTCAGAGACATTTTATTCATATTTTCCTATATATTAAACTCATATTTTTATTTTCCTCATTCATATTTTAAAAAGGTACATACATAGTATGCACTATATTATAGAGACAAATGATTGTTATTTTCCCCTAAAGTTTATATTTGCTCCAATTTCTCATACTTTAATTGCACTAAATTTTTTAAATCTTGCTTCATATGATGTGTAGTGGCTGATATGTCTGCTTTGTAGACACAGGGAGATGTTATTTGTAAGCCTAATCATCAAACAAAAATAATTACCATAGCAGACACAATTCCATCTTTTTCTATCTTAAGAATAATACTTAAAATTTAGCAAATTTCATTTTACAAAAACGCAAGAAGTAGTAGCCTTTAAATAGATTTGTTAAGATTGGGGAGTGTATGTGAATATATTTTGTTCGTTTTTTTCTCCTTTACTTGTGTCTTATATTTCTGAACACTGTTGGCCTTGTGAAGGCTTGATGCCCCAGTGTATAGGAATGCTAGGGTGGTGAAGCAGGAGTGGATAGG
>NW_022196895.1:39934493-39980802 GCF_008632895.1 Mastomys coucha | reverse complement strand
CCTTGCCTCAGAAGAGAAACTTGGATTTCAGTCGAAAAACCAGACCTTTACAGTCCTCCTAGCTTAAAAAGTAGTTCCTTTCATTGTGGACAAAAGATGTGTAGGTATAGGCCGGCTGAGTGGCTGCCCCAGCATTGTTTTAAAAGTGAGACTGACTGAGCCCAGAAGAAGAATTTAGTTAACTATGTTTACGGCAGAGGCTGAGTTTCTCAGACATTCCTGAGCTGCACTGCCAAGGAAGATGGTAGCTGGGCTAGACCATGTATGATACAAGTAATTAGGGTGTGTCTACCTTGACTGATCATTTTAATTATATGTCAGGGCCAAAGGAGGAGGAAGAGAAGGAAGAAATTAAAGAAAAAGCAACATAGAGAACTTGGAGGTGATGTGGTTGTCAGGTTAGCTGTTAACTAAAATTGTGAGACTTGGTAAGAAAAACATTTCCATCAATATGGAATACCTTTATTTTATTTTTATAATATTTTTAAATTTTATTTTTGGATTTTTTTCTATAATAAAATGCACTGGTCCAGCAAAATGGTTGTGTGATGCTCCTTATCTGTTTAGTGATTGTTCCCCCTTTTATTTTATGATTTGTTTTTCTTTTAACCACTGGGCACTGAACTCTTGCAAAATATTAACTTAAATGTCAACCTACAAAACAGACATAAGTGAGTCCAGTTGAATTAAGAGAACACTCCAAGTGTCATACAGGAGAAATCAGAAGGAAAAAAAAAACAGGAAAATGAAAGGTAAAGAGAACAGATTCAATGCCTGTTTGACACACATTAAACATTGTGGCTAGCTTTTAAATTTTTAGTTGATAAAATAAAGACACCCAGAGATACACAGATTGCCCAGATTACACAGACAATAAAAGTTCTGAAATGTATTATGATCTCTATTGTACAAGAAAGGTTCTTACTGGAACTAGACAGGAGGTAAGAGAAATAGTCCGGGAAAGCTCACACCACCTGGTTTGCTCCACCTCTCAACACCTGACAGTGTTTTTAGAGTCGGGTCATGGGTTGGGCCTACGGACAAGCTATACCAGATACTTAGCCCACCCTTGGACTAAGCTACATTCCCTCCCTTCCTAAGTGGATGGCTTCACAACAGGTAATTAGGAAACAACCAGATAGTTCTAAATAAGAGTTCAGCATCCTCTCACCCAACATGATGAATTGACTCCGGATAGTCTCACCTTTGCTGGGGCAGTGGCCCTGCTGCTTATTGATAAAACTCTGGAACTGTTCTTGGTAGCTTCTAATTCTTCTTTTCTGAGCAAGAGAAAGGAAGAATATCATTTGAAATTAAAGTTGCTTGCCAGCCTTTAGGAATAAAAACTTAGATGGTAACGTTCATCTTGAATGTTTCCTTGAGCCTGGTCTGACGTGCCAGAGTGAAAATAGGTCCTTTATTGCATGGGAAATTCTGCAGTAGCCACAATACTGGAAAAAAGTCTCAAATGAAGACTAGAAGAGGCAAGATACTTTAATCACATACCTGACTTTTAATACTTCCTATAGCAAGATGACTATCTCGCTACTCTAAACATGGACCCTGTCATTATTTGAAACATTTGAAAGACTATTTACATTGAGTTACACAGCCCATTCTCAATGGGAAGTTAACTCTCTTGCAGTCTATAGTCCCTTTTCCCCAGGTAAGCCAACTATTTTATTATACAGGTAAAAACAAAAATAACAAGTTAACAAGTGGTCCTATTCATATACTGTCTTGTAAAGTCTTAGAGCACTTCATTCTTGTTTAAAATTGTTTATGTTATATTCTATTCAGAGATTTGGCTTCACATACAAAACAAAAGGAGTTAAAATAGTTGCGCTTTCAAATGAAAGAGAAAATGTTATTGTACATGTATGACCTCCCCACACCTTTAAGTCCTGTCCTATCATTTTTCTTTATCCCTAAGCTTCTTCAGTAAAAAAAAAAGTAAGACATATTTTCAGTGCCTTTTATATCAATATTATTGAATGTGCCACATTAACACTTTGACTTCTGCTATCACACTTTTGAAAGACCAGTTATAGAATAATAGTCTTAAATGCATGAGTTCAGCATTGTCTTGGTTCCAGTGATGAATCTTGACAATATTCAGTAATTGAAGATGGGATTCCTGTTAGAAAATACATTAGAGGCCTGCTAGTGTATGTCAGTCGTACAGTCCTTACCTAGCATTCAGCAAGCCCTAGGTTCAATCCCTTATTGCAGGAAAAATATCCAAAAAGAATCCCCCAAAGAATTGTGATACTCTGGTTTGAGGACTTAGAATTGATAACTCACACCTTCTACTGCCTTCTGCTTGTCATTGAAGAGAAATAAATCAAGTTAAGAAAGATTGGGTAAATGCTGATGCACCGAGTAACGTCCTGGTAAATTTCCAGCATACTTATTCTCTCTGAGCACAGCAGTGAAAGCTACAATCCGATCTTTAGTCCACCACACCCTTGTGTAATCCTAGCAGATTCTTCCCTGGCACCCCAAGTACTCTAAATGCATTCTGCATAAATCTTTCTGCTGGCTGGCAACCACCAGGCATGTCTGGTTTCTTCTTATGGAAACGTCTTAGCCTCTCAGAAACAGCAGAAATCAAGTCTTAACAGGCTCAAGGAATCTGACTTTAATTTCTTTTCATCTTAGAAGCAGGAAGCTCAAAGTGAAACCACATTCTGAGAAGACTACAGAGAGTGCTGGTTAAGATGTTAACACAGGGCTCCCTGAAAGTCCTTTGAAACCCCATTGAGTGATCATAAAAATCATTCTATGTGGGCGGCAATTATCAAGTTTTATGTTATGGGAGGTGGCACAATAGCTTGCTCAGCATGTGTATTTACTTTTCTAGGTTTGGAAAAATATGGAGTTGAAAGAAAAATTTAAAACAGGCACCCATGCTCCCATTGCTTCAGAGACTAGTTAGCTGGCAATTTGAACATATGGAAGGAAGTGGATTTTACTCACAGTGTTCTTTTACACAAGATGCATTCACTTTGGTAAATGATTTGATTGAGACTTTGAGAAGGACTGTTGTCTTCGGGACACGTCAGTGCCCCATTTTTCATCTTTGCTCGAAAATTTGTGCATGGGTCCTGGAAGAAATATAGTTATATCATCAAAGCACTATAAACAACTTTGTTTAATAGAAAAAGAAGCTATTCAGTCAGTTCAAAGAACACAAAAATAATGACTCTGGCTCGTCTGTTAGAAACAGGAAGCACACCTAATAAGTGTTTATCTGGTAGAAAAGGTAGAGACAAAGGATCCTTGATCTTCCATGGTGGTACCAGTGACCTCAGAGAAGCTTTGACATGTTATAAATACTCAATAAGTAATTTCATTTTTTATTCTTGTTATGGTGACAGCAGATATAACAATGACGATAATAATGAGCTAAACTGATACATTAAATACTAGCACATAGTAAAACAATAGTAGTAGCTAACTAGAATTGGAAAGAATAGCTAAAGCTCAGAGGGTAGGTGTATGAGCCTTGGATAATGTCGGGGGCCCTGCTATATACTCTGAACTGTGTATTTCTTTTCACACAGCAATATTAGCAGTTATTAAATATTTACAAAGAATTCCCAAATACTTGGAAAACAAATTTCTATATGACTCATTCTCTGGACATATTCCAGATCCTTTAGCACACCATTAACCTCATATCAGGGGCCGACTTCCTTCAGAGCTAATGGAGCTGAAGATTCAGGGCTCTTTTCCCAAAGGCTTAGAACAGGCCAAGGCATGTTGAATTTCAGTTTAACATTTGGTCTACTACTATTATCTGTTCAACACCCTCAAAGACATATTGTGATCCTCTTGATTTGGACTTCCTTTTGGTAAATGCCAGTAGTCCTTCCTTATCAAGTTTACAAAAGAGTGTGTAGAGCATTTTAAAGGTTAAAATCAACAAGAAAAGGTAGAGGAATAGGCTCTCAAGTAAGAAGAATCTGTGTTTTCCTTCCTAGGCTCAGCATGATTTATTGACAACCTGTTCCCTCTCTCACTCTGCCTTTCCTAGGGTTGAAGTTCATCTTAAAGTCAACAGTGTATCTGTGCAGTGGAAGTGAGCAGTGATTCTAAATGCTATCTTCACTATGAACTGAGAAAGTTTTTTAGGCCCTAGATCAACCCTGCCGAATTTGAGGTTAATACTTTCTTTTGATTTTGAAAAAAAAAAAATCACCAAAATTATTTCCTACATGTTTTGATCAGAAGATAAGGAATAAAAATTTTTGTCCAACTATCAAATGCACTTCTTCCAAGGAACTCACCATGGGAGTCTACAGACTCTCAAAAAAATGCTGTATAATTATGCAGACTGTCAACAATCATTCGTGTGTGGTTCCTGTTAAATTCAATACCATAATGAGTTAGTAAAGTAGCAGAATGATCATCTGAGGAGCTAGCTTATAGAGACTGATGAGTTTCATTGTGTCTAATCAACCTTCTTAAATGAGTTTGGAAGTTGAAGCTACCTACAGAATGACGAGTGACTAGTATCAGGGAGCAGACCACTGCTGGGAAATTTTGCTCAGGGTGGATTGCTAAAACACCTTTGATTGCCATCACTGCTCAGTGATCTTCTCTCAGAGAGAAGTAGCAATTTAACAGACTATCAGTTGGTCATCTCTAGATCTGATGCCTGTAGCTTTGATGTTTGTTTATTTTTGCCAGTGTAGAAACTTACTTCCTAGGTTGACAAATGTAAATGGTTCAAAACCTTCTAATTGAAAGGCTACATAGTCTAATATTTTTGCAGTACAATAATAACCCTTGTGAGATAGATATTAGACAACATGTTTAGAAAAAAGAATCATGATAATACCAAGATGAAACTAAATACTTTTAATGGTTAAATTGTAAAAGAACAGCATCAATCCAGAGTAGACTCCATAATGTCACAGTTGAACTCCACACTGTCAAAATTAGATGTGATTCCTTAAAAGATCCAGTTTTATTTTATTATACCAGTGATTTAGAGAATGCACAATATAAACCAACTAGACCCCCCAGAACTCCGAAGGACTAAGCATCAACAAAGGAGTACTATGACTCCAGCTGCATATGTAGCAGAGGATGGCCTTGTTATGCACTGATGGAAGGAGAGGTCCTTGGTCCTAAGAAGGCTCGATAGAGCCCCGGTGTAGGGGAATCGAGGACAGGGAGGTGGGAGTGGGTGGGTGAGTGGAGGAACATCCTCATAGAAGCAGGGGACAGGGAGGATATGATAGGGTATTTAAGGTGTTTCCTGGAGGCAGGGAAACAGGGGAAGGGGATAACAATTGAAATGTAAATTAAAAGAATATCCAATAAAAAAAAAAGAAAGAAAGAAACTTGATGACAGTATTAAGTATACTCAGACTTGTCACTGGTGTTTTTCTGTGGTTTAAAAAACCAAGCATAGTTTTCTGAGATGTAGTGAAAAAACACAGATAGGACACACTTGATGTGTTTCTCTTTGGGGAAAACCTAGTGCCCCTGAAATGATTAAACCATAGGAGGATGACACAGGGAGCACAACTAGACTGAGTTGTCATCCTTCAGAGACATGGGGGATGACTCTCTGCAGTGTAACTCCAAGCCATCAGCTTGCTTTTGTTTCTCTAAGATGATTCTTCTTGCTTTGTGCTCATCTCAGAGAATACTGGATCCACCTCAAGTCAAGTGTTCCTTAGCCCCCCTTGAGGATGTTCTGTTGTTGTATTTTGTCTATCCACATCACTCATAATCCAATCCCCTGGGAGCTGGCATTGCTTCAATTTTGTTTTAGAGTGCTAACAAATTTGTTTGGCTTTATAATGACCCTTCTCTAATGAAAAATTTCAGCCTATATGTAAGATCCATTCTGGTGGTAGCAGTGCTAGGCCATGGTGTTCAGGCTTGTGTTTAAAATATTAAGCAAGATTCTATGGTGCTAGGAAGACATGAAGCTTCTAAGGGACAATATCCAAAGAGTATTCTAAGAAACTTTTCCAGAATGATGACTGTTTTCTTGTGGGCATCATTGCCTTTCATGACAATATAACAAAGTATAACAAAACCCATATTTTTTCATGAAAACTTTCAGTGCAATAGAATTTACTAATATGAAAGAAATTCAGTGCAATGCTCTGAGATTTCAACATGTGTCCAGGTCTCTAAAACTCAGATTCTACCATATTCTTTTGAATTCTCATTTATTACTCAAAATTAGGTGAAATAATAGAGGCTATAATTAAATACTCTAGAATATGTAGCAATGTTTCTTTTTTAAAAAAATGTGTTATATTAAGATACAATAAAATATTTTTAATCATCTTTTAAGGAAGGTTGGTATAAAGAAAAAGCTGCTTCACTTTTAAAAATGTATTTAATGTTCATGGCCTTTGAGAGATATAGAAAATTCTGCTACACATACAATATCACTTTAAATGATAACCAATGATATGTATAGCAGCCAATGGGCAAAAATAAAATATGTACTTGACAAAGACATGTCCTTTTCAGTTATATTTCAGATAGATATAAAATATATTTCTATGCAAGATGATTCCTTTATTTCTCAATACTGGGACTATCACAGCTGACTGGATGCCTTCCTGTATCCAGGGCTCTGCCCTCATTGTTGCTTCTACATGGGCTGCTGTGAGCTAGAAAGATATCTCTGGGTTTTTGATTCTTCTTCCCATGCTTTCTCACCATGTAAAACTCTGTGTGTGTCTAATCAATTTAGAAATAGAGACAACCTTTATTTCCTGAAACATTCTGTATCTTACTCTTTTTCTTCTTAGAACTATTATTTAATGTACTACATATTAATTCCTTTGTTTACTACCATAAAATCTATCGTTTCAGAGAGGCATAGTTTTGATGCCTTTTGTTTACTTTAGAATGTTCTGGCACTTCAAAATAAAATTAGAAATATACTAACCATTAAATAAATTTTTACTTAATTGTGTGTGTGCACGCATGCACATGGGCACATGAGTGTGTGATGTACTGTCTACAGACACATCTTTCTTTGTACAATAATTACCAGGAAATATGTGTTGTATCTCAACTTTTTCAACTGCCGAGTAGAACAGTAGCAATTATTTTAGTTGATTTTTTGTATGGTTGTCTATGGTGTTTTAAAGCATCATTTAACATGGTGGATTGCCTCTTACAAACACCTTATATCAGTAATTTATCGATAATATATTGAGAGGAAGAGAGAGAAATAGACAAAGAAAGAGACAGAGAGACAGAGAAAGAGACATAAGGAGAAATACTCATGTTTGACCCATAGAGACTTGTTTCTCTGTTTTTAACAGAAGCCATTAGTGGCTGCCAGTGTGCTTTCTGTGTAATTAACATGAAGGTGTTGGCCACAAATCAGATTTCTTTAGGAAACTTGGAATGAATTCAATGACAAGAAGCAGGACTGACCTGATTTCCTTCCCCACCAGCGGCATCTGGGACAAAAATACAGAAACCAAAGTTAAGAGAATGTAAACTATATAATAAATTAGACATATGATTCATGTAATGGAGGGATCTTATTGCTTTACTGACAGTATATTATAAAACCACAAATTATCTTGAATGTATTAAGATTTATGGTGGCCAACCAAATGAGCACAGTGTACTCAGAGATGGTCACAAAGGTCCAATCATTAAGGAAGGTTCATCTACTTTGGAAAATAATACTACAGTATAATCCTACTCCTACCAGATTACCTACTTCCCAAAAAAGTGATTGCACAGTAAAACACGTCATTCTCTCTTGAAAGGTGATAGCATAGTGTGAAATACTTCATACTGTATTGAATATAACTTAAAATACCCAGGTAGTATGAAGTTGAAGACATCATTTGTTTATAATGATCTTAGTAGCTTTATACCAAGATTCTGTGTTTTAAAATGCACTTGTAGAAAGGTAAATCTATGTAGCCCATGTCACCCTAACAATCAAACACAAAATTAGAAAAATTATTTTTTAGCTCTCATAAGATTACTTCATCCTTCAGGTCCAATATTTTTATTCATTTTTAAAATATTTTAGAAAGTTGTGTATTTAAGATATTTTTAAGATAAACATATAAGACGATATTGTCTTAAAACAGGAATAGTCAATATAATTTACTTTTATATTTTACTAATTCATTTTAATATTCATTTATACATCTATGATCAAAGTACATGTATTATTTAATACATACCAGTTTTAACTACCTTATAATTGAAAGTAGTAAAAACTGAATGCTTAGTGAAGGGAAGGTACAGAATAATCTATTGGGTTTTCAGAACTAGTATAAAATTGTTAGGAGGGCCTCTCAGAGATAAAAGTTCAATTGTTCTCAAACCCCTTTCTGTTTTTAAAGATGGTTCAAGATTTTAAAACACACACACACACACACACACACACACACACAGAGAGAGAGAGAGAGAGAGAGAGAGAGAGAGAGAGATTTACTAAGTTGACGAAGAAAAGTCCCTTCCCCAGGCTCTGAGCTGTGTGGTAAGAAACTTCAGTTGTATGCAAATTGCTCACCTTGTGTGAAAAAAAATTCCAGGATCAGAAGCATAGACACCACCGTGGCTGTCTTCATGCTGAAAATGATGTAAGCTGGTTACAGGACTGCTCTGTGCATTGCTCAGCTGGTGCTCTAAGACTGAACTCATGAGATGCAGCTTACTTTTATACATACTGTGACACACAGAACCAGTTGTTCAGGCTCATGCTAGACTCCTCAGAGGACATCAGTTTAGTTTCCATCTTGTGAGATCTTGCCAAGGTGTCAGATTTGAGCAGATAATGTCTATTTCTAAAAGAGTAATATATTTTCATAATACCCATCCTTAAAAGCCTAGAGAAAGAACCCTACCTTAAGTCGATCGTCTCCAATCCTATGTGAGTTCCCTTGGGATACCAGGGAACTCAATATGCCTCTCTCTAATTAACCTCCCTTCATAAGTGAGAGGAGGAAGGGAAAAGCAGACAGATTGGCTGTCCTAACCATCAGGAAAAAAAAAAAGATTTCTACATCTGGGAAAAGTTATGCATAATGAGAGAACCTAGGGTTCCCACTGATTTTACCTACAGGAGTTCTGAAGTGTGTGGTTTAATTGCCACACAGAGACTACAAAGTTGACATCCTTTTCAGTGCGCACATGGGTAAGAGTAGAAACTTTGTGAAAATAAGACTTGTACATAAGTACTTTTAAACCTTCTCCTAGGGCTGCTGAAGTAGTCCAACGATGAAGCATTTGCCTAACACATGAGAGATGCTGATCTTTTTCCCTACCTAGAACCACAGAAATAAATCTCTATCAAAAGAATGTTATCCTAACCAAATACCATAGTCTCCTAAACATTAGAGATTCAAGATTGAGCTTTCTATAACCCATAATATCCAAATTACACTCTATGCTAAATAAATTGATTCTTTTATTACTTGGTCTCCCTTCAATGAAAAAATATAATAAGTAAGTAAAGATTACAAATACATGAATATAAACTTTTTCTGGTAATATTTCTTTGTTTCATTGTATACGTAGTACATTGTGGAGGCCAGCACTCCTTCCAGTGTTGGCTTAGGTGTCTCAGCTAGAGGACATTAGAAAAAGTAACCGAAGCCAGAACCAAGTAGTTTGATTTCAGTAATTCTTAGAGTCCCTACATATACAGAAAACGTCCTGAAACCAAAGATCTTTTCATAATTTCTGCACTATCAAAATCCAGAAAATCAGATTTTTCTCCCCTTTCTCTCATGAAATAATTTATCAGTTAAAAAACAACCTTTGACTACTAATTTTGTAATAGTTTTATCACAATTCCATTGTTCAGTAAAATAGTGACCATGGAAAGCAAAGTCTATGTATTACTGTCACAGGTTAGAAATTATGAAGGTCTTTCATAATTTAGTGGAAGGGAAATGGGCAGGGAGGCTGGCAGTCTGTTTCTATTCCTGTCCGTGTGACGACAGCATAATGGAAATGAACCAGCTTTGGAACAAGATCTCTCTGGGTCCAACATTTGACTCACCAATTGCAGCCTTGGGCAAGTCACTTCTTTCCTCTGAGACTGTTTCCTAACATGAAAAGCAGAGTAGATAATGCATGTTCTCTACACTTATTGTAAGGCTCAAATGTTACCTGTATATTGTAATTGTGTGTTTGTATAACTTAATTACTTTTAACAAACCGAGAATACATGGTGAGCTTTACAGCTAATGAGAGCAAGTCTCACGGTAGCTTCTCAAACACCTACATTTTAAAGTCAAGCTGCTTGAACCTGGATCTCAGCAACAGTTACAAGTTTCCTGTAACTGTTCCAAAGTTAATTTGAAATCAAAAGTATCCTTTTTATTTCATAATTGTGTTCATAAGGACACTCTTGTTTCTGTAGAAGCTTTTTTAAAATTAAATTATTTTTATTTATTTATATTCCAAATATTGCCCTTTCTCAGTTCCCCCTCCCAGAGTTCTTAACCCAATCCTTGGTGTCTCCTTTGCCTCTGAGAGGAGGTTACCACACTCCCCCATGCTCTCATCCTTCCACTCCTGACCTCACACCACCCCCAGGATCTTCCTTTTCTAGGGCATCAAGTCTTTACAGGATTAGGCACATCCTCTCCCACTGAGGCCAGACTAGAACTGCCTTGCCTGTAAAACCTTTTTAAATATTGATGTAAAAATACTAATAGTTTTTCATTTGTATCTGCCAAGTCAGACCACATGAAGCTGGTGTTTGCTGGTAGGCAAATTAATACTGTACAATAGAATCAGTGATGGTATAAAACACTCTGATGATCCCAACACTAGATCAGATGAATACTATTCCCAGGGGTGGATTTAGGACGAGGCAGGAAAAAACATAAGAGGCAACAGGTGAGTCTCTCTTTGAAGAATCTCTGCTATGAGGAAACATGAAGGAGGTGGAGTCCTCCCTCCTGGCAAAGTTCTCATCACTGACAGCCAGAGCCTCCACTCCCAGGAGGAGAACACCCAGTTCCCCAAATACTGAAAGATCCTATTAGCTGCCCCTGCCATTAAAGCTTTCTCTTCAGTTCACTTCAGGAACCTTGCAAATTTGGAAGTGATTCATCACATGTTTTGTCAATCATTCCTTGTTTCTTAAAACTACAGTTATTAAATTAAAATGAAGGAGATTGAAGGCAGGTTCATATCACTGCTGGGCTGCCAGAAAATCTTTCTCAAATTCACAATTCCATCCTTGTTTTCTGAACATCCAGTTTACTTGTCAAAGACAGAGAACTATTTCCTCTTTCTAGAAAGGAAAAGGATTGGATGGGAAAAGCTGTGAGCTGTTCATTCCTGTTTGTTTGTCAGCCACCTTCAAATCTGAACCCAAATGACAGGTACTGACAAAGAGAGAAACAAAGGCATTTTAATAGAACAGCAATATCCCTGGAAACAAAGGACACTTCCAAACATCAAAGTTAGTTTTCTCTTTTTCTATGCACTGAGCTTCTTGATGTTTTTAGTGGTTAATTAATAGCTATGGTATCGTCTAATTCTCCACCGTTCACGATAATCTTCCATTTCATACTCCATTGGTTTGATTTCTTTGTTGGTTCTCTGTGATTTTCTTCCCCACCCCCTCTCTCTTACACACGCAATTATGTGCCTCAATAGTCAAATAGACAATGATGATGAAAATTAGTATGCCAGTTTTGCTTTCTGTTGCTATGAGAAAACACTAAGTCAACAGGAAAAGAAAAGAGTTTATTCAGTCTACATGCTCTATCACAGACCACTGGGAAGTAAAGTGGTGAGAGTTGGAATGTAGAAGGAAAACTAAAGCAGAGGCCATGCAAGAATGCTGTTACTGATTTGTTGTCCAAAGCCTCCTCTTGGCTTGCTTCCACATACAACCCAAGACACCTGTCCAGGGGTAGCAATTGTCCATAGTAGGTTGCCCTCCCCCATCAATCATTAATCAAGAAAATTCTCTGTAGACTTATGTGGGGCAGTGGTCTGTCTGTTCAGGCAACCTGGGCCAAGTCGAGTAAAGATATGGAACCCTAGAGCTCTAGTAGGAGATAATTTCTGCCTGCAAGGGATGGAAGGAGTTCGGCCATGACTCCTGGCACCCTGGCTCCTGTTCAGTCACAACCTCTCACAGTCTCTAACAGGAGACTTGTGCTCTGTCACATAGACAGTGCCCCAAGCTCCCAGCATTCTAGCTGGGCCCTACCCCCAGTCATCTGACCACAGCCAGGCATGTCCCACCCAACAGACAGATAGCTTCACCTCACAATATATAAGGGTCGTTTGCCCCTTCCCTCTCTTGTGTTCTCTGTCCTCTATTGTCTTCTTCTTTTCTTGCCCTCTCTCTTCCTCTCTTCCTCTCTCTTCCTCTCTCTTTCTCTCTCTCTCTCTCTCTCTCTCTCTCTCTCTCTCTCTCTCTCTCTCTCTCTCTCTCTCTCTCTCTCTCTCTCTCTCTCTCTCTCCTCCCCCACCCCATGGTCATGACTTGCCCTTTTTTCCCTTTCCTATAATAAAATATCGCATGACTATGCATTGCCTCCTTTTTTTTTTATTAGATGCTTTCTTATTTACAATATCTCCTTTCCCAGGTCCCCCTCCAAATAAAAAGTAAAATAAAATAAGAAAAATAAATAAATAAATAAAACCAAAAACTAAAACAATCCCCTGTTCCCTCTCCCCTCCCGCTACTCACCATCCCACCCCCACCTACTTACTGACCCTGGCATTCCCCTACACTGGGTCATAGAACCTTCACAGGGTCAAGGTCCTCTCCTCCCATTGACGACAGGCTTGGCCATCCTCTGCTATACACATTACCTCCTTTTAATTAATGTGTCATGCAGCCCCAGGCATCAGCAGCAGAGAGACTCAGGCCCATCGTTTCATACTTAACCATATACAATCTGATGAAGACAATCTCTCAATTAAGGTTCCTTTATCTTCCTCAGATGAGTGTAGCATATGTTATGTAGGTTAAAAAAAAATCCAAACCAAACTAAGTCAAAAGGCAGTTCAAGTATATAAATGTCAACTTGACTGTCATTAGCAGTTTTCAACTGTAAAACACTGTAATCTTGTAAACATTCAGCTTTCACATTCAGTACATTAATTACTTACTATACTACTGTGGTTTAGTTTTTCCCATAATTCTTTAATAGAAGAACTCAGTACATTTAACATAGATCAGGCTAATGGCATCCAGAAGGTTCAAAGTATTAAGTGCAGTGCACTTTTGGTGGTGAAGAATGCATAACAAAATTACTAGCCATTATAAGTGGAGAATTAGGTGACATTTATTTGTGCATTGTTACACAATCTTTACCACTTTCTATCTTCTGTATTTTTATTCTTTGAGAATTTTTTTAAAATTATGTTTTTTAATTTTTTAATATTTTTACACTTCAGATTTTATTCTCCCCACCCCCATACTTCCATATCTACCCTCCGACTGTTCCACATCCCATACCTCCTACCCACCCACCCCCTCCGTCTCCAGGTGGATGTCCCCAGCCCCTACCCACTACCCCACCTAACTTCTAAACTCCATGAGGCCTTCAGTTTCTTGAGGGTTAGGTGCATCATCTCTGATTGAACACAGACATGGCAGTTCTCTGCTGTATATGTGTTGGGGGCCTCAGATCAGCTGGTGTATGCTGCCTGTTTGGTGGTCCAGTGTTCGAGAATCTCAGGGGTCCAGATTAATTGAGATCACTGGTCCTTCTACAGGGTTACCCTCATCCTCAGCTTCTTTCAACCTTTCTCTAATTCAACCACAGGGGTCAGGAGCTTCTGTTCATTGGTTGGGTACAAATATCTTCATCTGACTCTTTCAGCTGCTTGTTAGGTCTTCTGGAGTGTAGTCATGCTAGGTCCCTTTTTGTGAGCACTCCATAGCCTCAGTAATAGTGTGAGGCCTTGGGAACCCCCCCTTTAGCTGGATCTCACTTAGGGCCTATCACTGGACCTTCTTTTCCTTAGGCTCCTCTCCATTTACATCCCTGCACTTCTTTCAGACAAGAACAATTACGGTTGAGAGTTTTGACTGTGGGATGTCAACCTCATCCCTCACTTGATGTCCTGTCTTCCTGCTGGAGGTGAGCTCTATAAGTTCTCACCTCCAAGGTCTCTGGTACATTCTGGAGGGTCCCCCCCCACCAGCCTCCTACCTCCAAGGTTTCCTGTTTCCATTCTTCTCGCTGGCTCTCAGGGCTTCAGTCTTTTTCCCTTACCCAGAGCAGGTTCCCCTCTTTCATACAATGTATTTTGATCATACTTATCTCCTCTTCCAAATCATCCTGTATTCTACCTACCTCTTCACCTATCTACCTTCATCCCCACCACATTATGTCTTTTTTAAGCTAATTGAGTCCAATTACTTTTGTTGCCTGTTCTGGAATGTAGGCCATATACCTGTTGTCTCACCACTAATGAGAACTAACTTTCCTTCTCCCAACAGCTATCAAACATGAGCAGTTATTGTGGTATGGATGGGAATTCTTTCCCTCTTCCTGTCACCATGCTGAGATTCTGTCTGGCTTGAATTTGTGTGGATATTGTACATGTCATCACAATGTCTGCGTCTTCATATGCTCATTTATTCTGTTGTGTCTGGACAACATTGTTTCCTTGAAGTCATCCAGGACCTCTGGATTATACCATCTTTGTACCATCTCTTTTACATAAATCCCTGAGCATTAAGGGTGTGGTATGTTACAAACATCTCATCTATGTCTGAACATTCAGAGTCTCTAATTCTCTGCAAATTTCCCAGTTGTCAGTCTCTTCATTAATTGTCCAGAGAGGAAGCTTCTCTGATGAGGGTTAATCAATGCACTAATAAATGGTACAGTGATATATCATCAGAAATTGTTTTAATGTTAAGTAATAAAGCAGAAGGATAGTAGCAGGATCTTTTCTAGGGCCCAGAGGTTCTTGGCTTTCTTGACAGTGTTTGTATGTGTTTGATTTTTGAAGTACAGTAATTTCAACTTTTATGGATTTCTTGGAACCCCAAAAATTATTAGTTGAGGTATATCTTCATTTCACAATAGATCTTTGAAGACAAAACAAATTACTTATTTTCTTGCTTCTTAATTCTTTTCTCCTATAATTCTATTATTTTCTCTATGTATTTTATATTTTGGCACTTCTTTGGGAAACACACCAACTGGAATAAAGCCTTTACTTAACTTCTTATCTAGAATGCTTAATTAACAATCCACCTCACTCCCTCTTTGAGAATTCCTTTCTGTTTACATGGAAAGAGTTAGAATAAAAGAGATAAGAATCTATTTGTACCTAAGAATAGAATGAATTGTTTTTTTAGTGAATATATAGACTGCTATTTATAGATATAATTATTGCTTTTATTAGATTAGGGTTAAGAAAACAGGGAAGACTCATGTCTAATTTTTATGCATTAAATATTACATGTGGGGTTGCAATGCATTGCTCTTAAATACAATATCTAACTTCTACCTACAGTTACTATTGCTAGAATCCCCTCAGTGTCCATCATGTAAAAAATTATAAATTCCAATGACTCCTAGGATTTATTCCTATAATCTAGACACAAAGGTTTGATGAACTTTCCTCTTTAAGACAAAAATAATAACCACAAAACATAATACATTAACATGGTAACACTACATAAGTAGTGAATAGTGGTAAAAAAAACTGTATAGTGGGCTGGGGAGATGGCTCAGCAGTTAAGACCACTGCCTCCTCTTTCAGAGGTCCTGAGTTAAAATCTCAGCAACCACATGGTGGCTCACACCATCTGTAATGAGATTTCATGCCCTCTTCTTCTGTGTTTAAGATATATATGTCTATATATATATATATCTTAAAAAAGAACAAAACTGTATAGTGTGTGAGTGTGTGTGTGTGTGTGTGTGTGCACGCACATTTGTGTGTGTGTGTGTATGTTGTCAGCAAGAATAGAAACACAGTTACAAACAATATTAGTGTGCCTGGAGAGCAGTTAGAAGCACTGGCTGCTCATATAATTTTGTTCCTTATTACAGGTAACTGTAGTTTTCTGTGGTCCTATAACTTTTCTGAGATCATTTAATTCATACATAGTTGTCTTTGTACATGGCACCATTCAATCAAGATAAAACAACTAGAATCCATTCTCCTAAGCACTATGGACATACTTATCATCTTTCACTACACTGAACATCCACTGTAACTGGTTCTATACAAATAATTATAAAACACTTGGAAATAATATACTTGTCATCTGAAAATCCATGTATGCTGGGTCCAGCATGACTCAATAAGGGGAGTACCTGCCCCTGGAGCATTGCCAGTTCTTTGATTGTGGCCTATGCTGACAGTTGCTATTGCCCTGAAGCTGATCTGTTGTTTCTCTTATTCTACTTTCAATCTCTCTTTCTGGGGTATATACACAGAGTTAATCACTACAAAGTAAATGAAACAAATGCAGTTCTCAAGAATGAGGAATATAAGTGATCATAATCCTGTGGAGGACAAGTTACAGGCCTTCTACTTAGTCTTTAGGGCCATGGGAAAAGATGTAGACAATATAACCACAGAGGCTATAAAAGCCTACGTGGGTTCATTGCATGACTTGGCCTTGAACTTGGAATTATTAGGAGATACATGTACCCTTTGGTCCAATGATTGCTGCATTAATTAGGCAGGGTGAACTTGAGGACATCAAGAACAGAAAATTAAAGTCATCTCTAGAAGAAAAGGCATGGATAGAAAAAGAAGAAATCTATAAAAACCAAGCAAATGATAGATGGGTTTATCTTGTAGGAAAAAGGTGTGTATATGATCCAGAAATAAATAGAATTAGAAAGAGAATACTTGAGGCTGTGGAATTGCTAAGATGAGGAAACAAAGTCTAGAGTATAAGCACATAAAAAGTTAGTACTTCATTCTGGCTACTTCAGGAGTTGGAGATGATAATGCCTAGAGATATATTAGTGAGAGCTAGCTGCCTTATTTACATAAATTCTAAAACTTTATGAGAAAGCATTTTAACTTTAATTTTCTGTCCCCTTTCTATTATTATGAAAAAATAGTTACTAATGACTACTGTCTGCTGTACTAGGAAACCACAAGAACTGTGCTCAGCTACCTGTGAAGAACAGGCTGTGTAAAAGCTATACGGAAATGTGCTTTTGCTTTGTGTTTGGTTTCTATTTTAAGGAAGCAGGGGTTAAAACTAATGATCTGAGATTCACAAAATGTATGTAAATTTAAGGATTAAAACTTTTTAAAACAATGTTCAAAGCCTTGATGTTATAGCTTTAGTAAATAAAAGACTGGTTTCGGGCTCTCTGTTCAGGAGAAATCAAAAAAATGGGAAGGAAGAAAGCAAAAGAATGAGAATAAAGAAAAATGAAGAAAGGAGAAGAAGGAAGAATGAGGAGAATCTTTGGACAAAAAGAGAGACTTGAACTGACAGTTGCATTCACTACTGACTCCAAGGCATTAGTGAATCAACACAGTTTCATTCTCCCCTTTCTAAGAAACCTCCTCATGTTGAGGCAAGGACCTAAGTAGGTGGTGCCTGAATAGAAACACCAAGTAAGGGAATATAAGTATATATTAATCATAGGTATAGTGTCTTTCATTCTCAGCATCCTTTAGTGACAGTTAATCATGCACATAATGTACCTTATAGAAATTATGTTCATCTCATTATCTTATATTATCCTTCTTCCCTTCTTGTAAAAAAAAGAATTAATGGGAAAAATAGAATTGAATACAATCCTGAAAATTAAATTCTGATGGTAATAACAAGTTTCTATAAACAATAGCTTATTTGGTCTCAGTTGCTTTTAGAAAGAATGTTAAGTGTTTGATGTATAACAATGATTCAAGAGCTCAGAAGGACTCAGTGAAATATTCAAAATGTAATAGAATAAAATAAAATCTAACCTAAAAGAAATGTGTTTCTGTGACCAGTGACAGATAATACCTGTGTGGCTCATATGAATTCACTATGAAGCTTATTTATAGAGCTTTAGGCTTTAAAATTACAAATGAGGGGGCTAGAATTAGGGATTAGTGCCTGCTTAAAATAAACTGCCTGGTGGTTACAGGTTCTCCGCCAAGATCCATGACTTCACTAGTCTTGGGGCATAAAGTCCTTCCTGTTGAATGAGTTTCAAGGCCAATTACAGAGCTGTTGGATACAATCAAGATAAAGGTGCCACTATGGAACTTTTATGGTTGTCTTGCCATGCTAGTAGTAATTGTTGTAGTTCATAGGCATCATACCTGGGTAGAAATTTTTGGTTGTTTCCCTTCTTTGGAACCTTCTAGTAGCATGAAAGCTAATCCTCATGGAGAAGACATTCAGGTCAGTTCCAATGCAGAGGTCTACAGACTCTGTTTCTAAAGTGCATGACATCTTCAACAGTAGAAACCCAATTTCCACTCCTTGGGGCAACCAAGTGTGATATCAATAGACTATAATGTTTTGAGCATCTTTTGAACAACCTGGACCAACAACATAAAAGAAGGCATGCTGTGGCTTTTGCTAGATGTGCCTTGGATTTGTAGGAAGCATTTTCAACCCAGATGGGAAATTTTCATTGAAATGACATATGTATATTTAAAGACAGACTTACAGTATTATATGTATTTTTAGATAAATAGTTAGTATTATTTCCTATAACTTCTTCAGACATCTTTACTAAGAGCTAGAACTCTGCATTTTTAAAACTTTTTATTGATCCTTTTTTGAGTTTCATATCATGTATCCAGTCCCACTCATCTCCCCATCCCCTCATATCCTGCCATTTGCCCTTGCAACCTCTTTCCAAATCAAAACACAAACAAAACGACAACAACAATCCAAACAAAAACAAAACATAGAAAACATCCCATTGTGGATGCTGTAGCATGTCAATAGTGTGTCCTACAGTATATCCCTCTGTCCATGCATCATCACTTGTGAAGGTTTATTGCAATGAGTCAATGGTCTGGTTCAAGATCTCTGGCTTCTGTGACTCCATCAATATTGGATCCTCATCGGGAATCCTCCCAGTCATCCTGTTGCACTGTGTCATGGAGATCCTGCAGTTCCCTTGCAGCTTGACTGGCCCTTTCACATATCCCAACCATCTGCAGATACTATAGATTTTGGGGTGGCACATCTTAGAGCCCTAAATATGGTTGTGAGTGGTAGCAAAGCTGGTCAGGCTTTCCTTGATTTGTACTACCAGGCTGAGTTATACACACCTACTCCTCCAACTCCAGCTCCACTCTATTGCCCAGTCAAGGGGCCATTCTTCCTAGTGCTACAGCCTGTGAGGGGCTGGGCTAGTTCTCTGGCTCTCAGAACCTCAGGGCTGGCTCACCTGTCCCCCACCACCAGGGTCAGATCTGCTATGCTATCCAGGTGAGGAGCAGGACGAGCTCTTCTGAGTGCTGCAGCTGGGAAAACTCTGCATTTTAATTATGGGTTTTTTTTTTTTGTAATAGTTTATTCTTACACTTGTTGCAAAGAGAAGTTCCATTGAGGGGTGAGGACTACACATGACCGTGGGTATAAGGAGACAATTGCCAGGTCCATTTGTAGAGGATGGGAGAGCAATAGATCGGAGAACAGCACTCCTTCCCTAATAAGAGCCTTGCATTTTTCATTCCCCTCTTCAAATTACTTTTACAGTGCTTCCTTTGCAAAAAGTATAGGCTTTGCATAACGCCACAATCAAAACACAGAGTTGTGGGTCTTGAGTACTTGCTCCTTTTTCATAAGACCTAATTTCAGTTCCCAGCATCCATGTTTATGTTCATGTATATTGCACCTCTTCTTCCCAAGAATGAGGACTCTATACCAAAAGATGAGGCACAAAGAGTGTTAAAGAGTCAGCGGATAAATACAAGGAAGCATTGTAGTCTAGACACAGCAGGACAGCTGAACATTTGAATTCTATAGTTGTGACTGCATGCATAAGACCTGTGAAAACTCAAGACTGACAAAATTCCAACATGGTTTTATATGTTTATGGTAGTTCAATTACTCATTTATTTTGGTAGAACTAAGGATTAAACTTCAGTGACTCTAACATGAAAGACATCCTATCCCTTGGAAGCATATGACTCTTGTCATGAATACCACAAATATATATTAAATGCCTGTGTTGGTTTGACCCAGGATGGGGCCCAATGTTAAACTTAAGAACAAGACAAAGCACTATCTGACTTATAATGCATCATAGATAATTTAGTGGAGGGGACAGGAAAGTAAGTCTTTATCTCATTGAATCTACAAAGGAACTTTTATGAAGTTATTGAGAAGCTCTTGTGTAGTACAAAGATTTTACTTGTGAAAATATAGGGAACCCAGATTAAATGATACACATTAAATTCTTTTATGTGTATGTGTATTTTATGTCTATGTGCACATTTATGTGTGTGTGCACATATATATGTGAACCGAATAAGTGCCTGGTGCCCTTAGTGATCAGATGAAGGTGTCAAATCTTGTGGAAACAAGCTATAGATGGTGGTACCATCATTCTAGTTTGTGGATACTAGGCACCAAACCCAGGTCCTCTCTAAGAGCAAGAAGTGCCCTTAACTTTTGAGCCATCCATGCAGCCCCCATCTTCGATTATACTCAAAAGCAAACTCCTGTTAGTTGCTGGAAAGCAAATAAAAGGAAGCATCTGCATTCTAAGAAGAAATTATTGTAGGAAGCCTAGAGTAGCTACAGCCAAAGTGATAGAGAGAGTGGTATATCACTAAGAAGTATGAAGGGGACCATACAACTGATGATAGAAACAATCCATGCATCCAACTGCTCAACTTCAAATCAGTTTGAAGCCACAGTTCCACACAATACTTTTGATTATCTAGTGGTATAAGAATAATTCTAATGGCAATTTGTTTAAGCCATTCTGTAAGACTGTAATCTACCAAGCCAGGCAGTGGTGGAGCATGCTTTTAATCTCAGCACTTGGGAGGCAGAGGCAAGCAGATTTCTGAGTTTGAGGACAGCCTGGTCTACAGAGTGAGTTCCAGGACAGCCAGAGCTATACAGAGAAACTCTGTCTTGAAAAACCAAACCAAACAAACAAACAAACAAATCCCAAAAATGTAATCTACCAAAAGATTTACAGGAGCATGGGTAACCAAGTAGTTCTCTGTTCCTGAAAGTCCCGCTCCAGCATCGGTCATAGTTCAGGAATGATCCATCACTGGGGTTTACTGTAAAATTCACAGAGAGCTCCAATGAAGATTCTCCTATCCCTATTTACTGTAGCAAAGACTTAAACCTTATATACCTCTACATAGAGGCTCACAAGTGTTCAGCACTTTTTTTGAGCTTCTTGAGTCTCAGAAGTCATCCTTTTCCTCCAGGAGAAAATGTTTTAATATGAGTACACGAACACAGCAATACCACTTTCTTACTCCTACATTCTACTACCATTTCTTCCTGTTTCTTTGAGTTTGAAAAGTGTGATAAAGATGGGTAATTATTTTCTTCTTCTTTTGGTAAGATATCAGGTCACCCTGCCGTGCCCTAATCATATATTCTCAGCAGCTTCTAGTTATGAGTTGGTGTAATAACAACCACCTATCCAAATAAGATTTATTTTATGGCCAAGGTTGATAGAGAATATAACATATGGGGTCATACATGAATGCTTAGAAAGTATTTTGATAGGCAACAGTAAAAGATTTCTCTAACAACAAATTTTTGTTCTGTTACAGTACTAAATATGAGTCCCATTCTAGGATTATGCTTTCTGCCATCCATCACATAGGAAGTAAAAAGATACAAGAAAGAATAAAATAAAAACCAAAGGGGATAAATGAGAGAATCCAGTTATTAAACATGTGCATACCAGTCTCACAAAATCAAGATAAGTAATCCCCTAGAGACAGGATAAACCATACAGTGTTCTAATATTGCTCCAGACTTCTGGTTTGAGAGTATCTTCCAGCTATAGGGTGTGGAAGAAAACTCAAGACCAGCTACAGAAACCATGCTTTCAGGGAGAATAAGACTTAAAGAAGTGAGAATTGCCAAGACAAGAGAAACATAAACCAAATAAGAACTCCAGAGACCTGAGTATCACCCAAGTATTCAACATGCTTATTGTTGACTTGGGGCAGATCTGGAGAGATGGTTCTGCTATTAAGAACTCTTCCACAAGACCAGGGTTCAATTCCCAGCTCCTACGAAGTGGATCATAACCATCAGTGACCCCAATTTTGAGGGAATCCAATGCCTTCTTCTGGCCCCTGAGTGTACCAGTCACTAATAATGTGCATAAACACACAGGTAGGCAAAGCATGATACAGATAAAATAACAAAACATAATAAACATTTAAAGAGAATATAGGTGAGTAAATTGAGATTAAGTAAAGGCCTATTACATTTGAAAACACAGAACACTTATTTTCCTCACAGGGTCAGAAATGGTGCTTTCCATAACTCTGGGGGGTGAACTTCCTGACAGCTTGCAAAGTCTTGGACTAAATAAGTATTCAAAAGGGCTTTGCATTAGTAGAGGATAAGTTTATCCCATATTTATCTCCCTAATTCTGCCCAACTGAACTTAATAATAAATAATAAAATCATTACATTGTCCTGGGGAACAAAACATACACAACTCTCCCCACAACACACACACACACACACACACACACACACACACACACACACACACTCACACACACGATTCACCAACTAAGAATGCATTAATAGTGCCTGGTGTTATCTAAAATTCCAAAGACCTTTTAGTAAACAAAGTCTATGTCCCAAGGGAAATAAAGATCCAATAAGAATATTTTCAAACCTGTTGTGCAGCTGTTAGGGGTGCTAGAATTATAAGAAAATGAAATTAAAACAGCACGAATATGTTTTACATGCTCAAAAATATAAGATGCACACATAAAAGGTTAATTATTTTAAAAAAATGAATAGACGTTAAACTTTGACCTTAAGGTGAAGAGTGACTAACTGTAATTAGCATTGAATTTGACATTGCAAAAGAGAAAGTAGCAAGCTTGAAAGTACATAATAGGAACTAGGCAAAAATAAATAGATAAAAAGGCTGAAGGGGAACTAGCAAAGGCTGTCTGGATGCTACTGTGGTCTCCCAGCGTAGGGTTCTGGAAACAGGAAAAAAAATCGCAAGTCAGCAACATCACAGATGTTTCCACACGGACAGGTTTAAAGACCTCCATGAATTACCAACAGCAAAATTAAAACAAAAGCTGAGAAGCTGTGATAAGGCTCTGCTACCACTAAAATCAGAAGCTCAAGAAGAAGGAAGACCAAAGTGTGGATGCTTCAGTCCTTCTTAGAAGGGGGAACGAAATACTTAAGGGAGGAAATACAGAAACAAAGTATGGAGCAGAGACTGAAGGAAAGGCCATCCAGAGACGGCCCCACCTGGGATCCATCCCATATATAGTCACCAAACCCAGACACGGTTGCAGATGCTGGGAAGTGCTTGCTGACAGGAGACTGCTATGGCTGTCTCCTGAGAGACTGTGCCAGAGCCTGACAAATACAGAGGTGGATGCTGGCAGCCAAACATTGGACTGGGCACTGGGTCCCAAATGGAGGAGTTAGAGAAAGGACTGAAGGAGCTGAAGTGGTTTGCAGCCCCATAGGAAGAAGAACAACATCAACCAACCAGACCCCCTGAGAGTTCCCAGGGACTCACCACCAACCAAAGAGTGCACATGAGTGACCCATGGTTCCAGATGCACATGTAGCAGAGGATGGCATTGCCGGGGATCAATGGGAGGAGAGGCTCTTGGCTCTGTGAAGGCTCAATGTCCCAGTATAGGGGACTGTCAGGGTAGGGACGCAGGAGTGGGTGGATGGGTGGGGGAACACCCTCATAGAAGCAGAGGGAGGGGGAATGGGATAGAGGGGTTCCAGAGGGGAAACAGGGAAAGGGTATACCATTTGAAATATAAATAAATAAAATATCCAATAAAAAAAATCATAAACTTTCCTAAGGTGATGAAGGAAAAGCTGTCAACCCAGACAACAATTCTATGTTCAAAAAAGATTGCCTCTTAAAGTAAAGGTTAGGGAAAGTTAACATAGGGAAGTGAAAAGAATGTCTTAGTTGCTAAGATCCGCACTACAAGAAATGTAGAGACTTCCAGACAGAAGAAAGTCTACACCATAGAGAAATACAAATCTCTGTAGAGGGAAGAAAAATCACGACTACAAAGGGAATCTTTCTAGTTAAATTTTCTAGTTAAACTTTCAAGTTAACTATGTGTTAATAAGCCTGGCCACATCTACAATGTCTATGAGATATGTGATTTTTTTATTAATTTGCTGACAATTTCACTCACATATATAAACTATTCCAATTGCTTTCCTATCACACATACCTTCTTTCATCTCCCTCCCATTCCTATCAACTCTCTCCACTCCCACACCAGTCATCTCAACCAACCTCATTCCCAGATTCATGAGTCTTGGTTTAGTGTTTCACTTAGTTTAAACTGGGTCACATGTGTAACTGCTGGGTTGGAACTATGTATTGAAGGCTGGGATTGGGGGTCATCAGTGAGTACACAACTGCAAGCAGTGCCTCCCCTTCCTGGCTCTATTACAAATGTTTCGTCAATGAGGGGTGAGTTTCCTGAACCCTTCTTCCATTCGCATCTGACACCTAAGGGCTCCATGCTTGTATAAACTCAGTGTAGGTATTATCAACTGTTGGGCGTTATTGATCACAATGGTTGTGCCATGCTGAGAAGATGGTATTTTACAGAACTTTCCAATACCTTTGAAAGAGAATTAAAGAAAAAAAAGGGAACAAGTTGAAAACATTTAAGTAGTTCTGTATTATTTTTACCTGAAGGCCGAGCTATACTGCTCCTAGGCATATACCCAAAACTTGCTCCAGCATACCACAGGGACACATGTTTTGCTGTGTTCATAGTAGCCTTATTCATAATAGCCAGAAACTGCAAGTAACCCAGATGTTCTTTAATTGAAAATTGGATACAGAAATGTGGTTCATTTACATGATGGAATGCTATTCATTTTTTAGAGTTGATGCCATCATTAATTTTACAGGCAAATTGATGGAACTAGAAAATATTATCCTGAGTGAGGTAAACCAGTTCCAAAAGGACACGCATGGTAGGTACTCACTGATAAGTGGATATTATCCAAAATGTATAGTATCCCCATGATACACTCCACAGACTGTAAGAAGTTAAACAAGAAGGAAGACCCAAGTGAGGATGCTCCAATACCACTTAGAAGGGGAAACAAGATTCAATGTAGCAGAGGATGGCTTTGTAGGGCATTGATGGGAGGAGAAGCCCATGGTCCTATGAAGGCTCGATGCCCCAGTGTAGGGGAATGCTAGGGCGGGGAGGCAGGAATTGGTGGGTAGGTGGGAAGTAGAAGCGGGGGGGGGGGTAATGGAATAGGAGATTTCCAGAGGGGATCAGGAAATGGGATTACATTTGAAATGTAAATAAAGAACATATCCAATAAAAAAGAAGGAAGAAACAAAATAATTACAAGAGGCAAAGTGAGAGAGGGACCTGGGTGAGAGAGGGGAGTGGAAGAGGAAAAGGGGGGCAGGCCATGTATAGGGGAGACAAGAGAGAAGCCCAGATGGCCAAATGAATGGAAATATGTAGCTATCTTAGGTAAGGGTTTGGGGGGAAACCTCTAGAATGTCCCAGAGATCTGGGATGGGATAGGCTTCCAGGACTCAATGTGGCTGACCTTAGCTGAAATGTCCAACAGTGGGGAGATGGAACCGGAAGAGACCATTTCCAGAAGTTAATTACAGCCCCCAGTAGAGGAATAAAGTCACCAACTTACCTTTAAAAACTTTGACCCAGAAGTTTTCCTGTCGAAAAGAAATGCAGGGACCAAAATGGAGCAGAATCTGAAGGAAAGGCCATTCAGTGACTGGCCTAACTTGGGATCCATCTCATGGTCAGGCACCAAAACCTGACACTATTACTCATTTACTGATACCATGTAGTACTTGCAGACAGGAGCCTATCATGACTGACCTCTGAGAGGTTCTACCAGCAGCTGACTAAGACAGATGCAGATACCTACAGCTAACCATTGGACTGAGGCTGGGGACCCTGATTGAAGAGTTAGAGGAAGGACTGAAGGAGATGAAGGAGCAACCCCATAGGAAGACCAACAGTGCCAACTAACCCAGACCACTGGAAGCTCCCAGATACTAAACCACCAACCAAAGATCATGCATAGACTGGTCTGAGGCCCTAGGTACATATGTAGCAGAAGATTGCCTTGTCTGGCCTGGGTGGGAGAGGATGTGCCTAATTGTATAAAGACTTAAGGCTCCAGAGAAGGAAGATGCTCAGGGGAGGGGGGAGGGGGGAAAGGCTGTGAAATACCTTCTGAGAGGTGAAGGTGGGTATGAGGTGAAGAACTCTGGGATGAGGTGAGTGGATCCGTCCTGCAGTTCCACTTGGGTCTGTGGGTCTCTTCAGACGGGAGGTCAGACAGGACCTGCAAAATGAAACGTGTTCGAGAACAAAGAGGCGGAAGCCAAGTAGAGTTCTCTTTACTTGGGGGTGTTTTGAGCTTATATAGGCAGGTAAGAACTGAAACCTACAGAAATAAGATATTTGCATAACATAAACATTGAGAAGTCAGGAAAGAGTCAGGAGGGAGTCATGAGCGAAGGTCACCAATGACTCTGACGTCTGCGGATGTCCAATGACTCTGACGTCTGCGGATGTCCTCAGGCAGTAGTAGACCTAGTTGTATCTCAGCGTGAACTTCTCCGGCAACTTCTTTCAGAGATAAGCTGATAGTCTGCAGAAGGTCTTTCGGCTTAATTCTCTAGGTGACCACCTCGGGCACAAGCCGCCAAAGACCAGAGGCTAAACTGACCATGGGAGGCAACAATGAGGGACCAGAAGGGGGCAATAGTTGGGCTGTAAATAAATAAAATAATTAATTTAAAAAAATTATAATTGAACTCCAGTGTGTGTGGGAGGAATACTTACCACAACATTTTTCATTATCACTATAACCCGAGAATGTTCATATTTATGTAAACTGATAAATGGGCAGACAAACAATACAACATCTTTGCAATGGACTGGTACTGAAGAACAAAAACAAATGAACTGCTAAGCCTACTACAACATGGATGAGCCCCAGTAACATTATTCTGTGAGAAGCAAGGCATAAAACGTTGTGTGGTTCCATTTACGTGACAGTTAAAAACTCAAAATACTTTAGAGGCAATAATTATGCCAATAATAGTAATACTGGAGGTGAGAGGAGGAGGACTCCTGGGAACATTTGGGGCGAAGGCACTACTGTACCTCTGGATGGCAGTGGTGGTTCCATAAGTGTGTCTCAACTCAGCCCAAATACAAAATCTGCTTTCACAAAAGTATCCTAACAATGGTGACTATAGAAGAAAGTACATTTACTATTAGACTATTTTTAAAGAACTTACATATTACATACTAAGGTATATAATATAGAAATAAATTCCTCCCATTCTAAAGATCAAAATCTTTGATCTTTAGATCTCACCTTCGATTAGTATATTTACTTGTACATTTCATGTTTCTCTTCCTACTTATGTCTGACAAGATTATTATATGACACGAATATTATTTTTGAGACTAGAAATGTTATTTTATAAGTAGCTAGATATTTGGGGTGCTTCATAAGACATTTAAGTTCATTGAGTCTGTTTCCCTAGTATTAGGCAAGATTCTTTGGAGAAAGATAACAGATGTTACATAGGGATAGGAAATATTATAAATATATTATAGATCTAGAGAATTGATAGATAAATATAAATACATACATAGACAAATTATATACAGATGTTTGATTTTATAAATATATAAGTAAACATATAGATAGATAAGTAGGTATATAGGTGATTGATACCATTGTAGATAAGACAGATGAGGAGGTAAAGATATATAGCTATAGATATACTCCAGATTCTCCACATAAATAAATAAATAAATAAATAAATAAAACTCCACATAAAGCATTTTTAGATTTCCTGATTCGCCCTCTGCTAATATGTCCTTCAATGCCTGATGGTGATCAGTTCCCCAACCTACACATAGAAGACAAACGACTTTTTATAAATGCTGTGTTGCAAACATCTTTATCTAAGTGATCAATGATTACAATACTTTTCACTTGTCAAAACTGCTGAGCCCATTGTGGGGATGGTGTGAGAATGCTGTAGCCGTTGACATTATTAGCATGGGTAACTGTGAACGTCCAGTTCAGAACCAGTTGGAAGTGAGCTCTGGGGTAATCCTAACTAATGTCTTCGTCACATGACCACTGGATAATTTACTCGGAGTCTCCATGTCAGCCTGTTTGGTCATGATTAAATCGAGAATTGTTAATAATGACTATACCAAGGATTAAGTGAGTTAAGTCATGCGAAGTCTTTACCTCATATTTGAAAGGATAAGATATGGTCAACTTTAACTGTTATTAGAAGTCTACTTGCTTATACTTCATTGAGATCAAAAAGGGAAAACCTACTTTTAGGTCTCTTTGAAGAATATAACTTGGCAAGTACTGAAAATAGCTTCTAAGGAAGTAGACTCACAGCCTCCAGAGCGTTGGAGTCATTTGCTCATCAATGCCCCTTCCCTTGGACAGCTTATGTTTTCCAGATGGCGAAACCTTTGTAGGGAACTGGGTCACTTTCAATGAACAATAGTCACTCATGTCTGAATAGACTGACAGGTCATTCAGTCTGTGAAAAACAGCTCACTCTAAGCTCTGAAATGTTCAAACATTTCCCCTTGTTTAACAAATCATATGTTGAGTTCTCAAACTGGAGGTAAAATGTCTTTGAGGGTTCTCACTTAAGTTACGAGCAAGGTCATAGATGGAACCCAAATAGAGTTGGTATGGTAATTAGGAAGTCTGCCTTTGAATTCTTACCTTCAGTATTGGCTGATGTGAGTCTGTTAGCACAGAATCAAGTCCCAGATTACTCATGAGGTGAGGCACCCTGCAAATGGAAAAAAGACAAAGAGAAGTTAGATAAATTAATCTGTTTTTGTGACTACTAGTCAATATAATGGACATAATGTTTTCAGAAGCATAGTATATAGAACATAGTATTACAAGTAGCATATTAAATTAAATGATGACTTCTTTGACTGGAACATTACAGTATACATGAGAGAGAGAGAGAGAGAGAGAGAGAGAGAGAGAGAGAGAGAGAGAAAGAGAGGATTTGAAATAAAAACTCAGGTCCTCACTAACAGCACAAGATCTTTAGGTATATTTACTCAATATATTTAAAGCCATATTCTTCTATTAAAAAGATAAGGCAAGTACTAAGTCTGAAAAGAAAAAGAAAGACAGAGAGAAGAAAAGAAAGAAAAAGTTTAAGGAGAGAGATTAGTTAAAGGCAAGAAGGAGCTGATACTTTCTTTTTCGCATCTAGATTAACTAATATACATATTTTTAAATTAAAATGAGCTCTTAAAAATACAATGTGCTGCTGTGTCTGGGCGTGGCTGCAGAAAATGGCCCTGCTCTGAGCTGAGGGTGGTTTGCAGCGGCAGCAGGCCAAATCCACTGTGGGTGTGGAGACAGCCAGTATCACTCCACCCTGCTGTCGTGTTGCCTAATTAGCTGGTGTGGAAAACAATCTTGGGAGGCCGAGTAATCTCTCATTTTAGTGTCGTGATGCAATGATTGAAGTTACATCCTACTTGTGGCGGAAATGCTGAGTCTCCTCTGACATCCGTTTTCTGGGAAGCGAGAGGCAACTGCAGAGGTCCGAGGATTGCAGTTCTCACAGGACTTCATGCTAGAACCCTTGCTCGCTTTACTGACATTTTGAGTTCAACAAAAAGTGCTAATACTAGCGTCATTTTAGGGCAAATCAAGTGCTTTTGCCAGATCCCACTCTTCTCTGTTTCTCACTCGTCAGTTAAGGAGGGATCAGGAAGACATTGGTGTTTCAGAAAAAAAAAAAAAAAAGAATTAAGAAGGAAAGCCACTGAGGTTAGACTTGGGTAAGAAAGCACATTTGGCCCTCTTCAACATAGAACTTTGTTAGATTCTTTAGAAGAAATTCTTTAGAAGTTTATTGCCCAAAGAGCCATAGGTTCACAAACAGGACTTAAGCTGGTAGAAACCTTAGTATATTTGAATATATTGATAATCTTTTTCCCCCCAGTCACTGCCAGCTGGAAGACACTGCTTCAAGGACAAATGGACAGAAAGCAGATGAGGACCAGAAGTCCCATCTTTCCCAGGTTCCGGTCCTGCGTATATCTTTTTTTTTTTTTCTTTAAAGGTTTTTATATTTATTGGCTCTGTGTGGATATTTCCATCTGAATGTATGTGGTACCCTCAGAAGCCAGAAGAGAGCATCAGATATCTTAAAACTCGAGTTACAGATGTTAAGTTTCTATGCAAGTGGCAGGAATAAAACCTGGGTCTCTAGAAAGAGCATTCAGTGTCCTCACTTGCTTGCTAAGACACTTCTCCAGGCCCTGTAATTTTTTTCCCAGCACACTTATGAGTGGTTTAGGGAATTGACATTTTATCATTTTTTTTTTTTGTTCCACAGAACATACTCAGATTTGTGTCCATCATTTAATTCAGAGTTTGGCTCTAGATTTCTAAAGTTATTGGTGGATTAAATGTTAAGTTCTATTAGCTTTTCTGTTTCCAGTAGCTAACACTACGAGGCTGTTCTACTCCTAAAGGACATTCGGCAATGTATGCAGATACTTTGATTATTGTACTTAGGGAAGTGCTAATAGAATCTGGAGGAAAAATGACCTGAGATGCTGTTAAGTTTCCTATCAGGCATACAGTACATGTTCCTACAATATATGCTCATCAAGGAATAACCCAGTTCTGAGGGCCAAGAGAGAGACTCAGAGCCCATGCTGTGTGCTTTTTAAGCAGAATTAGCTTTAATTTATTGGTGGAAATAAAGAGGAAATCATCAAATCTCAATGATGCCAAATGTGGATACTTCTACTGAAGTTCCTGGATCACAAGTGTCTGAGGCTTGTGATAACTTGCCCCAGTCCTCACTTGTTAGAGAAGTGTATCTTTTCCTGTGGACCATGTTATCATTCCTTCATGTCTAAAGGCAACGTCTTTCATCATCCTGTAGTTCTATCAACAATTCCTATTCATTCATTCATTCATTCATTCATTCACTCAAACAACATTAATTTCACAGCTCTGTGGAACATACTGGAGATGAATCTTGTCTTCAGGGAGACCTATGATGCAATACGGTAGATAAATCATATTTTCAGCATGGGTCATTTTCAAACATTTCTTTGTAACTGTAAAGAGATAAAACCCAGTGGGAAATTCCGCAGATGGAAAACACAATCAGGTAGGAGATGCCAAAGACTGGAATTTCGGGAAAAGTGAAATTGGACAAATGCTTTACAAAGCAAAATACCTCTGGCTTTCTCTCTGGATACGTAGGTGAAGTTGGGGGTGATATTTTAAGGAAAAATGATATTATGGAGTTCAGTTTATTCCCAGCAAGATAGATGGAAATGATTATAGAACTCAAAAATGCACCTGGTCCAAAGAGGACACCACACCTTAGTGTCTCTTCTAATGTCTCTCCTACCCAGAATTCACCAATATCTAACCTTCTCTTTACAGAAGACCTACTTGGGGTCAATGTTACATTTAAATAAGTACCCTCATTTACTTTTCTACTTTGAATATTTATTGAATGCAACTATAATTTATTATGCCAAATCAAAATGCAACCTGAACTACTATTAAAACATAATTAATGAAAAAACCTTGATGTGATATAATCAATAGTGACATGTCATTAAAATTTGTCCAAAGTTTCCGAAATAAGTTATTAAATGAAAGTATATAAAATTTTTATCAGAAGTATAGGTCATTTGCTTATCTTGTGAACAAGCTTAGAGTCAATCCCCCGAATACACACACAAATACACACACACACACAGAGAGAGAGAGAGACAGAGACAGAGACAGAGACAGAGACAGAGACAGGGAGAGACAGACAGACAGACAGACAGACAGAGAAATGGGTTTTACTTGTAGATATATATCTATATATCTATATCCATCTATGCCCATCTCTCTTTATCTACACATTCTGGGATGATAACAATTGCTTTCACAAATGTAACAAAAGCAAAATGGTCCCTCTCAAAGTGTCAACACAGGCTACTTTTCCTTAACAAAGCTGATTGCTAGACTGTTAATACCTGATATAAAATAAATATTTCAAAATATCCAGATATGATAGACTGACTAGATACAATTGCTTGGATATCACTTTCAAGCCATCTGCTTTAGGACAAAGCCCATATTTTCTCTGTCAGAGATTTCTTATTTATTTTACACAGAGAGAACCAAATACTCTTCAATTTCAAAAAACAAGAGCAATAAAACTTCTGTCTTCCATGATGCCTGTCATGTCTGCAGGAAGTTGTGCCATCTGATTTATTTAATGAAAAATACCTATAGGCTTTTCACTGGTCTTGAGCTGTCTATTGGCTGAGTATACTATGCAAAAAACATTTGCGAAATAAGAATTATGGACTTTATTTTCACTAAACAATTGCATTGCTAAAATTTAAGAGTGTAAAATAGAGAAAACCAACACAGAGTCAATGACAAAAGAAATAAAACTAAATTTTATCACTAAAGCAAGAAAATTGGTAGCAAGATAGCCCAAATTTTCCAGAGATTAAGGAAAGGCTTCTCAATTAATATTCAGATTATACAAAACACTCTTTTATATGATGTAAAATTCAAAATTGCTAAACATCAAATAAGATAAAGGCCTAGTATATGTGAATTCTTCTTTCATGGTTATATACTTATTGTAATGAAATATCAGAATTTCTAAAAATTCTGTCTTTGGGACTTTTAGAATATTTCTGGTCAGTAATTGAAGTGCTTGTTTTGTCTCATATTGATTTTAAACCAAAGCCTTTGTAGAATTTCTTTAGTATCCTTCTATGTTTCCTTCTTATTATGATCCAAAGCACATAACCTGAAACCCACCCACCAACAAGCATGTAAGCATGTGATAAGAGTTGTTCTTCATAAGTCTATATAGGAGAGTTTATAACTTCAACTTTTCTGACTAGAATTCTACCTCCGGTAAACAGCAATCTCTACTTCCCTGCGTTTCAGAACTGGGAACTGATATTCTTTCTGTCTGTCAGTTCTGTTACTCTAAAGACGTCATATAAGCGATGTTGAACTGGGTTTGTGCACAATTAGCTTTTTTTCACTTACTATAGTGTCTTCAAACTTTGTTTATGTCATACCATAGCAGGATTTTTTAATTTGATGACTAAATAATATTCCGTTGTGTGGATGCAGCAACCCCTCCTTGGAGTCCATTTTATCTTACTGTCACATGTTGTCTCATAAAGCATTCCTACTCTGTTCAATTGCTTAGAGAAAACCTCTTTAGAACATAGAAAGAAATGTGTTACAGCTATCATCTGGCTTAAGGTTCACAGTAGGCCTACACAGTTGTACCATCTCCATGTTAAAATTAGAAACATAAACTCTGATGCGTGAACTAGCTTATTCCAAATCTTAAGAGCATAAAGTAGCACAGATCTCAAGTTAAGAGGGATGTGCTAACAAAGCCATGCCATTGTACTTGTTTCAAGGTGTAAATTTGTAGGGACCTATTATAATGCTTACTATTGACTGTTAACTTGACCTGATCTAGAATCATCTAGAAGACAAACGTCTGGCCATGTCTGCTTGGGGATTTTCTATTAGACTAGTTTAGGTAGAAAGACTCATTCTAAGGGCAGCCAGCAGTGGAATTCAGCACTTTCTACTTCAGAAGCAGCAACTGGAAAAGACACTAAAGCACTCAGTATCCCACACCACTAACTGACAACAATAGTAAGTTGTTCTTTTCAAAAATTGACCATATCTTTAAATTATATTTAATAATATTTCACTGATTTACTTTTTTCCTTTATGTAAAATAGATGAGAAATGGAATGTGGTTCCCATTTTGTAAGAAAGTGAGCAGAACTCTCCTGATGTGAAGATTGCCCAAAGATTGCAACGCTGTGGGAAGGGTCTATACTTTTATGAACACGTTCTCCACTAGACAGGAGAATGACTTCAGATTAAGGACAAATGATGGAAACGGTATCATGAAATCAAGAGAGAACTAAAAAGAAATGAAAATTCTCTCAAAATTGTCAAATCCATTTGAATAAATTATTTTTCTATCCCTTTCCTTCTGACTCCACCTACACCATTTTAAAACCAACTAAAATTAACACTTATTTTCAAGAAAAGTCTCCAAGACAAAATTATGGGGATTGTAAGAGACATGATTCCTCTTACAGGTTTCCTGAGATTTGGAGGGTGTTATTTTCTGCAGAAGTACCTGTATCCGTTTAACTTCACTTAATCGTGTATTTCCTCCCCAGCTTTGTCTAACAAGCAACCAAGTCAGACAACTGCTACTTGTAATCAAAGTCTCCAGATAAAAACAGAAGCATAAAGATAGGACAGACTACTTATTTATTAGCGTTCCAAGGAGACAATGAAATAGAGAAAAGTGGTAGGGAGAGAAAGTAAAATAATATGGTCTGAAAACCATACGCATTTAGAATTAAGCATTGAGTACATTATTTTAAAAACGTAAAATTTAGCAATTATTCTCTCTGTGTTCTGGATTCTATAGCTGTAAAATCTGACTGTTACAGTAGCTGATTTTGTTATATTTAGGATTTTGTTGTACTATAGGATTGCAATAGCAATCAAACAACTTGCCTACTGCCTTAAAACTGAGAGGAAGCAGGGATCCATATTACAAGAAACCATTCTGTCCTCCTGGCTTCAAGGACCACTCTATCCTTGACATCCTCTTGTGCATATTTATCAAACTCAGATTACTCATTTGATGAATAATTTTAGTGATTATATGAGTTATTCTTTATCTTCTGAGTTGTATCTCTAACAGGATGGAATCACTAACTTACAAGTTTATCTAACTACAATGACCTGTGAATATCCAATGATAAGAAAAACCTCATTCTTTAACCGTCCAAAGCTTTTTTTAAAATTTTAGTTTACTTAAAATGTGTTAAAAATTATAACTATTTTCTGGTTCAGATAGAAAATCATCTTCATTACTCATGTCATAATCAGACATTATAAAACACATTTGTATACTTACATTGCACGTGAATTTTTTGCTTGCATTTAGCTGCTAAGAGTTCTTTTCAAAATAAAATCTCCAAGAAATCTCTCAGTGAAAGTCAAACCACAAATATTCTGTATTCCATTTCCTTTCTATGTATTAATTACTTTTAACTGACAGTGATTTTGATGCCATATCTCATTTAAATCTCTTCTATATCTCAGGACCAAATTGAAACTGTAAATATTACTTATATAATTTTATCTTTAAACACTTAACAAGTACATTCATTTCATATTCACACGCCATTCTTACACATAGAACACATATATACGAGCACATATACCATATATCACACACCCCCACACACAACACAACTCTCAAAAACATATAGGAAACACACAAGTGGATTTAAGTTGGTAAATACTAAACATTTATAATGAATCATCTATGGCTTTTACCAAAGAAAGAGAAAGAATGAATTTTTAAAGAAAAAAGAAAAAGAGGCCAAGCAGACAGTGTACATATTTTTCTATATTCTCCTGTGAATTGGGATTTATGTTGAGTCTTTTTACTTAAGAGTGACTCATTGCCCTACCTGCTTCCAGCATTCTCAATTTCAAGTGTTGTCAGACTGCATTCCTAAAATGTTAAAGCATTAAAACAAAGCAAATGCTTTAAAATTACAGCTCAAGGCCTGGATCTTGACTCCAACTTTGATCAGCCATGAAAATATAAACTCTATTATAGGATTTTAGAGTTATTTTATTAATAAGGCAAAGCATGAATATTCCCCTTTTTTTGATATTTTCTTTATTTACATGTAAATTTCTCCATTCCCAGTTTCCCCTCCAAAGAAGAAAGAAACAAACAAAAACAACAAAAACAAACCCCTGTTGCCTCCCCCTTCCCATGCCTGCCACCCCACCCTCTCCCACTTTCTGGCCCTGGCATTCCCCTACACTGGGGCACAGAACCTTCACAGGGCTGAGGTCCTCTCCTCCTATTGATGATCAAATTTGCAATCCTCTACTATACACATGCTGCCTGAACAATCAGACCCCTCCATGTGCAGTCTTTGGTTGGTGGTTGAGACCCTGGGAGGTCTGAGGGTACTAGTTAGTTCATATTGTTGTTCGTCCTAAGGGGCTGCAAACCCCTCAGCTCCATTGGTCCTTTCTCTAACTCCTTCACTGGGGACCCTGTTCCTAAGATTCAGTAAATGATATCTATTCCAGACACCTTTAAAACATCTTATTTTGTGCTTTTCCTTTAAATTAAGAGTAATCTGATGTTTCTATACTTTTCTTTGTATTTTGATATTTTCATATTCATGTAGTAAATTTTGATCTTATCTACCTTCCTTCCTTCAAACTCCGTGATTTTCTCCTCTAACGCATTCCATTCCAAAGGTTATATCTTCTATTCTTCTTCATAATCCATCCACCCCAATAAGTCCAATTAATACTGACTATCTGAGTATGGGTATGGGATTATCCATGGGGAGATGGGCAACCCACCAGAAAACTTCATGAAGTGGATGGCAAACATCAGCTTTCAATAGTATCTGAACTTGGAATAAGGTTCAGAGAGCCCCTCCTCTCCCTCCTTCCTGATTGTGTACACATGATCTTGTGTAGGTAACTACCCTATGTGTGAAGCAGCCATGTCATGTCCAGGGGAAAACATTCACAGAGCTCCTTCATATCTACCAGCTCTTACATTCTATTACCTTCAAAATATCTTCCAAAAGCTTTCCTGAGCCAAGATTTTTTTTTCTGTTTCTATTTTTCAAAGTGCACATAACTAGATCACTGGAATACATGGAAATAAGCCCTTTACTCTCGACACTGCCTGTGCATTGCCCTCATTTGCCACTGATGAAAACTTGGAATTTTGAGGCTAAGTGCAGGCAAACTTGAAATCCAGTCTTAGGCACTTTATGCTTACTGGATCCTGTGAATTTGACTTAGCCTGTTCCATCTGGTAATGAACTATAGAAATGATCCCTGAAAGTATAGTCTTTAGCCTGATCCATCTGTAAGAGGTTAAGGCTTATATGAAGAATGTGGCAAATACTAAAGTACTTATAAATATGGGCATGGTACATAAAAATTCTCAATAGTTGTTGATAATGGTGGTGAGGGACTATAACTGGCCTCCTCTAAAAAACAATCTCTTAGGGCTTTGACAAAGTCCTAATGATATCATCTTTGAGCAAGACATTGTATTATCCAGCCTGTTTGTGTTTTCTCATAACTACTACTGTTCTGGGTGGTTGGGCCACATATAGGTTCCCATACTGTTTCATTTTTGTGAAGGAAATTCACATGACTTGTTGAAGATCAGAAGACAATGGTTCTGAGAAGCATCTCCTAGTTCTGATTAGTTCTGCATCTGTAAATGTAGGCAAGTCATATTATTTTTTATCTCCAATTGCTTATAAATTTCAGAGTTTCTACCTCATGATTAAACAAATCTAAATGAAATAGATTAATACATACACATTGTATATGGTTTTTCCTTCTGTATTAAGGTCTCAAAGGACTTTAGATATTATAATTCTTTCATTCAATAGCCCATGCATACTCTCACGTGCCTCAGCTGCTCTGTGTCTTGATTTTTGAGGCAAGGGAAAAGGTTTCTTTGTACTCAGAGTCCATCAATGAAGTGAAGTTTGTTGGTTTTTGTTTGGGGAGTTTTTTGTTTGTTTTTGCTTTTTGTTGAGACTTTTTTTTTTTTGAGACAGGGTTTCTCCTGTAACCCTGGCTGTCCTGAAACAGAGTTTCTCTTGTAGCCCTGGCTGTCTTGAAACTTGTTCTGTAGACAAGCCTACCCTCAAATTCAGAAATCTACCTGGCTCTGCCTCCCAAGTGCTGGGATTAAAGGCATGTGCCACCACTGCTCTGCTCCATCAGGAGAGGCTATTTGGCCTATGCACACAGAAGAATTCTTTTGTACTCACCTCCCTAGTTTTGGATTACAGTTTTTTAGGTTGTGATGTCCAACTTTTACAGTAGTGCTGGATATATGAATGCAGGTCTTTATGATTAAGAAGCAAGTAATTCATATACCATGCCATCTTCCATATCATTTATTGACATTAGGAACATCTATTTTTGAAATATTCAACAACTTGGTATCAATTTTAATTAGTGTGTTGTACCACCACTAGAAGTTATCCTTTGTATATAACTTTGTATGTAACTTTGTATATAACTACCTTTGCTTCCACTAATTCCTCTCTCCATATGCTGTCCCAGAATCTTTCCCACACCTGTTTCCATTATCATCTTACCATCTTTCTGCTCCCAATACCCTTCCCATATTCTGGTAACCACTACGCCATTATCAACTTCTTTGAGATCAACTTTTGCTTCCTCATACAAAAAGGCATTTACCACATTTTCTTTGTCTTATTTTATACCAATGATCATCTAGATTGATTTTAAAATCTTGATTTTTTTTTCCAAATAGTCCTTTGGCAAATATGCAGTATTTGTTTCAATAGAATAATTTCCTTTTACTTGGTTGTATGACAAAACTTGATTGATGGATCTAACTGCTATTATACTTATTTATTTTTGAGGAAATTTCATGCCATTTTCTATAATGACTATAGTAATTTACATTTTTATTAATGGTGTATGAGAAAGAAAGATCTTTGCCTTTTGCTCTGATAATAATAGGTGTTTTAAAATTTTTAGTTAATATTTGGTGATCTTTGTGATAATAGACATTCTATATGAAGAGAAGTGATTTGTTGTCATTATCTTGGTTTGATTTCTTTCTTGATAGATTTATCAATCTATAAATCATGTATGTCAGATATTTCTTGCACATTTGAATATTATTGTTCAAGAATGATTATTCAGGCATTCAACTTCATTAGATATTGCAAATGAGGTAATCCCAATCTTAGCATCTTGTTCTTTATACTAATGAAACAAAAATAAGCATAATTTTAGTACTTTATATTAGGCAAAATAATGTCTTAGGAGTGGTACTAAAATTACTCATAAACTAATAATGATAAAGCTACTTTTATGCTGGAGCACCTCAAGTCTCTAGTCCCAACCTCCATCACTTTGGCCTATCCTAGGAAGTGGCTATAACAGAAATTCAAGCTTCCAGGCCAATATCTTAGAACTCCTGAGTTCTAATGTTCACTCTTCCAATAAATCATATAAATTCTGTCTCTGAAAAAAATCAAATGAATCTCTCCACTGCTACCCAACCTAGTGAAGGAAGCTGATTCTGCCTTGCCCACTCATATTGCTTTGGCCTTTTTCATAGTTCCTTGATTCTATTTAGATACTACTATCAAGCCCTTTTTCATGTAATAGCATGAGATGATTAATCTGAAAAATATACACTTGAGTAATTAGGTCATATTTTTACAGTGTTTTAATTACTTATTTTCCATTAAACCTCACATGTAGAATTAGATTCAAATTCTAGGTGTGTCTCATTGGTGCTTATAAGTCTTACCAATATCAAACTGTGCTATTTTTTCAAAGCCTCATTTATTGTAGTCTAGAACCATCAGCACTGTTCTAATATGCGGAGCTCTCTCTAATTCACCATCATATGCCAGGTGTCCAGAAAACATGGTTTTGTGAATACCTGGTTCAATCTTATTATACATAGTCAACATAGCAGTTAGTTTTTCAGGGACTTTTGTTTGTAACAAATCTAAATCAGACTCTCTTTTCTTCATTTCACTCACTTTCTAGTGCATTGTTTATCCCTCTACCTCTGTAGAGCATAAGATATATTAAGTCCCTTTTAATGAATATGCTTACTTCTTTAGTGTTTGTTTTCCTGTAGAGAACATAAAATGCACAGCACAAAGGCTCTATCTCATAAAGAACTGTTTTTCATGCAAACATTTAATTGATATTATTATCCCTCTCATTTTTACTGTTTCATTTGAGAATTCTCATTTGATTTTTCCTGTTGTAGAACAAAAAGTATAATTTTTTTTTAATTTTCTGGATTTTGTAATCTCAACCTTACCCATTCATGTTTTCTTATTCTATCATTGAAGAAATGAGGACCCTGTTAATTCAGTACTGGTAACTTGACTTTTCCTCACATTTCTTTATCACATCTTATCCAAACTGTGTTTTCAAAAATCACAATGTTTAGCAGTAGCACGTGAGGTATCTTAAGGATGTGCCCCAGTCACTTAGGCTATCTCATTTCATCTGAATATTCCCAACAACCTGAAGAGGTAAATGCTATTATGTCTACTCTACCGTTAATACAGAACATTTGTTAATGGATTATTCTACATTAGAACATTAAAATGTTCTTAGTTAACCAACTCATAGAAATCCATTTTAAAATCAAAAGTCAAAAAACAAAGAAATTAAATAAATTCTCTGAGATCTCATGCACATTTTAATACCAATATTAAAACTGAAACCTAGCTGGGTGGTGGTGGCACACACATTTAATTCCAGCACTTGGAAGGCAAAGGCAGGTGAAACTCCTGTGAGTTTGAGGCCAGCTTGGTTTACAGAGAGAGCTCCAGGACAGCCAAGGCTACACGAAGAAACCCTGTCTCAGAAAAAAAAATGAAAAGAAAAGAAAAGAAAGAGAGAGAGAAATAATGAAAGAAAGCAAAATAAAGACTGAAACCTAACTCATTTTCTTAAGAGGAAATTTCCTTTGGAAGAATTTGAGAAACTTGAGATTGAGTGATAAAATATGGCTTGAATGGGAAAAAAAAATCTGTACTCTAAACCATTAAGCAATTTTGTTTTCCTGAGGAAATTTAATGGCACATTTAAAATCCTGAAATATGTTCCCATGAGAGAAATCATAAGGATCTATACAGCTTCTAATCCCAGGCCATTTTTCATACTTTTCATGCAGGTTCATATTGTTCATTGTATTGCTCCACTCCATTCTCTCTAAAATGTTCTCTCTCCATAGCATTGCTTTAACACCATTTGTCTGCCCACTATTCAGTGCTTACACCAACATTTTCCTGCCAAATGTGATCAGGCATGACTAGCATGAGAAATTAGAATTCCAGGAGGATAGGATGGTTGTCTTGATACAGTGACAACACCAGTCATGACCGGCTTGGAATATGCACAATCCCTGTTCCCGGAACTCTAATCACTTCGCACGAACTCTCTCATCAATCCTTCATAATAACCTGGGAGGTAGTTGTCCTTATCTCATTCCCAGATGGGGAAATGTAGGCTTGATTTCACCAGTTGCCAATGGTCTTACAAGAAGGAATTAAGAACCAGAATTTGAATACTAGTCTACTTGACCCTATAGATTGTTACTAATACTTACAAATATATATTGCCAAACAAAAGTAGGCAGTAGTTTTGAATATAGTTTTACTTTAATCCTGTTTATCTTTTTTTTTTTTTAAATTGCAATGTGTGTAATCCAACTGAGTAAGTCACCCGGGAAGAATGCTGGATGTGGGAGAACTCAGATGTCAGCAAGGGCATCCTAAGTTGGAACACTGGTTCTAACCTTACATAATGCCGGTACGTAAAATGTTCCCCAACCAGACATGCAATGTAAATGCTCTCACTGGATTACACATCAAAACTGTCATTCCCAGTATTGTTATGTTGTCATGGCAACTAATTCAGGTCAGTATTCCTGATTTTAAATTGTTGCAAAACAATGGAGAAAGCTTCTCACTGACTTCCAGAACTCAAAAGGTCTTACAGTTCATCTAGCCAGATCATTTCTATTTCATTCATTAGCAATGGAGGGTTTGGGGGCATTGAAACTCTTTACAGCAACTTGAAGCAATCTCCGCAAGATTTTACAATTGAAATAAGTCATACACAAAAGATTATGGGGAACTATATTCCCTTTATTATGTTATAATAAATGAAATATACCTGTAGTCATAGAAATTCAAAGTATTATAAGGGATTTGATTTCCCAATAATCCCATCTAAGTTATATTCTCATCCCCAAATGTATACATGAGATTACCTAAGCTACATGTTTTTAAATGTATACAGTACATTGTTCATGGCATCAAAAGCTAGAAAGAACAAAAATGTTAATTTACTATACAATAGATGTGACATATCTCACTATAAGTACTGCACAATGGTGAGCATGAATGACCTTCAAATACAAACAGCAGTCAGAATGTAATAAACAATAAAAGAGACAAGATGAAAAATTGTCATGTAGTAGGAGTGAATCTACAGAAAATGTGCCACAGGAAAATCTGTTATATGATACATCCAGAATAAGTTAAGTGGCCACCATGGAGAATGGCAATAAGTCGATGAAGTATTTAAGAAGTACTGATCACTAAAGTATGTTAAGTTTGGGAACAGCATTTAAAAATCTTCCCTATGCACATTCCCTATGCTCAATAATGCAAAAGTCACTATCTTGGAAAATTGTAAGCTAGACTGCTAGAGAAACAATTGCAGTGGGGGCCATCTGAAAGGGTAACTGTTACAGTACTCACCGAAGCAAAAGCTTCACTTTTCTTTCAGATATAATAACTTTGTTTTTAACTCCAATTGGAGGCTAGAAATAAAAACAACTCTAGGGAAACATAAAGCACTCTTAAATTATACTTGTAACTAAGTTAATAACTTAACACATTAATTAATATGTGAAACATCTAGAGTTGCTGACTTGTATGTGAATGAGAAGTAATTTTCCAAGTGAAAGTGGTTAGATGTCATCTTTCCAGATTAAGGAATTATCTTAAATATAATTTAAACAGAGACAAACAGAGACAAAGAGTATGAGGAAACATTATTGTGACTCTCTAGAATCTGTACTGTAGAGTGATCATAGGAAAAGACATGCATGATTCTAATTTACTCTAATGTCAAAATGAGTCATTATGGACTACCCCAAAATATCAATATGGTCACATCTGACTGTGATATTGCACTGCACTATAGTCTATTGAAGAAACGCATTAAAATACTATAATCGTTACCCGCAAGTTTTAATGACGTAAACAATAATCAAAGTTTTTCAAGGAGAATATCTGTCTAAAACAAAGTGATATACCCTGAGAATAATAGGAAATAATAGTGATATTATTCCCAAAGAAGAGGACCTAGAAAGACTAAAATATGGTCTTTAATATCTGTGGTTGCAGACTATGATTAGAGGTCTATTGGGAGAGGATACACAGAGAATAATTATACAGAAAATCAAATAAACCTAGATGAATGGACCGAAGAGGGTAAAAAAACCTGTCATCTCAAGAGGACAACATTTCTCATATATTTAGAAAATTACACACATACTTTGCAAGGATTTTTACTTGGGGAGACAATCAGAAATCAAACTAAAAACCGTTTTTAAAGTACAATTTTTTTATCTTGAATGAAGGGGGTATTTACTGTTTAAAAACTGTTAGTTATTGATTATCTGCCTTAATATTGAATAAAGTTTTTCATTTTAGGGGAAAATACCTTTGTTACAGTTATTTCAATTTCACCTGTTATCATAATATGTGAGCATTGAAGCATATGTACAAATAATATTTTAAAAATTAAATAAGGAGGAGTGAGGGCACAGTGATAAAGAGTGCTTGCTATTGGAGGGCCCAAGTTTAGTTCCTAACCCCTACATCCATTCAGTGTGTCGTAGCTTCCTGTAACCCCAGCTCCAGAGGATCACATTCTGGCCTCCGTGAAATCAAATCAAAATAAAATTTAAAATAGAGTAAGAAATAGAAAAAGGAGGAAAAAGAGGGTAAAGAGAAAGAGGAGGAAGGGGCATTATTTACTTCTGCTGAAAACATTGAGGATAAAGTTATTATATATAAATGGAAAGCTAATATTGATAACATCCAAAATTGCTATTTTCACTTCTGATATAACCCTGTAAATTAGATCACACTCTTGGAAACTGTACTCGGCTTTGCAAAATGAAGTTTCTTATGATGGCCACCATTACTGACTAAGAGAAGGAAACTGGGGCAACATACTGATGTTTCTCATCATTTTGAGATTTGGAAGTGCTGGGGCTTTCTCAGACAAGCATCATGAAGACCACGTTTTGTGGAGGCAATCGCTTCTGAAGTTGTCCTGATGATTGTCTCACTTGTTTCCATGAGAAGACAGGAAGGTTGGATGAAAGGAGGTATTTATAGGACTCACAAAGTATTTGAGTAGGAAGTAGCTGTGGTGCTCAGGTGGATGTATGAGTCAACTTCCTGAAGTGTCATCTGCAGGAGGAAAAATACTGTTTCAAACACAGTGGTGGAAATAAAGAGGAGCTGATCTATTCCTCAGGAGTGATATAGGACCTGGGAAATTTGGGGACTCCTTCACCTACTGGCACTGTACCTCAAAGACTCATGGATAACTTGGGCCACATGCAACAAAACATCTATTTGCACAATTGGGCTATCCTCATCTAGTGAACATAAAGTTAATGAAAATAATTTTAAGTATGATATTAATGAGCAAATCCTTTAGAGGATGTTTAATTATTATTATTTAATACAATCAAATTTCCTAAATATTTGAGAACTAACTTATACCTGCCCATATGACATAAAATCTAAAGGAACTATTCTGAGGAAGCTGTTTTAAAAATAATCTATCAATATATAATTTGCCTCTCTGAATAAACAATACTACATAAAATTTAGTCTGGATTAAGGGACACAAAGTATTATTATGTTCTCTGTATTTTAATGATATGTGAGGTTTTTAATTTCTCCCTGAATTAATATACTCTTTGTGTTCTCCAATAACTTTTTATTGTTGAAATTTCTGCCTTAGCAACTTGTATACAAACACACACCCTAAGTCTCATCATTATGAAGAATTACTCCACCTTCAAGATGCAAAATCTAAAGCCCTCTTTCTGATATCTGTGTTTCCTGATCTGTAACTCCCACTCAGCTTGTTCCACGTAACCACAGAAGTCTATTCTCCCACTCGTCTGATCATTTCATACATATTCTTTCTTAGCTTTGCTTTTTGTTTATTAGCATAAAGGCAATGTTCAGTCACTCTAGATACTTGATCACCTTCTTGTTACATTATTTTAAACAATTTTCAGTCACTTCTTAGAAAACCCTGACTCTAATCAATTACTTAAGAAGACAGGGTTTTGATTCTGACAGACTACTTACTTAGTCTCTGTGTGCCTTGGTTCTGCATGTCTCCTGACACAGCATGTTGGGAGAAAACAATCAGATAAGCAAAGAGTACTTGTTGAAAGAAATCAATACCCTATATTTCAAGAAGCATGCCCATAATTTCATTGCCTACCCTTAAATCTGGAACTTCTAAAACTTCAATATCTGCTCCACTATTTCTGCAACATGCAGATAATCCATCTTGACTTTCCCCTGACTGTTGGTGTTGAAGAACGGAAGCAGAATTAGAAATTCAACAGAACAAGGAGAGAGACTCTAGATCAGACTGCCCAAGAGCCTTTCACTGTGCATCTCTGAGGCTTTGATTCCTGAAGAGCTCAGGGTTCAAAGCACAGACAGAGAAGCAATGATAAACAGACTCAGTAGCTCTCATCACTTTCACCAGATGTGCTCAGAAGCATAAAGCTGCACTGCCAAATGGGGGCTGTTTGCATACTGAGCTTGAGTGGATGTGCTGTATTGCTAGGGTGGGGGTAGGGATGGGAGAGCGCCTTGCTGGTAGCATTCTTTGGACAGGCAGAGGCATTCCTCCCAGGGGCATAAACAAAATCCTGTGGAAACAGAGTTCATATAGCAGGGTTGTGTAAGAAAATCTATAATATTCAGAACATTCAGAATATTTTCCATTTTAATCTTCCTCTTGATCTAAACTTCTTTTTCTGAAACACTATTAAAAATATATTCAAATCCAAGGTCACTGTTTCTAACTCACCGAAGGATTCCTCCTCTTTTTTTCATTCCTTGTTTTCAGAGTTTTCTCTCTGTTTTGCTTAAGAACATCTAATGTTCATGACTTCTTATCAGTTCTGTCTATGACCTCCCAAATCTATGCCTTATAATCCTTATTAACAAGTGCCCCCATGTTCATCTGTTTACTTTCATTTCTTTAATTATAGCTCTCCATGTGCGGTCCTTGGTTGGTGGTTGAGACCCTGCAAACCCCTCAGCTCCATTGGTCCTTTCTCTAACTCCTTCATTGGGGACCCTGTACTCAGTTCAA
>NW_022196895.1:39897587-39933674 GCF_008632895.1 Mastomys coucha | reverse complement strand
AAAAAAAAAAAAGTACAGATACCATAGAGTACCCTAGATACCATCCACAGAATTCAAAAGTACCCTAGATACCATCCACAGAACTCAAAATTACCCTAGATATCATCCACAGAATTCAAAAGTATCCTAGATACCATCCATAGAACTCAAAAGTACCCTAGATACCATCTACAGAACTCAAAAAGGTCACCAAGCTAAAGTGGCCAAGTGAGAACACCTCAGTCCCACTTGGGAGAGAGAAGAAAGCAATCACAAGTGGGGAAGGAGGGAGGGACCTGGGAGGAAAAGTGGAGGGGTGGGGAGAGAGGGGAACCTGATCTGATATTGGGTGAGGGTAAAGAACTGAGGCCCTGAGGGCCAGCAGAAAGAATGGAAACAGGCAATCTCAAGAAATAGGAGGTTGGGGGGACCCTCCAGAAAAATAAAAAAAAAATTATAGCTCTCGACTTTTCTGATCCCAAGATGACCTTCAACGCCAGCTTGCTAGATTACAGCTACACATAAGACAATTTTAAAAATCCATCATGCCAAAATTATAGGACTGGTTCTTCTTCTCTACTTCTTTAAATTGCCACAAGTGACACACACATCACATACATTAGCTGCTGTTCCAGATAGAGCTTCTGACCGACGTGAGCCCATATGGCAGCCTCTTAGTTTCCACCAGCACCTGTACATCTACATTGGGCAACCAAGTTCTTTTACCCAGATTTTAAAATCCTAAAGAGTTGTTTTATGTTTATTTGTGATACTCACACTACTATGAATTATCCTATATATGTTAGATGACCTTAAATAAAAGATATTTTAAAAATATTTATGTGTATAAGTGTATCTGTAAGTATGTATGCAACTTACATGTGGCTGTAAACAGGTCAGAAGATGGTGTTTGATATTCTGGAACTGGGCAGTAGTAAGTTGCCCAATATGCCAATATGGATTCTGGAAATTGAACTTGGGCCCTCTAAAAGACCAACTAGTGCTTTTAACTGCTCAGTTATCGCTCCAGCCCCTAAAAGTCTCTTTAATGTTACTAACATTTTGAAAACATTATTTTAATATCATCACTATCATCATCATTTTTATTACAAACAAATATATGCTCCATATGGTAGGTCTTTCTGTTGCTTACTTTCTTTTAAATTTATATCTCATATGAAATATCATCATTGTTTTCTATCAAAGAATCATGAACATTTTCTTTGTGTCACTTATCACATCTGTAATTATTTATTCACTTGTTACTTTTCTGACTATTTCTTTCCCAGTACATTGAAGTATAGATTCTGTAATATTGAGTACTGTGGCTTCCTACCCATCATAATAAATTCAGGGCTTTTTTAGACAGTGTTTCTCTGGGTAACCTTAACTGTCCTGGAACTTGCCCTGTAGAGCAGGCTGGCCTCAAACTTTGAGACCTGCCTGACTATGTCTCCCAAGAGCTGGGATTTAAGGTGTGCTCTACCTTTGCCCTGGAGTTCAGTTCTTAACACAGTCAATGGATAGGCTAATATAATTCACACTTTTGAAACTTATATCATTTACTACTATGATCTCATCATAGTAGAGCATCAATATTTTTAAAAGAGCATTAAAAAAGCTTTCTTTAGAGTTATTTAATTTATTTAAATGAATGGGTAGTCTTTGTGAATCACTAGGACTCTATACTTTTATTAGAAATTCTCAAAATTTAAGAGAAAGGACTGAAGGAGCTGAAGGGGTTTGCAACCCCATTGGAAGAACAATAATATCAAATAACCAGACCCTCTAGAGCTCCCAGGGACTAAACCACCAACCAAACAGTACTTATGGAGGGACCCATGGCTCCAGCCACATATGTTGCAGAGGATAGCCTTGTCAGGCATCAATGGGAGGAGAGACCCTGGATCCTGTGAAGGCTATTTTCCCCAGTGTAGGAGAATGTGGGAGGGGGAGTAGGCAGTAGTGGGTGAGCACCCTCATAGAAGCAGGGGAATAGAGGATGGGATAGGAGGTTTCTGGAGGGGAAACCAGGAAAAGGGATCACATTTGAAATGTAAATAAAAATATCTAATAAGTAAAGAAATACTCAAAACATTGAGATTTTACTTTTTCACAAAATGTAAATATATTTTGATTGCCTCATGCTGTGGTAAGGGAAGGGTGTTATTATTGGCATCAAATGGATATTGACTCATTATAACCTACAATGGTAAATAACCTACAATAGTCAGGACAACATGCCTCAAAAAAAGATATCAATCTCAACCTTTTGATAGAGAGGCCCTGAATTAGATCGTAAAAATTGAGTTCAAGTAGAAAATTACAGTAGCTTCTTGTCTTTCTGCAAACAGTCACTAGGAACCCAGCTATATCATGGGCTTTCTTTCTTTCTTTTTTTTTTCTTTTTTTCTTTTCTCGAGACAGGGTTTCTCTGTGTAGCCTTGGCTGTCCTGGAACTCACTCTGTAGACCAGGCTGGCCTCGAACTCAGAAATCCGCCTGCCTCTGCCTCCCAAGTGCACCACCACTGCCCAGCTGTCATGGGCTTTCTAAGCTATCAACCCATTTATGATACACCTTCTTCACATGTTTCTGATACTAAAATCCAAAAATATGCTGCATAGTGGCTGAATGTTAGGACTTCCAGTACAATCTTGTAAAAATTGTTTTACTTTGCTGTTGTAGATATTAGTCACTATTTTTCATTGCTGTAATGAAATGCCAGACCGGAGGAATGTAAAGAATTTATTTGGCTCATTTTGGGAGGTAAGATACAAAGGGTAGCTTGTGTTTACTAGACACTTCTTAAATCTATTCTGATTTTTGGTATTGATAAATGTAGCTTCATTTACTAAATCCAGAACTACAGCTTGGAGTCGAAGATGCCTATATTTTGATTGCAGAAAAAAAATGAATAAAAACTTCTAGAATTCTAAAAATTAAGCATCATATCTTAAGCAATTAGACTGTAATATTACCTATGAAATAGAATTAGTTTCACCAATCAACCCCCATATCTCAGAAGAACAAAATATCAACTTGGAAATTCAGTTAAATTCAGTAAAGAAATCTTTTCTTTGCTGAAAAGAGCAAATACAGTCTTGCACCAGCATTATGTTGCCAAGCATATTCCTAGTTGTAATCACTCCTTTCCATAATAAGCCTCAGAATTAGAGTGCCAAAGGTATTCAAAGCTTGAAAGGACATTAGTATTTTGCCAGTTTAGTGCCTTCACTTTGTGATGAATGTCTTAGGGGAAGGGATACTTATCTAAGGTCATAAGACAAGGTGTTGCATACTTCGATTAACATCAGTATTTAGTGAACCTCTGCATTTATTTAATAACTGTGTAGTTATCTGCTGCATGTAATTTCATAATCCCTGCTTGCTTCTTGTTGAGAGAGCTTTGAGCTCTCTCACCCTTTCTCAGCTAGCTCCACGAGCCTCTATAGACCAAGCACCCAGGTCTCATTCATCTCCCACAGCTAGCTCTCCCAGTCTCCACTTGCTCCTTGTCCGGTGCTAGAAATGGCCCTCTCACAGACTGACCACCCAGGTGGTTGGCTATACCTACCGCCAATGACTGCTTCACAGTTTATGTTCTCTCTCTTGCCCACCTGAATCATCATAAATGGAAAACACCAGACAATCTTAATATTTTAAAATCAGCCAGATGACACAACCGCTGTGCTCAGAATCTATTGTCCTAAACTCATCAGCTATTCTATATTAGAATTCACCTGGCTGCAGAGGCCACAACTGGATCTAATAGACCATAGGCCTACATGATGTCTGGCTTCCCCATACCATGGCCTGGCTAAAAAGGCCTTTTCTCAATCTTGTCTCCTCTTCTTCCTGGGACCTGGAAAACCTGTCTTTATATCTTCACTCACTGATTAGCTCCTGCCGTCTTTGTTTACACAATCAAACAATTAGGGAATCTCCCCCTACAGCTAATCTGTGCCCAGAGTTAAATTTCAGGGTTCTAAAATTTCCAGCTTTGGGTCCTTTTTCTATAACTTATAAAGGCAAGCAAATCACCAGGAATAATCAGTTCATTTTTCTGTAGAACAAGCTTATTGTTCACTTTATTGAAATCATGAACACTGCCTCCAACCCACTAAATCAGAAATTTTGAGGAAATGCTGCAAAACTGCATTTCTCCAGAAAAATCTTTATAAAATGTTAAAAAAGTAATGTTCACCCCCATTAACATCGTGAACAGTGTCCTGCACTAAATCAGAAATGCTGAGGAAATGCTGCAAGAGCTGCACTCTTCAGATAATCTTTATGAAATGTTAAAACCATGATCCTGATGACTGAACAGAAAGAAACAAAGTTTCTATTTTGATTGGGATTAAGGAGAGTAATCAAATAATACCAGACAACAAATGCTAAGAAATAGGAAAGAAACCAACCCCTCTAGGGAACCAAGACAGATGACATCTTGGGACTCTACTATTTACAAATACTTTATCTCATTTGATCAAAATTCCTGACATATATTAATACAATGCGTTCTGCTTTTCATCATATATATAATAGAGAAAGGGGCAAATAAATAAATAAGAAGTAAATAGGTCAAAATTCTTTCAGTTTCTGTGATTTCTTTTCTCCACAGGCATTTCTTTGCAGATAACTAGATGATGACACCACAGGCCAACATTACCAGGGTTCATTTTCCCAGGATAAAGTTGAGTCTTCATTCTATATATTCTACAAAAATGAATATTATCTCATGTTAAGTTTATTACTTTTTAGTGTTCAAAGAGTACTCAATAACTTTTTAACATCCTGTTCATTAAATATGGAGCCGTTGAGGCTTAGAGAGCCCTGGTTTATATCTATCTTGACGAAGTACTTCAGGATTTCAAGAATTCTCCATTCTTCCTCTGTTTTTCTTTTGTTTGTTTGTTATTCATTAGGATCAATGTAATAAACTTGATTTTTATTTACCACTGTTTTATCCACTCAAGTAATATCCATCTGCTTTAAGTCCAAATCTAAATTGTTTTTTTTCTGTTTATCCTTATGGCCTAGAATCCTGTTCAAGAATGTTAGATCAATTCTACTTTTTTGCTGGTAGAATCCAACATGGTAAACTTGACTGGATGTTTAACAAAGGTGTCTGTAATTTCTGACTATGATGTTTACCCTCCTCCATGAGGAATCACTGCCTCAGATTTAATGCCAACTAACACTAATGCTCCTAGTCTAACAACAGCAGTATAAGTTCTTGTTCCCAATAAACTGCTAAGTATGTTATCCATGGAAATTTTGTATAAAAAATATTGCTTTCATTTTGTAGTTATATGAACTGGAGCTTAGAAAGATTGAGTTTCCATGCTAGCAAATAATATATTTGATCTTTGAACTGTTAAGCTAAAACATGGACATTTTAAAGTTCTCAAGTGCATAAGGAAACTATCACTTGTTTTTCACCATATCTTCTCTCTCTATATTAAACTGTGTTGGCTGACTTGGAACATCTAATTGCATCATCTATAATAGAGTACCTGCCCACCACTTTCCAAATAAGTAGATAGAATTCCACATTCTAGCAATCTCCCAGTCATTAAAAGGTCCTGCCCAGAATTATTCCCATGATGTGACACATCATCTACAGGATCTTCCTTTGTATTCTACCCAACTGATAACATATATATCCCAAGTGCCACTCTGTAGAGAATGATTGTTGATACATCAATGACTAGTCTGGGTTTAGTAGAATTATATAGTGGCAAAACCACAACCAGGCCCTCTCTATCTGTCTTAAATCATGAAAGATTTACATTTGCTTCCCCACAAATTTATGTAAGTTACTTAAGGAATTGGGAAACCATACAGAGTCTCATCCATCTCTGTTAAAGTGTATGCAAATTAAATCCTGTGCCATTGCCTGGGGCTAAGATACCACCAACCTCTTCACCCTTACTCACTGTCTCATTGTCCACATTAACCCATATGCTAGAACAATTGTCTAGTCAGTGTAGGACACAGCCACAATCAGCCCACAGTCTATGAGCCAGTAGATTTAAGTAACATTATGTAGAGAGTGGAAGAAGAACACCTGAATCAAGTGGGCAGGTAAAATTACTGGGTAGTTCTGGCCAGAAATTCAAAGATTCTGTTAATAGGTTTATCTTAGTAAAATATTTTTTTTAAGACTAGCCTAGGTTTGAAAATTACTTTTGGCTTAGCCAGATCAATATCTAAATATGCTCCAGAGTAACACAGTCAACACCAGTCAATAGAATTCTACCCAACGATCACAGCATTTCACATAAAAGTCACAAAGGGACATTCAACCCTCCAAGAGCACTCATATTATACCCTTGTTTGGCCACATTCTCAGCTCTATTCATCCTCTTAGCATGGTATAATGTCTTTGAGTATGGAGGCCCTGAAGCATCATTATCTTTTTCTAGCTCCATTATTTAGCATGGTATAAAATCCATGCACAGAAAGAACAAGAGATCTGCCAAAGGTCACACTGCTAATCATTGTCAAAATGGAGGTGTATGCACCTGTATGCATCCATCACATTTTTATTTCTACTCAGAATGTATGTGGTACTTTTCTTGTTCATGTTTTATATTTTATCTAATTAGCAATTATTAGACTTGATTATTTCCTAAACATAACAAAGCAAAAGAGGATTTCAGGATGATGAATGTGTGCATTGGCTTTGTTTCTTTTTGATATTGATGGAATTTGACAGATGTCTCTGGCTACAATTTTTGTGTTTTCTTTTATTTTCTACTGGATATGATGGACTTACAAGCCAAATAATCAGAAGTAGTATTGATTCTTGAATCAAATATGGGTTAAACTAGACCATTTTAAGATGCCTGAAAACAATGAGACTTTGTGTTCCCAGACAGAGAATTTCATAGCCAGGAATCAGAGTCCAAAATTTCAGTTAGAAATCCCAACTCAAAAGCATAGTGGATTGACACAATAGACAAAAGTGCTTGCTGCATAAGCATAAGGATTTGAGTTAAAAATTTCAGCCTCTAAGTAAAGAGCCTGTTATAGTTATATAGTGGGTTGGCCTGATGCTGATCAGGTTGTAGTCCCATGCTAATACTGGTTCTTCAAACCTGGTTGCCACAAATGATGCTATGTGACCTTGTCCCCATGTTATTTCTGATTGGTAAATAAAGATTCCAACAGCAAATAGTTGGACAGAAGACACATTGGTGGGGTTTAGGATTCCTGGGCTGGAGGTTAGAGGAAAACCATTAGGAGAAGGTGAATGGAGGAAGAAGTTGCTGTGGGGTAAGAATCTTAAAATAATGGCTATGTAGGTTGATGGCCATGGCCATGTGGGTTGGCTGACTGGAGTTACGAGCAGCCCAGATGAAACATGGCAAATTATATAATGGGATTATCAACTGGCAAATAGACATAATAGCATAGAAGACAGATATTTGCCCAGTTTTTGTTCTGATTAAGGCTTAGTATAAATATAAAGGTTGTGTGTATCTTTTATTTGGGAACTAAATGGTCAAAGGTGGGGTAGAACCCCAGTTTGGGATTAAAAATTTCTACAATATAGCTGCATGTACCTGTAATACCAGCACTATGAAGGACAGAAACATGCTTTCTGGCGAATGATGACGGTTAACATGGCTCCATGTTCAGTAGAGACTTTCTCAATGCAATAATGTCAACAATGACAGGGAAGGGCACTCAATATCCTTCTCTTATTTACACCCAAAAGCATTTATGCCATGCACATTTACCATATTCACATATGCAACATAAAAGGAGAAAAAAGCACAAAAGAAGAAAACAAACTCAATTAATCTTCTGACAATTCTTTGTCCTCATATAAGACAATTACTCTTTCTCAGATTTAGTTTCTTTACTCATATTGGAAAGCTTGACTGCCCCATCAAGTCCCACTCTTATAAGGAACTCGTGAGATTTAGTCTATTTGGTAATATTGGTGTTAGTCTATGACTGCAAAAATTCTAGATATTAAATACGATCAAATATGTTACTTTTAAGTGCCTATATATGCATATATATGAATGAGTAAATGTATGTAAATATATTAATATATATTTTTGTCTTTGGCTTTCATAACCAAGCTTATTTTTAGCTGTGTTTTCATAAGGTAATACATTCCTAAAACATGGATCAGGTATGCCCTAGTTTTACTTCGTGGGAACTGGGCTCTTTCTCCTTCTTCCTGCATGGCTATTCCAAGATAAACACATGTGTGGAGTTTGAATGATTCACTTCCCCTAACCTGTGGCTATTATGGCTTAGTGGCATGATTTACTTCATTCTATTTTGCAATTTAAACTCCTGATGATTAATTTATATTTTTGTTGTTTATCTTTCCTAGATCTGCAGAAATTTCTGTGGAACATACACATGAATCTTCCTCTTATGCAAGTCAAATATCAATTCTAGGTGTAAGGCTGTGAGTGAAGAATGTGGTAATTTGACTGAGCCTTTGATTAATAGTGAGACAGAGATAATGAGCTACAGTCTGTTCCATACACTTAATATGTAGCAAAGGTTCAAGAATTCAGGACGTGGCATTTTCATTCTAATGTAAAAGTAGTCAGAGAACACATAGAAAAGTTAAAGTGAAAGAGGGGAGACTTCAAGTTACTGCCTGGAAAATTGTTATGGAGAACCAAGTGTGAAGAAAGCGAAGCACAGCTAGTGAAGATATCATTCAGCAGCATCTTCTTTGTGGACTTTGTGGATTATACCCCTTTTTATTTACAAAGACCTTTGTATTTCCCATATCTCACTGCTCACTCACCATGGCAAAGCACTGAGGGATTTCTCACTTTATTATGGTGCATACAGTACTGTGAACTTAAGTATCTTTCCCAAGCTCCATTATAGGAATTGGAGATGACCAGATGATGCATTGTGATCTTTTTATGAACCATAAACTTTGTTCCTTAAGACTAAATATCAAAGGTTTCATAAAATTTTATGTTTTTAGAATATGCTACCTTCATATAATCATAAAAAGGCCAAGCATAGTGGTGCAACCCAAATTACTCAGGAGCTTGAGAGAGGAAGCCCACAAGTTTTCAGACAGTTTTTCTTTATGGTGAATTTCATGCTTGGGTTACAAAGAAAGATCCTGACTCAAAACAAAAAACAATCAATCACACAAGCAAACAAAATCTCAGTCAATTAATTGGTTAACAAAATACAGTTATTTTTAAGAGAGAGGAAGAATATGTCGTTGGGTAGGTATATAGGGAAAAGGATCTGGGAGAAGTTGGGGACGGAGAGAGAATGTGATCAAAAAGTACAAATCATAACTTTAAAACATTTTAAAGCTTATAAAGACACAATAAAATAATATTTTATAGGACTATGTAATTCAGAAGTCATTGAAAATGATAATGCTCACACAGACCTTTTAGAACCTTGAAAAAACCTCAGAAGTCCCTCCTTTTCATAGGAGTTTTAGCCCCTTTATTGAAAAACTATTATTGTAATATATTTTGCAAAATGGCCTCTTTGAGACTCTGTCCCAATTACAAAGACCTTAATACACAGAGATTTATTTTCTCACATAACAGGAAGTGCAGAGATAGAGTAAGCCTCAAGACTGAGTGACTCAGTAGCAAAGTTTGCATCATCCTCAGGTAAGGGCAAACTGATTAAAAGGATTCAAGATATAAAACCATAAGAGAAAAGACCATCTCTCCTTCCGCCATCATTTAAGAGAAGTACCATCCTACATCTGATAGAGTGCTAGTACCTATTATATACAAAGAACTCAAGAAGTTAGACTCTAGATGACCAAATAACCTTATTAAAAATGGGGTACAGATCCAAACAGAGAATTCTCAACAGAGGAGTATCAAATGGCTGAGAACCAACTAAAGAAATGTTCAACATCCTTAGTCATCAGGGAAATACAAATCAAAACAACCCTGAGATTCCACCCCACACCAGTCAGAATGGCTAGGATAAAAAACTCAGGTGAAAGCAGATGATGGGGAGGATGGGGAGAAAGAGGAATACTCCTCCATTGTTGATGGGATTGCAAACTGGTACAACCACCCTGGAAATAAGTCTAGTTGTTCCTCAGGAAACTGGACATAGTACTACCTGAGGACCCAGCTACATCACTCCTGGGCATATACCCAGAAGATACTTCAGCATGTAATAAGGACACATGATCCACTATGTTCAAAGCAGCCATATTTATAATAGCCAGAAGCTGGAAACAACCCAGATGTTCCTCACCAGAGTAATGAATACAGAAAATGTGGTACGTTTACACAATGGAATACTACTCAGCTATTAAAAGCAATGAATTAATAAAATTCTCAGGCAAATGGGTGGAACTTGAAAATATGATCCTGAGTAAGGTTACCCAATCACAAAAGAACACACATGGTATGCACACATTGATAAGTGGATATTAGTCCAAAAGTTCAAAATACCCAAGATTCAATTCACAAACCACATGAGGCTCAAGAAGAAGGAAGACCAAAGTGTGAATGCTTCAGTGATTCTAAGAAGGGGAAACAAAATACTCATAGGAGGAAATATAGAGACAAAGTGTGGAGCAGACTGAAGAAAAGACCATCCAGAGACTGCTCCACCTGGGGATCCATCCTATATACAGTCACAAAACCTGGATGCTATTGCAGATTCTGGGAAGTGCTTGCGGACAGAAGACTGATATGGCTGTCTCCTGAGAGGCTCTGCCAGAGCCTGACAAATACAGAGGTGGATGCTTGCAGCCCATAATTGGACTGAGTTCAGGTTCCCATATGGAAGAGTTGGAGAAGGAACTGAAGGAACTGAAGAGGTTTGCAGCTCCATGTGGAAGCAACCATGTCAACCATGTCAACCTCTCCCCTCCAGAGCTCTCCAGGACTGGACCACCAACTTAAAGAGTACACATGGAGGGACCGGACTGCATATGTATCAGAGGATGGTCTTGTTGGACATCAGTGAGAAGAGTGGCCCTTGGGCCTGAGGGGCTTCAATGTCCCATGGTAGGGAAATACCAAGGCGGGAAGGTGGAAGTGAGTGAGTGGGTAGGGAGCACTCTCATAGAGGAAGAGGGATGAGGGATAGTATTGGGGGTTTCTGGAGGGGAGGCCAGGAAAGGAGATAACATTTGAAATGTAAATAAAGAAAATATTCAATAAAAATAAATAAATAAAATAACCACCTTGATAAGATTAATTTGTCACTTCATAGAGTTACCATTTTGTCCACATTTGGAAAGATCTACCTTTGCAATAAACTTGATACATGCAATATAAAGAGCAACATTCATATTTGTACTAGTTATGCTGATTTTATGTAGATTGATGCAACATTTTTATATAGGTTATTTTTAAAGCATACTAATTTTCATCTTCTTTCATTTCAGAAAAACAAAAAGGCAGAAGTAATATAAAAGCCCCATTGGCTTACACTGAGTTCAGGTCATTCTTGAGCTCATAACTCTGCAGAGAAATAGGATTTCTATCATATCAACAAGTCTCAGGCTTCAGCTATAGGCAAGGTCAGTTCTTCTGGAAGGATAAGACTTGAGTGTATCATTAGAATGGTTTAGGACCCAGAAGAGACAGTACTTGAATGGAAATCTAAATGCTGTGTGACAGAATTGTCCATACTGCACACAGCGCATCAACTGAGGACTGAATGAAGAAATGGAGTGCCATCCAGCAATAGAAATGATGAAACACTGTCCTCTGCAGCAAAGACAAAACTGAAAGATGAGAAAGGATGGACAGAAATATACACAAGGCATCATCCTACTCTTATATAAAATCTAAAACAATTCCTCTCGCAGAAATGAAGAGCAGAGTGGTAATATTCAAAAGCAGGAGAGTGGGAAGGAAGGAGGGGGATGGGGGAACATTGACCAATGGTTGCTAATCACGTGGTTAGCGAGGAGAAACAAATACTTTCCTTTAAAACCTGCATCTGACATTTAATTGATGACATAGTTTATAATGTTTTAGCCTAAATGACAGAAAGTTGCTGCTGTTGTAGGACGCAAGTCCTGCAGTGCTAGCCTGCTATAGAAACTCATTCACACAGTCCAATAATCAACAAGAGTCAGGTGGGCAAGTGCTGCATGCTGAGTATAGTGTTGTGTGTTGATACTTCCTAAACAATTCCCACGCTTGTCTTCTCTTTGCCTGGGAAAGTTTCATGCAACTTTGTTATATAGGTGTATGAAATAGGCATTCAATCCTTTACTGATACATTCTGAGGTATGACACTAGGAAACTGTCAATCGTTCTTTTCTGTAATTAAACCATTATATTTCTATAAGAAAAGAAAAATATCTAAATACATGGGGGGAAATGCTGCAATTCATAACATATAACATTCTGTTCATAATTTGTCATCATCATTATTCTCGAGTTAGAACTGAGGGGTTTTATTAATAACTTCTCTCACTACCATGGCAAAGGCCTCACAATAGGAAGAAAGGGTTGATTTTGGTTAATAATTTGGAGGACCAATTTTTCTTGCTGCTAAAGTTATGGGAGCAGTAGTGTGAGGCAACTGGCCAGGAATACCACATCTGCCTCAGAGAGCAGAGGAAGGCAAATGTTCGGGCTTTCCTTACTTTCTAGCTGTTTGTCACCCTGGACCAGGCCATGGAACGCTTCCATCCATTTTTAGGCTGGGTCTTATCAGTTCCATTAAGGAAATCTGGAAATTCCTTTGTGGACATGCCTAGTATTGTCTCTTCACTGATTCTAGATGCTGTCAACTTGGAAATCATTAACCATTACAGGGGTCTTTGGCTATTGCTGAATAAAGAGTACATTCTCTGTTTAGATAACAAGAATATTCTACCATGGAGATGAAACACCAGGACTCAGGCTCATTCATGCTAGGCACATGCCATACCAACTCAGCTAAATATCCAGCCCTCATTTCCTTTCTTCTTTTCGTGTGTGTGTGTGTGTGTGTGTGTGTGTGTGTGCATATGTGTGTGAGTGTGTTGATGTTATTGTTGTTGTGCATGTATGTAAGTGTATGCAGGTCCTGTGGTAGCCAAACTCAACACAAGTTATCTTTATTACTTCTACCATATTCTCTGAGACAGCTTCTCTCTCTCTCTCTCTCTCTCTCTCTCTCTCTCTCTCTCTCTCTCTCTCTGTCTTGCTTCCTTCTTTATTCTTTTCCTCTCTCTCTCCCCTCTCTCTCTTGCTCCCATTTTGTCTCCCTCTCTCCATTCTCTCCTTTCTCTTTGAACCCAAACTTTACTGATTGCCTAGACTGGCTCTCCAGGAATCACCTGGTTGCTATAATTCTCTACTTTTGCCAGAACTATGCATTTATTTTATTTTATTTTATTTTATTCATTTTATTTTATTATTTTAAGGTAAGTGCTAGAGATTAGAGCTCAGTCCCTGGGCTTGCATAGCAAGCACTTTTCAAACTGAGACATCTCTCAAAGTGTCGGGTAAACTTTCAAAAGCTATCATATTGAAACCCAACATAGTGTCCCTAAGACTTACTACAGCACTCACAGACAGATGCAAAAAGACCACCAAAACTTCAAGGCTAGCCTGGACTACATAGTGAGACAGGGTCTCAAAGACTATTGTGACCCTCATGAAAGACAAATGTAATTTAAATAGTGACTCTATGAGTATCATATTAAGAAATTATTATAAAATTTGAAAAAGAGTATGTTCGGTATGCTCAGAGCCAAGGCTGTAACAAAGCCACTCAGTGCAACACGGGCAAGTGTTGCGAGGAACTCCACGGACTCATTACATAATTAGCTTTAAGTTTTAAATCATTGCATGTTCAGACATCTTTCACAGTTGCCAAAAATTTTTATGATCCCCCACATTCCATTACATGATGACCTCACACAGGGTTCCAGATCACAGTTTGAGAAGCTAAGTTTTGGGGAACTTTGGATTCAACTAATTCTCTCTGCCAAGGTCAGTGGAACTGACACCTGACTGTCTACAAGGCTGCATTAACTGAAATCAGATAGAAAGTTTCCAAAAGAATTATCTCATGGACTTGGAGTGATGGCTCATCAGTTAAGAACTGAGGACATTTTTCCAGAAGACCCCTGTTCATTTCCCAGGACTCACATAGCATCTCAGAACTCTAAGTAATTCCAGTTACAAGTGATCTGACACTCTCTTCTGGCCTCCACAGGTATTACACACATGTGGTGCAATAGATGCACATGCAAGACATTCATACACATCAAATAATTAGAAATGATTTAAAACAATAAGCTAATAGTTTAAAATCTAGATAAAATTAATGCTGAAAATGTAATTCTGTGAATCCAGAATTCAGACCCCTTCCAAAAATAAAATCTTATTTACTTATCAGAAAACATTCGAGACATTGTTGTTATTATTGTCATTGTCACAATTCTACAGATGAGGAAACTGAAACCCAGAAGAAGTTAAGCAATTTTCCCAGGTGTTTAAGTACTGCAACTAGGAGAACTGAAATCATACTCTTGTCAATGAACCATCACTATTAATCATTCAAGTTGCATTTGCTATAGTGTATTTTACGTTCTACTTATGTCAAAATCACACGGGCTGCTTAGTGAAAACTGTAAACTCCTCAATGCCATCGAAGCCCACTGAAATAGTATCTCTGAGATGGACCTTTTGTAAAAAATATCTGAGTGGCCGTATTTAAAAATACTAAAAACTATCATGTATGCACATGCCTGTAATCCTAGTACTGAAGAGAGGGAGGCATAAACTACACTGTAAGCTTAAGAACAACTGGAGATTTGCCAGAAAGCATCCTTCAAACAAAAAAACAAAAAAACAGACTTCCCAAGCCGAGCCTGAGCTCCACCTGATATCTGGCTGTGTGTTTCTGCTTCTGTTTCCATTGCTGTTGGATGAAACCTCTCAGGAGATGGTTAGGCTAGGCTCCTGTCTGCAAGCACAGTAAAAAAATTACTAATAGTGTCAGGGGTTGGCTTTCTCCCGTAGGATTGGTCACAAATTGGGCCAGTCATTGGTTGGCCATTCCCACAGTCTCTGCCTCATCTTTATTTCTGCACATCTTGCAGGCAGGACAAATTTCTGGGAGTCCTGCGGAAGAGGTGGGTATAGGATTGAGCAAGTCAAAGGGGTCAAAGACACCACAAGAAGACCTACAGAGTCAACTAATCTGGGCCTGTGGGGCTCACAGAGACTAAACCACCAACTGAAAAGCATTAATAGGTTGGACCTAGGCCCACTACACATTTGTAGTAGATGTGAAACTTAGTCTTCATGCAGGTTCCCTAACAGTTGGAGTGGGGGCTGTCTCTGACTCTGTTGCCTGTTATTAGATCCCCTTTTGCTAGCTGGACTGCTTTGTTGGCCTCAGTGGGAGAGGATGTGCTTAGTCCTTCTGAGACTTGATGTCTCAGGGTGGGCTGGCAATCAAAGAGGGCTTCCCCTTCTCTGAGGTGAAGGGGAGAGGGTAATTGAGGGGGAGACTTGTGAGAGGTAACTGGAAGGAGAAGAGGGAGGAGGGCTGTGATCAAGATGTAAGCTGAAAAATATTAATAAAAATGAAAAATAATGAAAATTTCAAGATTTAAATTGCTTTGGATATTTTGACAGATTTGTCTTATTTTTTTATTACATAATTAGTCCACACACCAGTTTGTTATTTCAGTCAGTAAATATGTATGACTGGCATCTTTTCCATGATAATTGCTTGCCTTTGCAAAGCATGAGATAGGGGTAGATAGATGATTATAGGTAGATAGATAGATAGATAGATAATGAATAGATAAATAAAAGGAGATAGATGATAGATGGGTAGATAGATAATAGATAGATGGATAGATAGATAGATGGATGGATGCATAGATTACAGATAGATAAATGACTGATAGCTAAAAAGCACTAGCTTTCAATCATTTTATCTACTTTATCCTATCTGTGTACACAAACTTAACAAACTAGATTATCATTCAACTTATTTTGCATACATCCATGAAGTACACTTAAGAAAAAGTTGATGTATACATTGATTTATAAATTAAAAGCAAATGTTTGATTCTTCTCAAAATTAAGATGTAGTTACAGAAGCCATGATATATTGGCAGGCAGGAAAGGTTAAAGGAATGCTCTAACACTGTGTTCCTACTCTAATCTGATGTTCTCTCTAATATATAAGATTGGAGAGATAAAATACTTTTAAAAATGGGAAAACTAGAAAGACAGGGACTGGAGACACAACTTAGTGGTTAAGAGTATTTTCTGCTCTTCAAAAGGACCATGTTTGGTACCCAACACCTCTATGCTATCTCAACCATCTATAACATTGTTCCAGGGAATCCAATGCCCTCTTCTTGCCTCTACTGGCCCTGGAAAGATAGGTTAGTGGTAAAGAGTGCTCACTAATATTCCAGAGGATCAGAGCTTGGTTCCCAGTATCTATGCCTGGCGTCTCATAACCACCAACAACTTCTTGAAAAACATATTTTTCTAAAAAATGTTACTTGGTTAGTGAAAAGTAAGATAAATATGGCGAATGACCTTAGTCCATTTGAGGAGAGCCTTGGTTGTAAAATGTACAGTCTGATCACAAAGAGAATTGTTTTCTTGCAACCAATGATAGTTGCAAGCATAGGCGTTTTGGGTGCATATCATCAATTTTCTGAGAATAATTCTTCCATGTTGTGGTTCCTGAGGACTCAGAAAGCTGTATATGGCCAGACCAATGGCAGAGCACCAATGGTCAGGATCTTTATTACTACAAATTTGGTTTGGGGAAGAGCTTTAGAAATTTTTCCTTCAACCATTGAGCTGCCTATTGCCATTAGAATTTATAGTAGACTCTTCAGCATGTCACAATCTAATCAAGAAATGACTCTGTGTAAGTTAGAAGGGACAACAGTTTAAAATAAAAACATTTGTTCTTGGTCAGCTCATGAGGCCCTCAGTTAGCTGACCTTGTTTACCTTTCCAATACTTTTCAAATGCTGGGTGTCTATTAGAACTTCTGCTGTCTTTCAAACTGATCAGCTTCGGTGTTCCATCCCAATTAGTTGTTGTCAATTTGCTATGGTCAGTAAGCTCCTTGTCTTGAAGGCTCTTGTCACCTTTGTAAAACATATTGAGGCCCTACTGCACTAATGTTCACTAGTAGTTCTGGGCGAAGGGGAGACTGATACTGTGAATTGTCTTCACCTGTTGTCTTTTGATGTCAGAATTAAAACCCAGATAGGTTTTTAAAAAGTGAAGAAATTCTCTCTCTCTCTCTCTCTCTCTCTCTCTCTCTCTCTCTCTCTCTCTCTCTTTCTGTGTGTGTGTGTGTGTGTGTGTGTGTGTGTATGTGTATGTGTGTGTGTCTGTGTGTGTCTGTGTGTGTCTTTGTGCATGTGCACACATGTGTTGCAGGGCAGGAGTGTTAGAAAGAACAGTTTCCAGAGCCTTCTTCCCATTATGTTCTCCTATCCATCACTGCCTTACCCTCTCTAAATACTAAATACTAAATACTTCTTCCTTATTCTTGGCTCACTGAAATTGGTCTCCCTTTTATTAACTCACCTTTTCAATCCACAAGTAGCTTCTCATGTTTCTGCTGCTTTTTTATTCTGCTCTTTCCACCTACCTCTGTGACATCAATTCCTTCTTTCTTACATTTCCTGTTTCTCCTAATAGATCTCATGTTCTGACTCATTTCCATCTGTCTTTCTCAGCTCAGTTCTAAATCAATCTCTTTATTCTTGAACACAATCTCTCTTCTCTTTCCCACTTCATGGGTTTTGCTTTAATTTGTCTTCCACAGTCCAGTGTCTCCATCATCCTCTTCCTGACTCCTCCTTCTATGACACACACTTTCCAAAGCAACAAGAAAAAATTATCCTAGGATATATATTTTGGTTATAACAGAACTTTTACTTCAATATCAAATAATTTTATTTAATTTGGGGTAATAACATTTTAAAAAGATACTTTTCACTGAAAATTATTTGTAAACATTTCAGAAATCTTACATTCCTTCTAAATTGTAAATCCCTAATTTTATTGGTATTCATTTATTTAAGTAAAATCCAAATGAAAGTTGGAGATGTAGCTTAGTGATGGGCATGATTGTTTACTGTGAATGAGTCCTTATAATTATTCTCAAATATCAAACCTACATGCCAATAAAAGGCAATATTTAAATAGCCTAATCAATTGTTTATATATACATTGCTTGAACTCTTTTTTAAAACTTTTTAATGTTTTAATAAAATATAGAGAAGTATATTTTTATATAAACCAATAGGTAAAATCCTAGCAACGTTTAGGAGGGTGTTTCCAAAACTCTATAAAAGGTGATAGTGACTTAGACTACCAGAGTAGAATGATCAATGTATAAGAAAAGATATTTAATTTTTTATTTTTGAGAATTTAATACTGTATATAGTGGATCATTTTTACTTTCCATTCTCCTCGGCTTCTTCCCATGCCGTCTTCAATACACCTCTTTTCCAACACCATGAAATTGTTTCTGTTTTGTTGCTTTTAATGAAATTCCAGTAAGTCCAGTTAATGCTTCCCATATGTGCATGGGTGTGGGGCCATCCGCTGGAGTATGGGAAACCTTCTTGTAGCAATATTCTCAAAAAAAAAAAAAAAAAAAAAAAAAAAAAAAAAAAAAAGAATGACGCTAGCTCTTCCAGAGACTATCCACTGTCAATAGCTCCTAAGTAAAGTGAGCACCTGGACATTGACAATCCCATACCGGCCAGAGTTCTGGGATGACTTGGTGTGGTGCAGGTTTTGTGCAGGTAACCACAGCTGCCATGAGTTCAAGATTGCAATGGCTATGTCCTCTTCAGAAGACAATATTTCTCACCATTCTTCTAAGTCTTCTAGCTTCCACATGCTTTCTGCTTTGTTCCTTTCTTGATGTGCACTGAGTCTTGGTGGTAGTAGGACTAATATAGTAATCCATGGTTGTCTGATACATTGTTCTCTCAAAGGCACCAAACAAACCAAATACACAGTAGGGTATAAATCTCAAGTCTTAAGTGACCTCAAAGTGTATTGTAAACTCTGGCTTTGCAGACCAGATAAACTTCCAGTCCCTTAGAATATAAAGTGTATGTTTATAATAACCTATCAACAAAGGGGAATGGCATCCAGTCATAGATGAAGCACTAAAGCATAGAAATCTTTTAATAGCTTTTATGTGAGCAACTTCGTTTCCTTAATATCTGTCATCCCTGTGTTTGGCCAAGTATAAAAACAAGTTCCAACTTCACAGAACAATAGAAACTCAGTAAGTCACCAAAGAGAAACCTTAAAGTCTATATGAGGAAAATATTGAGGCTGCCATGTCCCCATAAAACTTATTGTAAATAACAGAAGGGCAATGTGGAATATTACTTCACAATCCACCACTTTATAGGAACAGTTTAGTTGTAACTGAGGATATGAGCTTCAAAGGCAAATAGACATTGGTTTAGATTGCTACTCTGACACTCACTATGTTCTAAGCTAATATTGACCCTGATATTAAATACACAAGGATTATAAATTTAGAACATACGTATGTTCAATTACTTTGAAATATGAGTTCCAGAGAAAGGAAGGACATTTACCAAGTTATACACTTGGCCTAAGATAATATTAAAATGGGACCATCATCAACTTGATTTCTGTGGCAATGTGTTTTCTTCACTTACCAAAATAGTTAAACTCTTGACTGTAAGTCAAGTCTGGTCTGCTATCTGTGCCTATAAACAAATGTTACCTATGACACTTTTGTACTACTGTGGCAGAATTAAGTAGTTGTGTTCTAAAGCACACAAACCTGCTTAATGATGCTTTATAAAATAAATTTGATGGTTTCTGTAATTAATACTTTTGGTCTCTAAAGATTAAAGCTTTTCACACCTAATTATCTGAGAAGAAGTAGGCAAAAGTTTACCCCAATTCTTTCTTTACTCATGTAAATTTTACCCCCAAATGATAGCAATTGCTTTATAAAAGAGGTTCTTCTTGGATCAATTACTTTAGAAAATAACTGGGAGTTTCTTTACACAGTTAAGCCAATATCTAATAATTGATTTAGCCCTTCCACTCATGGGTACTTAGTAAAAACAAGCAAAGTGTTCATATAAAAAGAAAGGAGTTTTATTTTAGTGAGTATACATTGGAATAAATTTAACCATTTATCAACAAGAAAAGAGACAAATATATGAAGATATAGTCATACAAATTATAGAACAGTATTACTGTTTACAGAGGTCAAATACCTTTCATAAATAAAAAATATTTATACATATAACAATATAGGCTATCTCTAAATAAATTTACAATAAAAATTAGATAATATATTAAGTATTGTATATATATATATATATATATATATATATAATAGATAATATACCTAAAAAAATTCTTAAGGAGACAAATGCTTAGTTCTTATAAATGACCTTAAACCTAGTTGACTGGTAAAACTAAGCAAAACAACTTGAACTAGGAATTTTAAGTATTAATGTCTATTAGATAAAAACTGAAATTAAGCTTCACTAATCAGAACCAGCCAAGCAACTGATAAGGGCTTCCGTTTGTGAAATATTTAGCAAAATCTAGCATCTATTTAAGAAAGTCACTCAGGGAGCTAGACATAAAAGAGAGGCATACCAACATCTACAAAACCACATGAGACAGGACAGCAGCTAACATCACAGCCAACTGTGAGAAGCTTAGTGTTTATCCTGAAGTACTAGAAATAAGATGAGGGCATGAAATCTCAACTATTTTATTTGACATAAAAGCCGTCATAGAGGTCAGGCTGGCCTGAAACTCACTATGTAGCTGAGAGTGCCCTTGAAAACCTGATCCTCCTGCCTCTACCTCCCACGTACCTCTGGGATTACAGAATTGAACTACCACACCTGTTTTAAAGATCTTATTTTTCCACACAGCCCTGGAGATTGAGCATAGAACTACATGAATACTGGGGAATCTTTCTACCATTAAGCTCAATCTCCAGACCTTTCATCATGCAGTTTATGATACTTGATATTTTTAAGGTTTTTAAAATGCTTCTAAACATCTCCAACTTAATTTCATATATATTTTGATGGTGATATAGATAGTGTAAAAAGAAGGAAAAAAGAATTAAACCAAAAGGAAGAAGAAATTTTTTTAGGATTGTTTGAAGTCATCTTTTCATTTTATTCAAATTTTCTATAAGCCTTCATACATTAAGAAATAGCTCCTCTTAAGCAAAATTGTTAGTGTTGGAACATTTTATTTTTATATAATATAAAAAACTAATAACTATCTTATTAAAACATAAAGTTTTATTGAAGTACACAAGAAATATTAGAGTATAGATAGTACATGATAGCTAGATAGATGATAGGTAGATAGGATAGATATATGCACATATACATAATATTCATATAGATATACACAAGTAGATATACACATATATACACATACGCATAGATGTACACAAGCACATGCATAGGTAGATGATGGTTATATAAGCAGAGAGGTGATAGAGGATGTTCACAGATAGAAACATTTAAAAATTTCACATTGGAATAAACTAAGGATCTTCCAAAATTTCAATGTGGTATCAGATATAATTTTCATAATTTATTAGACTTCACAGGACTATTCAAAGGGATAAATAGCCATTTCTGAGAGGTTTGTGAAAAAGGTGCAGTATTTATATACAGAAATTAAAACACTAAGAATGTCTTGATTATTTTACACACCACAATTCTCTTTCTTATTACTGGCATGTCTTTTTTTAAACTGACTTTATAATATCTAAAATAGTAATGATAAAGATTAGCCTCAGTCTCATGTTGAATGTTACTCTCCCAGGATTAAATGGGACTGTATTAAGGGATTTGCCACTCCTATGTGAAATATTTTATATTGTAAACCATTCAGGGGAAAAATTCTATGCACACAGAATCAATGTACATATAGTATAGATTATAATCATTCTCTAAATTGAAAACTTCAAAGCAATGTCTAGCTGAGTTCTTCCCTAAATTTTTGGTTTTATTTATTTTTTGGCAAAGCTTTTGGTGTTGCTGTTATGTAAATAGAGAAAATGAGAAGGAACAGTGGTTTGTGTTCAGGTAAGGAGAAATTGACAGTCAGAGAAACTAAAACACAAACTCCCAGATGTAGGAACTGAAGAGATGGGTGACATAAGCAAAATCCAGTGGAACTGGAGTTTAAGAAGTGATGTATGGGTTTTAAAAACTGATGAACTTGAGCAAAATATTGTGTCTTCTGAAGTCTACTGCTTGGCCACCTTACATTGAACTGGCACACATCAGTCTTACAGGTTTCCAGTTTGGCATTATGGTAGGATCTAGAAATTCAGCCCAACCAGCCTGGCTGATCTATAGAAGTGGAAGATCACAACTATAGGACATCTTTTTCGTTTCCTGTTTATTTGCCATTTTGGTTCCCAAAAGGTTAATTCACTAATTGTGTTTAACAGTGCTCCTGTACGCTGGTGAGGAGTCATACCTCTTTGTTGCTCCCAAAGTTCATTCTAATCACTTTAAATGTCTACCTAAATCAACCAAGTCATTACTACCTTGAACTTTACAACATTGGGAATTCACTCCATGTTCTTCAAGACCATCAATGTTTCCTTAGTCCTCACAGTCTCTCCCCCTCACACCAAGTCCTACCCACCTGCCTTTCTAGTGACCTCTCACATCCAGTCTCTCCTTATTGCTGCACACAGATGACAGGGTTGTCTACTTCACATGCAATTTCCCTCACTAGCCTCTGAGTAATAGGACACTACTGAGGTACCAAAGTAGGGGAAAGTTTATAACCATTAGTGTTGCACAAATGTTCTCTCAAGCCTAACCAAGCAGACTTTTACCAGTCTCCTCTCTGGGACTGACCCTCACTACTACACCCTATACTGTCATCAAACAAAGGCCTTCATTTTTCTACACACAACTACTAAGTGCTTAGGGGTTCCTTCTCTTTCCTTGTGTACTGCCTGTGATTGGAATGCCTTCTACCATTCAGTTTATTTGACAAATTCTTCCATTATCATTCAAACATCTTTACTACATTAATGCCTTTTCAGGTGTTCTAAAACAGAGATACTGAGATTCTATCTATTCATGTCTATCAAATTATGTGTCTAAAGAAAGGTTGATATTTAAATAATCCTTTCTACTTAAATTAGCTTCTCAATGTCTTTGCTGTATCATTTTATCAGATCTATGTAATATATATGGTCTTTGATTATTATGTTACAATAAAGTATACAATATAAATAAATATATGTATGCAATAAAATATGTATGAATATATATGCATATAAAAATTCTAGGTCAAATGCCCTGTGCAGTGATAGCAGAGAATGTATGTGAAATGAATATCCAATAAAATAGGATTAAAAAATGTTTTCTAAGGAGGGAAAAATGCTTGTAATATAAAGATCCTTATATTTTGTATCAGAAAATGTATGGTATATTGTATGGTAAATGAGGAAAGACTTGAAATATTTAATAATTTTAAGCAAAGAAGACAAATTTCATGAACTTTTCTAGGAATATTTGTCTGACTTGAGTGTCCCTCCAAAATCAGTACAAAGAGACTGTATCTTTCAATTTTTTTCATTTTTTTGCATTGCAGCAATCTGCTATTTATTTATTTATTTAAAGCCAGAGACCCACTGTGTAGCCCTGGTGATTTCCTAGAATTTGCTATGTAGATCAGGTTAGCCTTGGACTCAGAAATGCTCCCTTTCTCTTGCATTCTAATGCTGGGACAAAAGGTGTGTGCCACTACACTTAACAACGTTTTAAAATGATTAAATCTTCAAGAATTTTATAGAATGCATTTTATTCCTATTCACCCCCCAACCTCTCCTTAAATTATCTTATATCTACCTTCTACATCCTTAGCCCTATGCAAGCTTGTATTATTTTGTTTTTATAGCCTGTCAAGTCTAGTGTGTGCTTCCCGTACACTGTCTAGTGTGAGGACATCCACTGGAGTGTGGTCAACCTATCCGGAGCCACACCTTTAAAGAAAACTGACTCTCCATCTCCCAGAAGCTATTCACTGTCAGTAGCTCCAGAGGTATGAGGCCTTCCTCCGCAACACTCAAGAATGTCGACTGTCTTGATCTTGTGCTGGCATCAGAGTTGCTATGAGTCCATAAGGACACCTGTCTTGTCATGTCCAGATGACAATCTCTCACTTATGTGCTCCCAAACAATCTTTCTGTTTTGCTTCTTTGAAAGTCCCTGAAACTTGGGAGGAATTTAAATGTCTCATCTATGGCTAAACACACCGCTAACACTTATTCTTTGCATTTTTATTTGTTGTAAGTCTGGGATTATTCATAGTGCAAATGTATACATTTGGTAATGAATGTAGAAAATAGATTCACAGTCTCAAGATGTTACCTGTTGAACGTTCCTTGATCATGAGGTGTCACAAAACACTGATATTTAAACCACATTTATTAATGTCTATGATAAATTCACATCAAATATTATTTTTCCATTAGAGCCTTTATCATACAAACCTACTTTATGTTTACAGTGAATATCTATTTCTTGTCTGAAACCAACAAGCCACAATGCTCACAGAAAGCTTTTATAAACTGGAAAGTGTTTTGTGCTTTAACTGTTCACAATGTGATCTGCGCAGGCAAGGAAGCAAAGGAGAGGACTGCCGAGAAGCAGCATCTGCCCATCGTTCTCAGGTCCTCTTCTAGATAAGCTGGAACACACGACTAACTCTTGAGCTTCCTGAATGTGTATCCCTTCACTCTGTCCGTGTCCGGGGAACACAAAATCTTAAGGCTTATAGTGCCAAGACTGCAGTATAAACAGTCTGAATCTAATCTAAATCCAGAGTCATGAAAAGCTCAGTGTTTGGGTTAAGCATCATACTTCTTCAACTTTGGTAGTTGCATACCACAATGGTGACTGGAGAACGCCCTCCCTCAATTCTGGCCTTAACCACAGAAGGGGAATTCAATAGGACACCAAGGACACAATTAACTGCAATGAACTCCTCCTTTAACTTCAGTTAAATGTTCTCCATAGTCAGAACTGGACTGTAAGGCCTCTCAGTCTCCTATGCTTCCGAGCTCTAGTGATCCAAGTAATCAAGAGCAGAGGAGCTGCAATGCATGTAAGCCACACCTCTGTGACTTACTGTGTGTGTGATGAAGGGTACATGCTTTAAAACCCCTACACTTTGATTTTTTAATCATAAAAATGCACATAACTATGTTCTCTGCTTCATGGAATTGCTGTTAACTGACAAATGGCATTCATCTCTAACATGTGGTTGAAATAGCTAATACTTACATGGTAGCTTTGAGTCCTTCAGTGTCCTGTTCCCAAACCTTTATCTATGTTGATTAGCCCCTTTTAAAGTCATCTACTAACTTGACTACAGTTTTATATATTACCCTCTATATTCATAGCCTTAACCTACCCTAGGTCCTGTTTTACCTTTCACAGATGAGTCAAGTGAACAAATCCCAACTCTCTCTTCTTGGTTGTCTACTACTTGGAACAATAAACTTCATTCTGATACCAATGTGTTATGGAATAATCCACTAGGATCCTTGTAAATATTTTAACCACAATTACATAATAGATTCTGCCTGCCAAGAAATGTGTACTTCAGACTGAAAGAAATTTATTCCATGCCCTATGAACCATGCATTCCCCTTCAGTCTTTTGCCTTCTAAGTTTAAGCTTACTTAGAAATACTCTCCGATGCTATGTTATTCATAGACTTTAGTGAAAAAATATTCTATCTTTGCCAGCAAAGCCTTTCAATTAGCTTCAGTGCATACTTTTAGGGGCCTGCCATCATTATCCACCAAATCACCAAATTACTGTTGCAGAACTCTTCCCAAGGGATAAACTTATGTCAAAGAGTGAGTTAAATGCACATATTGTCTCTGCATTAATTACATAATAAGTAGCTTTAAATACTGATGCTTCCTCTGTTGACATGGACTAAAACAATCTCCCAACAACAACTAAGGAAAGTAAGAAACAAATTGGTTGGACCCGCCTTTTCCAAATAAAGTCAGCAAGGACAATAGTAACTGTGCTTAAACATACTATTAGGTAAGATTTATTGGGCACTTAGTATTTTTACAGTCTAACAAACCCTGTACTAAGCCAAGCTTTTTGCTTGTCTTTTTCTAAATCATCAATCAATGCTAGGGAGTGTTACTAAACATAATTTGTGAAGAGAAACGGGAAACTAAAACCATAAAGGCAGGAATCCAGAAGATATAGAGTAAACATTATTTATTACTAGACCCAAACTCACCTAGATTTTCTAATAATAGAAAATAAATTTTGAAAAAGACAAGAGAAAATAGAAAGTAAAAGCAAGTTGATATTTAGTAGATAATTAGCTCAAGAATAGAGAAACAACATACGAACTAAGGATGAATTTTTGTCTTTTAAATTATATTTGTCAATTATAATTTTATTTTTTGAAAAGTATAATTATATAATTTCTTACTTTGATTTCCTACCTCCAAGCCTTTTCCTGGCCCCACCACTTGCTATGTCTCAAATGCACAGCCTTTTTCCAATAATTATTTAATATATATTATAAATATATATAATGTACATATAATACAATACTGCATACACATACACACGTTTTCTCAGTCCAGATAATGTTACTGTAATATAAAATGTTGGATTTTATGGAAAGATCTTTAATAGAGGAAGTTGAATTATTGTTTTTAATGATGTTTCATGAATCTCATAATTTTCTAGACTGGGTTCATCATAACCATCCTCTGGTCTCATCTTGGTGAGTAACTGATAACAGTTACAGTAATAATACATGATGTGTACCAACCCAGTTATTTTTTGATGTTAGAAAGGTGTTTAGTCATTACTGTTGTAAAGAAAATCCAATTGGCAGTTTATGGTTAGATACCAAAAATACCATACCGGTGAAAAATTTTAAATGTTTAGGAATATTGTCTTCCACTCTAAACCTGAACACAGAGAACTTGACCAAAACCATGAATTATACCATGATTGGTCAATTTCATTAAAAATCTACTCATATTTAATTGACATTATAAAAGTTGTTTCATTTCTGATCTTGTTTCTCCTTTTGTATTATTATTGGGGTAATCATGTTTATAACAGGATTGAGGTGCAGGTTAATTTTCTATTGTGTAATAAATACTAAGCTACCATGAAAACCATTAGCTACTTCCAATAATAGGAATTTGAGGGACTAATGATTGAGTACAAAATGGTGGGGTAGAAAGATGTCTCAAAGGATACAATTATTAGCTGTTTTACCAGAGACCCAGGTTTGATTCATAGCACCCACAAGGTAGCTTGCCAATCATCTACAATTCCAGTTCCAGGGAATCCATTGCCCTCTTCTGGTCTCTAAGGGATATGCATGCATGTGGCACATAGACATTTGTATGGCAGAACACTTACACATATAAATTATAGATGACAGATAGATGAATGGATGGATTGATTTGAAATGGACATTTTTCAGTGATCAGATGATCAAGACCATTAACTGGAAGAATATAATTCTGCCCCACTGCCCCACTCAGATTCCCAAAATACATTAAACTGCCTGGAACTTACACTTGAATATCTCATCTGTCATCCCAAACTCTACCTTCTATCTCCAGTATGTTGTTTCTGCCAAAGAAATCTATAAAATATCAGTTACAAAGAGTCAGAAAAACTATCCTCATTCTACTAGTAAACCACCACATGAAGTGCTGGATCTGAGGCTTCACTTTTCTTAACTTCACCCTCCACTGTGGTATAGAATATTTTTCTATATGACCTCCTAAGCAGCCTGATTCATAAACACCCAAATGCTGCTATCACTGTTGTCAGTCACACTTTTTCTCTCTGTCTGTCTTTATTACCTCCTAATACAACTTAAGTAAACAATATCAACTCTTTCCCTTAAAATAACACTCATATTTTCTCACTTCCCTGGTTTGGATAGGAAACATTTCACATAAGTTCATGCTTTGAAAGCTTCTTTTTCTTCATGGTGATTCTATTTGGGGCAGTTGTAGGAAACTAAGGAGATAGGACTTCCTTGAAAGAAGTAGACCGCTTGAACTGGGTTCTTGGGGTGTCTTTTCCAAAAGTCCTATTCTGTAGGCAGCCGCTTGGACGATAAGATCCAAGATGGTGCAGGTTCCCGATACACTGTAGCAATAGACGGTTCCACTGCGCATGCGCCCCTCCCGAGCGGGTGTATGCTGAGCATGCGCCTCTCCCGGGCAGGTGTATACTAATGAGGGTTTGCCGGGGGAACCAATCCAGGAGGACTTGGCAGCTCAAGCTCGGGTATATAAGGGGCTGTCTCCAGCCATTCCAGGCCACTCCACAGAAGCAAGCAGACCTGCAGCACCTAGGAAGAAGAAGAAAAACTATCCTCATTCTACTATTAAACCACCACATGAAGTGCTGGATCTGAGGCTTCACTTTTCTTTGATTTATCAAAGAAGAAGAAGAACAACTGCAATGGGATCCAATGCTTTCTTCTAATATGTCTGAAGACAGCTACAGTGTACTAAGATAAATAAATAAATAAATAAATAAATAAATAAATCTTTTTAAAAAGTTAAAAAAAATCATCTCTAGCTAAACACCTTGGCTGCAGTCTTTCTCTTCCAGTACATTTTATATGATATGTGCATGTTATTAACACACATTTTCACAGGACATATTTGCTCAAAATTCTCTAATTACTGTTCACCACATACCTAGTTCACTAAAATGCTTGTATATGGTACCTGAAGCTCTCTCAGATTAAACCCAAGTCCCACTTTAGAGCTGTATGTCTCATGCATCTCCTCCATCTTTAGTCCATATTCTTTTGTCCATGTGCATTCTCTGCTACAGGATTCTAGCATCACACATTCATTTCTACATTTGTTCTTTATATTGCTCTACCCTCTATATCACTTTTATATGCATCCATCCTACCAGTCATTAAAATAATATAAATTGAGTATGTTCACAGATACAGTTGATATATAGAGTCTTATGATAAGCAAAAGTATCATGTGAAGATTAGTTTTAGAATATGCAGCCTATAGGAGAGGCTGGTATTTTATGAAGAAATCCCATAAATAAAAGTGAAATGATAACTTTGTTGTGTGCACAGAGTGCTATAAAAGGATACTGTGGTATTTAGCCTAATCAATTAAATGTGGAAGACAAGAATTCAACAAGTAAATTATGTTTATGAGAAATGAGCTATCTAGACCAGGAAAGAAAAATCTGCTGTCAACAAGCATAGCAAAACATAAAACAAAGGTAGTCTCTTCTCTCTGTCTACCTCTATAAGTCCATAATGTTAAAAATAAAGGTAAATACACACACACACACACACACACACACACTTATACATGCATGCATGCTTGTACACACAAATTTTGTTTAATTTAAGAATTTTATATTCACAAAATTATTCAATCTTTAGTACTATGCTGTAATTATTGATGAAGGTCTTTTTGGAAACTCATCCCACAAAGAACAAGACTCTGCCTTCTCCAAGGCCAGTCACTACTCCTGAAGTTCATTGTAGAAAAATTTAATCCTGATCCAGGACTTCTACTCTGCCTTTGATCATTCAGTTCCCAGTTAAAACTCAACTTTTACTATTTACAATAATCTTTAATCAGTACTAGAGCTGGGCAGATATCTACCCTCTACAGTATTAGAATCTATTTTCCTATCAATCATCCTGAGTTATTACTTATTATGTTTCATCTCGGCTCCTCTTATGTCCAATTGGCCAGCCCACATGACCATGCTTTCTTGACTCCTAACCCACGGCATTTTTCTCCTCTTTCCACCTCCTTCTTTCTCTCTCTCCTTGTGATCTCCTCTGACTCCAAGCCTGGGATCACCAAGTCCTGCCTATCTAAATTCTGCCCAACTATAGGCTGTAGGTATTTTTATTTACCAATCAGAAACAAATTATCACTTGGGTCTATGTGTGGGCACTCATCTCTGGGGCAACCAGTCTTGGGGGCCTGCACTTACCATTACAATGCATAGCAACAGACCAAGCCTCAACACAGAGTTTACTCACATCTTCTTAGCAAGTAGCTCAAGGCTGACTTTTATTCTGATGCCTTCTACATCACTGAGGCCCTCAATCAATAGTTACTATGTTGTGGGCCATCAAAGTGGTACAGTGAATAAAGATATCCCCCAAGACTGATAACATGGGTTTAATCCCCAGAACCCACAGGGTTGAAGAAGAGAACTAACATCTGCATGTTATCTTCTGACTTCAGACTGAGGAGCCAGCTTCACTCTTTAAGGTAGGCAAGACTTTGGTATTTGGAATCTCTTCTTTGATCCTCCCATGAAAGAAAGATCAGTTGTAGACATCTCCAATCTTCAGCTCTTCTTGGCTTCTCTAAACAGTGTCTCCAGCAGTCTGAAGAACTACTGTCTCCACCATTCCCATGGCTCATATTCAGGATTGGATTTAGTCTCTATTGCTAGAACTGATTCTCATTCAAGGTTTTAGAAGGAACTGTGATCGCACAGTACCAAGTTCACAGATTAGTCTAGCTCAGTCCTAGCTCAGGTCTTAAGAGAAAAAACTGGAAAGGATCAAGATCAAAGGAATGTGGAAAAGAAACAAAAACACATCATGAAATCTCTGTCTACTCATACCTACCTCATGACGAATAGAGGTCATCCAATTTGGTTGAGTTACCTCATCTTTGTGCCTCTCATGCAAATATTGGACATGATAATATTTTCATTATAAATATTCCATTAAAACATCTCAGCATATACATGCCTGATATGAGGCACAGTTAGTCCAGTTATGTAATAACGATGATAGTTGCCAATAGGTTCTAGCTTATTGAAAGGTGGAATGAAGCTTTTGCTGAGTATTTGATGTTTTGAGAAGAAACATGGCTCCTTCTCAAAACTAGAAACACACTTAGCAGTAATAGCCTAGGGTCAATGTCTTGGCAGTGATTCCCTGAGGACCTGATATATAGAGAAGAAAAATTAAAAAAAAAAAAAAAGGACTTAGCAGATCCATTTATAACCAAGAGAGCTGCCATTTCATATCCTGAGAACCTTATGTTTCCCAACATGAGGCTAAGGTTATCAGTCCAAGGCTGTTGCTTGCTTTTAAGGTACACTCTTTGTTCCCTTTGTACAAAATTGTTTGATTAGCTTTCCACTGACTTCATCCCATTGTGTGCTAGTTTCTGCTGAATCTGTCTTATTCCTCCCCTGGAAATAATATATATGGTGCTCTTCTTCTCAATAACCTTGCTTGGCATGAGACATAGCTTATTCAAAACCTCCGATTTCCAAACTTTCTCTTTTCAATTAATTAATTTATTTATTCATTTTACATCCTGATTCTTGAACCCCCTTCCTCTCAGTTCCCCCTCACACAGTCCTTCCCCGCTCCCCTTCTTCTTTGATAGTGTGGAGGCTCCTGGGTCTCCCACCACCATGGCACATCATGTCTCTGTATGGCTAGACATTTCCCCTCTCACTGAGGCCAGACAAGGCAGCCCAGTTAGAGAAGCAGATTTCATAGACAGGCAACAGCTTTTGAGACAGCCCCTGCTCCAGTTGTTGGGGGACCCACATGAAGGCCAAACTGCACATCTACTATATATATGCAGGGGGCTGTAGGTCCAACCCAGGTACATTCTTTGGTTGATGGTTCAGTCTCTGAAAGCCCACAAGGGTCCAGATTAGTTGAGTCTTAAGATCCAAATTTTCTTATCTTCTCTAAGTTCTATCTTCCTTGTTTTCTGATTCCCTGTCCTCTTTCTCAGAACTCTGTCCCTGAGGGTCCTGCTCAATACTCAAATTCCCAGTCACCAGGTATAGAGCCAGAAGACTATAAATTCCATCCTGTCTGTTTTTATCTTTTATTCTTTTCTCTTCAGATTAATGGGTCTTCCAGTTCTGTTTTGTGAATAGAAATTCTTCATGTGCATATAATAAGGGCCCTCATTTTCTAGAAAGTGCATTCAGGTTTCCAAAACAACTTGAACTAGTGACTAAAGAGTTCTTTTCAGCAAGCGGCTGCCTTGCTTTTGGAGGAGGGATTAAATGAATTGCTGTGATCAAGAAGCCACTCCTTGAAAGAACCCATCAAGAAGTCCTGCAGGCTCCTGTATGGAATAAATCCCACCAAACACAGTGAAGCAATAACCATATTGCAAGCAATCAAAACCTTAGACTGCACAGCAGCATATGGAGAAGGGATTGGCCATGTGTAGGAAAGCAGTTTCCAAAAAGTCCTCCCAGGCTACCTCCTTCTCTCCTACTTCTCATCTCTTCTCATGTATTTGTCAGAATAAGGTGGGAAATTAAACAAAGACTAATCCATTGCTCCTGGATGGGAATTCTCAAATACTAAACTCTAAGTTTAACTTTTTATTCCCCAGAAGATGTGCAACATTATTCTTTACCATCCTTATTTGCCTCATCAGCCATGTTTGTTTGTTTGTACTATGAAACATCTTTATGCTGTGATTATCTCCTTGCTCCCCAAACCAGTAGTGTTTGTTTGCTTGTTTTTGAGAAAAAGAGAGATGGAAGGAAGGTGAAGAGGATCTGGGATGAGTTGGGCAAAAGAAAGAATATGTAAAAACGTTTTATAAAATAATCAATAAAATTAAAAAGAAAGAATCTGGCCCATCAGGTTTCATTCTCAGCTTCTCAAATTCTATATTTAAGATTGTCCTGGTCAGTTTCTTAAATATTCAAATTCCTAAGCTCCAACCTCAGATATACTAATCTAGTAGTGCTTGTAGGTGTATATACCAGACAGCTCTTGCCTTTCTACCTTTGCTGTTTATAATGCTCTTTTTCTTCCTCCCTTCCTTCCTTCCTCCCTCCTTCCCTCCCTCCCTCCTCCTTCCCTCCTGCTGCCCATCCTTCCTTTCTTTCTTCCCTCCTTCTCTCACTTTTATTCCATCTTTTACTTTTCTAATTTTAGCTAAGATTGAAATTCACAAATTCTCCATATTCTCTTAATTTCCAGTTTAAAACTTAAAGAATTTCTATGATGTTATCTATGCAGCAAATGATCATCAAATCATAATAGAAAGTTTGACTGTTAGACAAAAATAGTATTATAGACAGTTATATAATTCACTTTAATCTTTTGTTCTGGTTCTAATCTGTTCTCTTGAAAATAAGGGTAAATCCTCTTTCAAATCAAGTTTTTCTCAGTTGGCATTACTCTTTACGTTATGAAGATTAAAAGATTATTTACAATCCAACCTTTGCCAAATGCTGTTCCAGAAGACAGCATTCTGAAGACTTATTTCCAGGAAAGGATGCTGAGTTTTCAAGGAGGGTATTGCTTGTCAAAAACAGAATCAGTGTTCATTCATAACCAGTGTGGTTTCCTTATAAATATATAAAGTACATAAAGCAAAAACTAGGGATATCCTTCAACACATGCATGGAAAGGCATGTGCACAGGTTTTATGAGATAACTGAGCCACCATCAATCCTTCAGCCTTTCTGTCCTGATTATTCTATTCAAAGAATATGTACTTTGGATATATAGCCAATACTGTTTATTCAAACAGTATATTTAATCATTATATTTTTAAAAAGTGATGTGAAGTTCTTACTCTCCTAGGGCATAATCCTACCTGAAACCACAGAGAAGTAAAGGGAGAGGGGAGGACTGTGTATTTTATACATTCCTAGTCTGCAAGGGTCAGCTCTGATCACACCCAGTCAAGATGGTATACCAATTAGTCATCCTCTGACTCTGGAGGGAAGGGCCGGGTCTGTCTACTCCCAATATAATTCATTTACTTCTCATCAGTGGCAATGGATTTCACCCTTCACTTAATAAAAGCTCAGCAGATTTCAGATGACAAAGAGCCAGAAGTCTAGGAGGTCCACACCTACATCCCAGTCAGTAGGCCCTCTAACCTGGTTTTCTTACATATATTTTAGAAACATCTTAATATCTGTGAATAAATTATTTCACATATGCATTACTAATCTAGTATAGCAACCATTTCTATTTCCCCATAACTCTATAGTCCCATGGCAGCTGTTTACATGTTGTATATGGTTATTATCATATACAACATATAACTTTGTTTTCTAGTTTTACTAATGTTGTATGTTATTGGTCATGATAGTCATATTTGTAACACATTCAATCTCCAGGGAACTTATGGTGTTCAATAGCATTTCCTTACATTGGTAACTTGAGGTTATTTCTAATATTTAATACAACATGGATTTTGTAAAGTCTGATAGAAACTGAGAGTAGAATAGTTACCAGTTACTGTGTGGAAGGAGAGGGAAGAAGATTGGAAAAGAGGTTGGCCAAGTCCTAGAATGCTATGGGTAAGAGGAGAGAATAAGTCCTAGTGTCCTGTGGCACCATAGTAGGTATACAGTTGACAGAAATATAGTATATTTCTGAGGACAGTAGAAAACATTTCTCTGTACTTGTATGAAGAGATGAATTTTGAGGTAATGACTATACCTGATTTTGTCAATTTCTAATGATGAATCAAAGAAATTACGTTGTAGCTCATGAGCATGCACATACTAAAGAACTAAAGGTTCAGGCAGATGTGGGGATAAGGTTGGGGGTGAGATGGGTTAAACAAAACTGAAGAAGCCTTATGAAAATTCAGTAGTGTATAAGCTAATTAAAAATAAATAAAAATGAAAGTAGTAATGAGACAAATGAAAAATAATGTTTTACAAAGAAATATTTTATTAACTTTAATCATGTTCTTATTGTGTATTTTGATGAAAAGGGCTTTTAATCCAAAAGTCATTCTTGCACAAATTATGGAAAATTAATTTCTTATGATGCATGTTAATACACAATACCAGAATATTTTAGAGTCAAAACCAGATAGTGTATTAGATTATACTTTTGGCTACATATTTACCAATGTTTTATAGGACAATTACTATCTTTGTTCATTTACATGAATATCATTTTAGTGTGAATTTTCTAAAAGAATATATTTTGAGATTGATACATACTTACCATGCTAAGGAGACATACTAAGAAAAGAATGAATTAAAAATTATTTCACCACAATGAAAGTTACTCAGATAGAAAGAGAGCCCCAATTAAATGTTAAAAATATTTCCTCAAAAAACATACCAAATTTATAGCAAATTCATTTGTTACAGAGAGACCAGATGGTAGACTCTAGTCTAAGAAGATCCCTGAGATCCCTCCCACCCATCCAAGTGCCCTATATGACACTATGAAGTGTAACAGGCAGTATAAAATATGACAGCATAACACCATGTCATATGGAAGAGGTAGGGAAAATGTCCCAGTATAATTAAGACACTCGGTCTGTTGACTAAGTTAATGAAGCATGGCATTACCCTAGGTGGGAATCTTTTCAGGTGAACATTAGTCTAGAATGTCAAGGAAGTCAGAAATACAAAAAGCAGTGTCAGCCATACTCCTGTAGATCTGATGGCATCCTGCCCTTTCAGAAAAGAGACTTCCTCTTGGTGGTATGTGCGGTGCACACTGCTCCTTGAAATTATGAGATCATTTGGGTTTCTTTATCCCACCATTAGCTCTTAGAAACTTGTTTTGCAGTGGCAGGTAAATAATGTAAAATTTACCCAAAATAAAGAAGATGAAAAAAAAAAGTTGAGGGAACAATAACATATTAGGAAGAAAAGGCCGGAAGGGTGTTCTGTGGATAAGAGCACTGGGTGCTCTTGCCGAGGACTCGGGTTGGGTTCCCAGGACCCATATGGCAGCTCACAATCATTTGTAGCACTATTTCCAGGGGATATGCTGTCTTTCTGATGACCCCAAAGAGCTCCTGCATACATGTGGTACACGCATGTGGTACACACATGTGGTACACACATGTGGTACACACATGTGGCACACACTCAGGCACACACTCATACACACAAAATTAATTTTTAAATTAATTATTTTAAATTTAGTATTTAAATTTAAATATACATTAGGAAGATAAAACAAAGTAAATTTTAAAACATTATGTGCACATTTGAAATGTTCGACCTAACAAACACTCAAAATAATTGGAACTTTTTGTGATGTTTAAGTAA
>NW_022196895.1:39886902-39889402 GCF_008632895.1 Mastomys coucha | reverse complement strand
AAATGACAAATTGTCTCAGGCCTTTGGAAACTTTCCAAGAAGTTTATTTAAGAAATATTATTAGGTATTTTCTTTATTTACATTTCAAATGACATCTTCTTTCCCAGTTTCCCCTCTGGAAAAAAAAAACTGTTCCCTCCCAACTAACCCTACTCACCAACCCACCCTCTCCAGTTTTCTGGCCCTGGCATTCCCCTACACCAGGTCATAGAACCTTCACAGGACCAAGGGCCTCTCCTCCCATTGATGACTGACTAGGCCATCCTCTGCTACATATGCAGCTAGAGCCATGAGTACCACCATGTGTACTCTTTGGTTGGTGGTTTAGTCCCTGGGAGCTCTGAGGGTACTGGTTACTTCATATTGTTGTTTGTCCTAAGGGGCTGCAAACCCTTCAGCTCCTTGGGTCCTTTCTCTAGCTCCTTCATTGGGGACCCTGTACTCAGTCCAATGGATGGCTGTGAGCCTCTACTTCTGTATTAGTAGGGTACTGGCAGAGCCTCTCAGGAGACAGCTATATCAGGCTCCTGTCAGCCAGCACTTGCTGGCAACCACAATAGTGTCTGGATTTGATGATTGAATATGGGAAGGATTCCCAGGTGGAGCAGTCTCTGGATTGTCCTTCCTTCAGTCTCTGCTCTATATTTTGTCTCTGCAACTCCTTCCGTGGGTATTTTGTTCCCCCTTCTAAGAAGGAACAAGTATCCACATTTTGGTCTTCCTTCTTGAATTTCATGTGTTTTGCGGATTTTATATTGGGTATTCCGAGCTTCTGGGCTAATATCCACTTATCAGAGAATGCATATCATGTGTGTTCTTTTGTAATTGAATTACCTCACTCAGGATGATATCCTCCAGATCCATCCATTTGCCTAAGAATTTCTTAAATTCATTGTTTTTAATAGCTGAGTAGTACTCCATTGTGTAAATGTACCACATTTTCTGTATCCATTCCTCTGTTGAGGGACATCTGTTTTGTTTTTCCAGTTTCTGGCTATTATAAATAAGGCTGCTATGAACATAATGGAGTATGTGTCCTTATTACATGTTGGAGCATCTTCTGGGAATATTCCCAGGAGTGGTATAGCTGGGTCCTCTGGTAGTACTATGTCCAATTTCCTGAGGAACTGCCAAACTGATTTCCAGAGTGGTTGTACCAGCTTGCAATCCCACCAACAATGAAGGACTGTTCCTTGTTCTCCACAACCTTGCCAGCATCTGCTGTCACCTGAGTTTTTGATCTTAGCCATCCTGACATGTGTGAGGTGGAATCTCAGGGTTGTTTTGATTTACATTTCCCTGATGACTAAGGATGTTGAACATTTCTTTAGGTGCTTCTCAGCCATTTGGTATTCCTCAGTTGAGAATTCTCTGTTTAGCTCTGTACCCCATTTTAATAGGGTTATTTGGTTCTCTGGAGTCTAACTTTTTGAGTTTTTTGTATATATTTGATATTAGCCCTCTATCAGATATAGTATTGGTAAAGATCTTTTCACAATCTGTTGGTTGCCGTTTTGTCCTATTGACAGTGTCCTTTGTCTTACAGAAGCTTGGGAAAACTTAGGGTAGTAAAAACTATTCTCAACAATGAAAGACCCTCTGGTAGAATCACCATCCTTGACCTTAAGCTGTGCTATAGAGCAATTGTGATTTAAAAAAAAAAAGAAACAAACAAACAAAACTGCATGGTATTGGTACAGTGACAGGCAGGTGGATCACTGGAATAGAACTGAAGACCCAGAAAAGAACCCACACACCTATGGTCACTTGATCTTTGACAAGGGAGCTAAAACCATCCAGTGGAAAAAAACAAAGCATTTTCAACAAATGATGCTGGCTCAACTGTAGGTTAGCATGTAGCAGAATGTAAATCAATCCATTCCTATCTCCTTGTACAAAGCTCAAGTCCAAGTGGATCAAGGACCTCCACATAAAACCAGATAAACTGAAACTAATAGAAAAGAAAATGGGGAAGAGCCTCGATCACATGGTCACAGGGGAAAATTTCCTGAACAGAACACCAATAGCTTATGCTAAAGATTAAGAATTGACAAATGTGAACATGGTTCCTTTCCCCACATTCTCACCAACATGGTTATTTTTTTTTGTCTTATTTATGATAACCTTCTGAGATGAAATTCCAGTGTAGTTTTGATTTGTTTTACCCTAAAGGCTAAAAATGTCAGGTATTTTTTTCATGTATATATTGAATTGTTTGGTGATAATTGATTTTTATATGTATAAATGCAGATTGTGCATTCTATAAATCAAAGGCCTAATTTTGTTTCTCAGTTCATAAAAGTGTAGCCAATTAGGTTTCATCTGTAGCATTTTTATTATTGTTATTTTATAAAATAATCTAGAAAGGGATATTGTAAAGAAAATAAAATAACTACAAGTAAGACTGATGTTGCTGAACTTTTGCAAACCTAATTTTCTTTTTTTTTTCTTTATTTATATGCGAATTTCTCCATTCCCAGTTTCCCCTCCAAAAAACAAA
>NW_022196895.1:39784669-39886891 GCF_008632895.1 Mastomys coucha | reverse complement strand
AATTGCTTTTATTTTTTACAGTTCAGTCATTATCCATCTCCAGGTCTACCCTCCCACAGTTCCTCATACCATTCCTCCTCCCCCTGTCTCCAAGAGGATATTACCTCCCCGGCAATCCTTCTCACCAGGTCTTCCCACTCCCTGGGGTTTCAAGTCTCTCAAGGGTTAGGCACATCTTATCCTACTGAGGCCAGACCAGGCAGTCTTCTGCTGTATATGCATCAAGGGTCTGGAAACACCTCTGTGATGATTGATGGCTCAGTATTTGAGAGGTCTAAGGGGTTCAGGTTAGTTGAGACTGCTGGTCTTCCTATGGGGTTGCCATCCCACAGTCAAAAATCCTGACCCAGAACTGTTCCTGTCTAAAAGAACTGCAGGGACAAAAATGGAGATGAGGTTAAGGAAAGGAGGTCCAGTGACTAGCCCAACTTGGGATCCATCTCAAGGGGAGGTTCCAATGCCTGACACTATTACTGATGCTATGGTGTGCTTACAGACAGGAGCCTAGCATGGCTATCCTCTGAGAGACCCAACAAATAGTTGACTGAGACATATACAGATACTTGCATCCAACCATTGGACAGAAATCGGGGACCCATGTGTTTGACTTAGCCAAACCTAATTTTCTTATTTTCTTTATTGGTTATTATATTTATTTACATTTCAAATGTTATCCACATTCCCAGTTTCTACTCCACAAATCCCCTATCCTATCCCCCTCCCCCTGTTCTATGAAGGAGCTCACTCACCCTCTCACCCACTCTTGCCTTACCACTCTTGCGTTCCCCTACATTTGGGGCATTGAGTCTCCACAGGACCAAGGGCCTCCCCTCTCATTGATACCAGATAAAGCAATTCACTGCTACATAAGCAGATGGAGCCATAGGTCCCTCCAAGTGTACTCTTTGGTTGGTGATGTAGTCCCTGAGAGCTCTGGGGTGGGGGTCTGGTTCATTGGCAATGTGGTTCTTTCTATAGGGTTGCAAACCCATTCAGCTTCTTCAGTTCTTCCTTTCACTCCTCAATTGATGTCCCCATGTTCAGTCCAATTGTTGGCTGCAAGAATCCACATCTGTATTGGTCAGGCTCTGGCAGAGCCTCTCAGGAGACATCCATATAAGGCTCATATCAGCAAGTGCTTCGAGCATCAGCAATAGTATCTGTTTTTGATGTCTGCAGATGGGATGGATGCCTGGGTGGGGCAGTCTATGGATGGCCTTTCCATCAGTCTCTGTTCCAACTCTTTGTCTCTGCATTTCCTTTAGTAAAGAACAATTCTGTGTTAATATTTTTGAGACAGGTGGGTGGCCCCATTCCTCAACCCGGGCCCATTCCTAACCTCTCTACAGGTTCTCTATCCCCTTTGTTGGATATTTTAGCCAATGCCATCTCCATCGGGTTCTGGAAGCCTCTTGCTTTCCTGGCATCTGAGACTTTCTAGTGGCTACTCTTAAGTTCTCCAACCCCCATTGCTACACACCTCCATTCAATTTCCTGACACACAGTACTTCTCCCCCGACCCCCTTCTCCTCCCACACTTGGCCCTGCCCTTCTTTTTTCCTCCCTCTCCCTCCAAGGTCCCTCCCTTCTTCTCAGTCAAAACTACTTTGTGTGTTTTCCTTGATTTTAAAAAATGAAGTTTGGCATTAGCATTTTATTTAATTCGGAATTCCCTTAACTAGCTTAAGTAGATAAAATTGTCTTTTCCTAAGTTTTCAGAGAGATAATTCTCTGTGATGGAATCATTTTACAGCCTTGTGCTCTCTCTATCTGTCTTTGTTTCTTAGTCTCTCTCTCTCTCTTTCTTTCCTCCCTCTATTCTTTTTTTCATTCCTTCTCTCAGACACACTTCATAGTATATAACTTAAAAAACAACATACTTTCAGTTACTAGGTGGTGAAGACAAAGAATAAGTTAGCATTAGCTAAAAGGTACCAAAGAGATAAGAGCTCTACCTTTGAGCTGATAAGGCCTGACTCTGGGAGAATCTACCAGCTTTGTGAAGCTGGGAAAACTTAAAAACTCTTGATTCCACTGTATGGGAAGTAAAAAAATCAGTCCTAGCTACTCAACAGAGTGATGACTATAGATGAGCTGACATGTGTAAAACCTTAGTGTAGATGATGACAGTGTTTATTTCAGTGGTTGTTAGTAGTGCATGAAAAGCTTTGAGCATACATTGAAAGAAATGTTCTTAGCTAAATGGAATCCTTACTCCTCTGCCTCATCTAGAACTGATACTGTAGTGGAGTCATACTTCCTTCTTATGACTTTCATGTGATGGGACTCATGATTCTATGGTAAAAGTCAACCATTCTGTACAATTGAGTCTCATGAGTTTCTGAGTTCCCCTCATGACTACTGTTTACTGACTCATGATCATGCTTTAAAGTCTCTGCCCTTGGTTCAACAGAAAAACATTGTTCTGTTGAATACAATTAATGCCCAGAGATCGTTGCCTTTATGGCACTGCAGAAGATTATTGCCCCAATCTATTTTGCCTTTGCTATTTAAAACAACCCTAAGCAAAGAAAAAACATATAGATAGATAGATAGAGAGAGAGAAAGAGAGAGAGACAGAGACAGAGATAAGAAATAAATGAACACACAAAACTAAATTTACCTCTAAAGGCATAAAATCTTTTTTGATCTTCCCAATATTATTTTCCACCTGACTTCCTTAAGCAAGGTCCTTCTGACACCATAGGCAAGATTATATCTCTCTGATATCTTTATTTAGCTCATGACCTTTATTTAATTATCTATTTTTGTGTTTGATTGTCAGGACAGGGATTATATCTGTTTGATCTAACACTATGTCTCTAAGTCCACACAATGCAGAACTCAGTTGATATTTGTTAATCTTTTATCCAATAAATTGTGAATTAAAATCATATCAAAATGTATGGAATCACTTATTCTTAGAATAGAAAACACAAAACTGACATTTTGTCGAAGAGTCAAGTCATTCTAAAATAACCCTGACCTGTTAAGAGACAGCACATTCTTTCCTTCCCTCATTACACCGCTCATTCATGAATCATCAGTCTATGCTACCATTACTAATATATCATGTTCTTTTGCTACAATTATAAGAACCTGTTAGAATGACATTTAACAATCAATGCATCATTTAAGTCATAAGGCACTAATTCCTTCCTTTAACAAATATAATGACTAAGCAAAGAATGCTTACAGGGGTACTTTCACATCATAGTGTGAGGGAGAAAAAGTACAATGGTCAGTGCTACTACTGTTCCACCCAATGTCGTCAGGAGAAAGCTGCATTCAGAATGGCTTGTCTAAGCACTTCAGGCTGCCTAAGGGTTTTCAGGCAAGAGGAATGTGAGGACCAGACATTTCAGTTTGAACTCCCCAGTGTTAACAGTGGAGTGGCCATTCAGCTCTTTCAGAGTTTAACTTTAATCCGTAGTTTTTGTAAATGTTTGCAAGACTGTGAACACCATTGAATTGGTTTCAAAATTATGGAATTGCATTCTAAGGCAGAAGAACCTGAACAAGTATAGAGTCATATTCATAAGTAATAAGGTTCAGTGTCATTAAGATGTGACTTCTTCACATAGTTATGTGCACGGAGAAAATTATAAATGAAGTTCAGATAAAACTCTTCATGGATTCTTCATAAAAACATTTCAAAGTTAATATTGAAGTATATGTATCTAAGAATAGCTAGTTTGTTTTTGTTCTTATTATTTTAGTTATACAAATCTATAAAGTGAAATTTGGTACATTTATACAGTATAAATTGATCAAAGAGATTAAGTGATGTATGTGTATTTATGTGTGTTTGTGTCTGTGCATAAAATAAACTATCATTCAACTGTGAAGAATAATGTCTTCTTGTTCATAGCAAGATTATTGAAACTGGAGGTCACTATGCATAAAAGACAACCAGAAAAATGCTGCATGTCCTAGCTTGTATGTAAATGATGAAAATTTTATATACACATGAAACCTTAAAAAAAAAAAGAAACAAACCCAAGGGTGATAGTTTGAACAAGAATGGTCTCCATAGGGATACACACACACACACACACACACACACACACACACACATATATATATATATATATATATATATATATATATATATATATATATATATATATATCAGAGAGTGGAACTGCTTGGGAGGATGGGGATTAGGAGATGAGATATTTTTGGAGGAGTTGTGGCCTTGTTGGAAGAAGTATGCCACTGTGGTGGGCCTTAAGGCTTCAAAAAGCAAGCAAGGCCCAATGTCACTCTCTCTTCCTGCTGCCAGTTAACCTGGTTGTAAAAATCTCAACTATGTGGGACTGACGCATCCTCACTTGGGCCCTTTAGCTTGTTGATCTTTTTGAGTTCTGTGGACTATCCTGGGTATTCTATAGTTTTTTTGGTTAATATTCACTTATTAGAGGGTACATACAATGCATGCCTTTTTGGGTCTGAGTTACCTCACTTAGGATGATATTTTCTAGTTCCATCCATTTGCCTGCAAAACTCAGGATGTCCTCATTCTTAATGACTAAGTAGAAAGCAATCACAAGGAGGCAATGAGGGAGGAACTTGGGAGGGAAAGGAGATGGGGTTGGTGGGAGGGAGGGGAACCTGATCTCATAATGGGTGGTGGAAAAAGGCCTGAAGCCCTGAGAACCAGCAGAAAGAATGGAACAGGCAACCTTGGGAGGCAGGAGGTTAGAGGGACCCTCCAGAATGTACCAGAGACCTGGGAGGTGAGAGACTCTCTGGACACAAAGGGAGGGACCTTAGATGAAATGTCCTACAGTGGGGAGAGGGAATTTGTAGAGCCCACCTCTATCAGAAAGACAGGGCATGAAGTGAGGGATGGGGTTGCCATTCCACAGTCAAAACTCTGACCCATAATTGTTCCTATCTGAAAGAATTGCAGGGATGGAAATTGATAGAAGTCTGAAGAAAAAATGGTCCAGCAGCAGACTTAAAGTGGGATCCAGCTCAAGGCGAGGCCCCAAGGCCTGACACTATTTACTGAAACTATGGGGCACTCACAAAAAGGTACCTACCATGACTGCCCTCCAAAAGACCCAACATACAGCTGAAAGAATCAGATGTAGATATTTGCACCCAACGGACAGAGGCAACCTACCCCTATTCTTGAATTAGGGGAAAGCTGGAAGAAGCTGAGGAAGAGGGCAGCGCTGTAGGAGGGTCAGCAATCTCAATTGACTTGAACCCCTGAGATCTCTCAAACACTGGACCACCAACCAGGCACCATACACTAGCTGATATGAGGCCCTCAACACATATACAACAGACGACTGCTGGGTCTGGGTTCAGTCAGAGAAGACCTAACCCCCAAGAGACTGGAGGTCCCAGGGAGTTTAGAGGTCTGGTGGGGTCGGGGGTTGAATGATGGGGACATCCTCATGGAGACAGGGGGCAGGGAGGAGGTATGGGATGTGGAACAATCGGAAGGTGGACCATGAGGGGAATAAAATCTGGAAGTATAAATAAAAAAAATAAATAAAAATAAAAATAAATAAATAAATAGTTAAATTAAAAAATTCTCAACTACATCCCCAGCACCATGTCTGCCTGCCATACCACCATAATTCCTGCCATAATGATAATAAACTAGCAGGTACAACCACTCTGGAAATCAGTTTGGCAGTTCCTCAGGAAATTGAACATAGTACTACCAGAGGACCCAGCTACTCCACTCCTGGGCATATACTCAGAAGATGCTCCAACATGTAATAAGGATACATGCTCCACTATGTTCATAGCAGCCTTATTTATAAAAGCCAAAAACTGGAAACAACCCAGATGTCCCTCAACAGAGGAATGGATACAGAAAATATGGTATATCTACACAATGGAGTACTACTCAGCTATTAAAAACAATGAATTTATGAAATTCTTAGGGCAATTGATAGATCTGGAGAATATCATCCTGAGTAACATAACCCAATCACAAAAGAACACACATGGCATACACTCACTGATAAGTGGGTATTAGCCCAGAAGATTGGAATACTCAAAATAAAATCAACAAACCACAAGAAACTCAAGAAGAAGGAAGACCAAAGTGTAGATACTTTGTTCCTTCTTAAAAGGGGGAACAAAATACCCATGGAAGGAGTTGCAGAGACAAACTATGGAACAGAGACTGAAGGAAGGACAATCCAGAGACTGCTCCACCTGGGAATCCTTCCCATATTCAGTCATCAAGTCCAGACACTATTGTGGTTGCCAGCAAGTGCTGGCTGACAGGAGCCTGATATAGCTGTCTCCTGAGAGGCTCTGACAGTACCCCACTAATACAGAAGTAGAGGCTCACAGCCATCCATTGGACTGAGCACAGGGTCCCCAATGAAGGAGCTAGAAAAAGGACCCAAAGAGCTAAAGGGTTTGCAGCCTCTTAGGATGAACAACAATATGAACTAACCAGTACCCTCAGAGCTCCCAGGGAATAAAACTCCAACCAAACAGTACACATGGGATGGGGGGGGGACTCATGGCTCCAGCAGCATATACATATCAGAGGATGGCCTAGTCAGTCATCAATGGGAGGAGAGGCCCTTGGTCCTGTGAAGGTTCTATGCCCCAGTGTAGGGGAATGCCAGGGCCAGGAAGTGGGAAAGGGTGGGTTGGTGAGCAGGGGGAAGGAAGGAGGGAACAGGGTTTTTTTTTCTTTTCTTTCTTTTTCAGAGGGGAAACCAGAAAAGGAGATATCATATGACATGTAAATAAAGAAAATATCTAATAAAAAATGATAATAAACTAAACCTCTGAAATGTAAGAAAGCTTCAATTAAATGATTTCTTTTATGAGTTTTATAAGTCTCTTCCCAGCAAACACTAATACACTAAGTAACCCCTAATTTAAAAGGAAAGTTACACAAATAGATTTCTTGAAAGACACCAAAGTCTACAAATTCATGGAAAATTCTCAGCATTTTTAGCCGTTGGGAAAACATAAATCAAGTACACCCTTATCCAGTTAAAATGATTATTATGAAAAGCTGACAAATGCTTGTCAGAATATAGAGACAACAGAAATCACATCAAATGCAAAATAGTACAGAAATTGTGGGAAATGATAGCACTAACCTACTTCTGAGAATATATTCCAGTATAGGACTCTATCAGTATACCAGAGAAACACCTGCATGTCCAAGTTGGTGGCGATGTTCTCCACAGAAGCTAAGGCACAGGATCAACCCAGTCATCAATAAACAAGAAAGTGAGTAAAGACATGGGAATCTGGTATATGTACACAGTGCCCAGTGGAGTGTTGTGCACCCACATGTAAAATGAAATTTCCAGGATAGTGGAACTTACAACTGGAGAGATTATTTGAAGAGAACTAGGCCAGACAGAGGAGTGCAGTGTTGCATAGTCTCTTTCATATCCAGAAGTTTAAAAACCGTTCAACTCACTGTAGAATAGCAAATACAAGAGGCTACAGGTGGGAGACTAAGAGAATGAAAAATAGTTGGAGCTGATCTGTGAATATTTTGTCCATACATCAAATCATTACATTGAATAACACTAACATATGTTAGTGTACATGTAAAGAGAGCATTATCCTAACACGAAGAAAATTATGTCATTTTCAGTAAATGGATAGAGCTAAGTATCATCATATTAAGGAAAATAAGCTTGACTCAATCAAATCTCATTTTTTCTCTTGTACAAAACACAAGTGTGTATATATATATATATATATATATATATATATATATATATAAAATATGTATATATATACACACACACATACATACACAGAGAAATATATGCACATAGAATGTGAAAGTAGGAAAGTTTTTTATTAAGATGTATCTCTTGTATCTTATGTATTTTTTGTAGGGAAGAGTTACCTTGAACTCCTGATTTTTCTGCCTCTACCTTCCATAGGCAGGGATTAGAAGTAATACCACCACACCCAGGTAGAAGTAAACTATTTTAAGGAAGGAGAACAATAAAAAAGACAGAATACTAGAGAAGGCAAATTATATATGATATGTATGATCAAATTATAATTAAATATATGAATTCACACACATACATACATATATATTTGTCAAAATGAAATCAAGTATTTTGCATTATAATTAAAAAATTAATTGAAAAGTTTAGATGTGGAGCAATCGCACCAAAATATGGGATGGATAAATAGTTGATTACAGGCAGATAATAGGTACCCAGACAACATGAGATGGGAAGATAAATATATAGTCTACTATATATATATGTGTGTATGTATACAAGAGGGTACCTATAAATATATATGATTATGTGTTAACAAAACATCTTAAATGTTTAAAGATATGGAAATGTTGATTGCCATTTAAAGAGAAATACAACAATTTTAAGTAATTACATGTAATTGTGGTGAAGTATCTCAACTTAAAAACAGAATTGGTTTTCTGCTTTGAAAAAAAATATTTGCAACATACCAGCTGGGTGGATGACCATAGAGTTTCCCTTGCCCCTCTCAACATTTTCAAAGTATAATATTCTAATTCATATCAATGTACAATGGGCATGAAAGCATTGGTATGAAATGTTTTCAGAGACAAACCACAAAGATTGAATTTACACTTTTCAAGGATGTGAGTTTCCAAAGGGTCCCACTACCACATTTTCTGAGCAAAGATTTTGTTTCCCAGATGTCATGAAATTAGCAAATCCCTTAAAACAAATCTCAATATAACTTTGTTTTTATCTTTTGGATCACGTAAAATCATTTAAAATTGTCTGAGTAATAGTAACTACATACATTCATTGGGCTTTCAAATATACTAGGTCTTGATGTATGCATTCACTGCCTATCCTATTCACTATTATTCACTACCTATCCTTATTTGAGTGAGAGAGAGAGAGAGAGAGAGAGAGAGAGAGAGAGAGAGAGAGAGAGAGAGAGATTGGGAGGGTGGGAGAAAGGAGATATGCAACCTCTATAAGGTAGCAGTATTGTTGTGATTCCATTTTATGGATTTAGAAACTGAGGCATAAGGACTTATGCGATTTTCTGTAGGTCACACCAGACAATAAAGCCGAACCGATATAGAAATTCTAGAATCCAGTGCTGTTGTTCATATATGTACCAGCACTGGGAAAAATATTGATCCTTAAGAATTCGTGCTCCAAACTAAATATTTACTATGATGTGAACAAACAGGGATCACTTAGCCTTGGATTCTCCTTACATCCTTGCCTTTTTCTGATATTACATTTTTATAAATAATTAAATAGCTCTGCAATTTACTTTCTAGCTCTAGCCACAGCTTTCTTATGGAATTCTGAAGTTACTCTATCATGCTCCTCTCTTTGGGTTTCTTGTCATGTGCCACCTCACACTCTAGACAAATGGGGTCAGAAATTACAGTTCTTCATCTCCATGTTAGGAAGCCATTATTCAAAATAGCCATTTAGTGGTTATTTGTAGAAGGAACATTAAAATAGAGAACAGAAAAGACTTACTCAGGCAATGAATTCTTTATTTAATTTGTACTATAGACACTACTATATTAAAAAAGAAAAACTGAGTTACAGCAAATTGACAATTGCCAGAAGATGCATGACTACTTTCCAAGCTAATTTTATGTCAATTTGACACAAGGTAGAGTCATCTGAAAGGAGGAAATCTCAATTGAGTAAAGGGTTCCTTAAGATTCAGTTGTAAGGCAATTTTTTAATTAGTAACCAATAGGAGAAGGCCCAACCTATTGTGGGTGATCCCATCCCTGGGGTGGTTGGTGGTCCTTAGTTCTATAAGAAAGCAGGCTGAGCAAGTCGTGGGGAGCAAGCCAATAAGCAGCACCCCTCCATGGCCTCTTGCACCAGCTCCTGCCTTCAGGTTCCTGTCCTGATTGACTTCCTGTCTTGACATCTTCAATGATACACTACTATGTGTCAGTGCAAGCCAAATAAAACCTTTCCTCACCAAGTTTCTTCTCTTCATGCTGTCTCTTCACTGCAACAGAAACCCTAATCAAGACAACTAGTAGCCTTATGCAGTGGTCTTGAGTTCTCCTCTCCTACTGGCATTTTTTTCTCTTTGACTTGGTGTCATTCCTGTGCACATAATAAAGCACATCTCAATTCCTTTCACTCTTACAATTGTGCCTCATTTAGACTCAACTTTTTTCTTTGATGATCACACAGGAAAAATGAGCAACACAATTATAATCTGAGGAAACAAAAGCTGTCAGGTTTCTAATAGGAGTTTTTCATTCTTGGTTACTAAAAGTAGCAAATTAAACAAAATTATTTTCAAATATTCTACATCTGACACCACATCTCAGCGAGAAAGAATTTTCTTCCCCATTGTATTTTACAGAGAACTTAAGTAACTTGCTTAACTATTTACACATGATGGTAGAACTGAAATGTGAGCTCAAATTTGCCTGCTGTGAAAAGCTTGTCTGACAGCTTCACATCTCCATACTTATCAGAAGACAGCTCCAGCTATGTGTCCCTCATTCCTTTGTCCCTTGTTCAGTGAATCTAATAGTTGTTAGTTACTTTTTTTCCCTGGTTTCTCTGCTTAGCTTGGGTCAATATTGGAGTGTGTGTGTGTGTGTGTGTGTGTGTGTGTGTGTGTGTGTCCATTGTTGTTTTTTTGCTTTTCTCATTGAAATTCCTTAAGCTCTTTAGTCCCCACCATTTCTAGAAAAGACTAGGGAAGAAAAGACACTGAGTTCTTAAATGTGACACTTCCTTAAATGTCACAAATTCCTTAAATGAGACACTTCCTCCACAAACCACGATGTCCCTTCTCCATGAAAATCACCTTCTTCTTTCACCTGTCTTATCCCAAGGACTGATATTCAAGCCAATATCTTCATTCCTTCAGACAGATGTAGGAAGTGAGTTTCATTCATAGTAATGATAACAATTAAGTAACATCCAGCATTTATTGACGTTTTCTGTTTTCCTCAGTTACTCGCTAAGTATTTGATGTTCTTCTTACTCACTCTCTGACAACTCTAGCACACCACTAAACAAATACTTCTATGACCATTTTATATGTGATGAAACGGAAGTTCACAAAAATTACACAATTTTGTTTAAACCCATCAAGTCTGTAAACCAGAGCTTGAACATCAGTCTTCTGACTTCAGAGTCCTATTTGTGAACCTTCGTTCCCATATTACATCTTATACCTTCCTTAGCAAAATGTAAATAACATTAGGGCATAAATATAGCACTGATACAGTGCCAACACATACACAAACTCATGCATGTTAAATTATATTTATACATTATGCAATTTCACACCCACAGGAATTTTCTCATAGTGTCTTTCAAGTTTCTCTCAGCGGTGTTGTGAGCAAGCACGTTGGGAGAATTCCTCAAATAGTCTTGAAACTCTGAAGCAATTCAGTGAAGGTCTTACTAATATATGTGAAATGTGGCTTTCTAGTTGCATACTTTTCATTAGTTTTCACTTGATGCTTACATCAGGCATGAATGTGCAATTATTCCATTTTGCATAGGAGACAGAGCCTCTGTTACAGATGATGGCCTGTACACAATGCCTAGCAAAAGAAAAAGGAGAGACCACTGAACATAGGTTCAATTAAATTTCAAAGCCAGGGCTGTGTATATCAGTTCCCACTGACTCCTTCTGTGTGTTTCATGGAATTTTCTTCTTATTCTCAATTATTCTCATTGCTAACAGCAGTCATTTGTAGAGCCAAATACTACCAGATAGAAATTGCTAACCAATTTTATTACTAGAATGTTTATGCCTAGGAGGAGTCCTTAACTCTTTCTGAGTCTCTCACTTTCCAAAAAAAAAAAAAAAAAAAAAAAAAAAAAAATGATTGAGTATGGACCAAGGTAAAATATACAGAATAGTTCTTTGCCTGCTAATATCAGCAGACCCCTAAAGGAATGCCTTTCAGCATTCTCAGTAAACCTGCTGTTAAGAATCCAACAAGCCTGCATCTTCTACGGGGCAACTTGCTGCTTCTACTTGGTAGTACTCCCTATTGATCATCTTCATTTTCTGAGGGGAAGAGATGAGAACATGAAAGGCTCTTCCCTTCAAAATCCCTCCATTTATGATGCTTCTTTTCCTACCCCTCCTCTTATTGTATATACTTGATCATGATAATCAACAGTAGTTGTTAACCTCATGAGCAATTGTGATCCCTGTCTAACTAAATGAAGCAATGTGTTGGATCTATACACAATTCTACATGGTAACTCAATCAAAAGCAGGTAAATAAGTTCAATGTCAGCATCTACCTTTTATGTTCCATGAGGGCGGTACCTAATTAATGCCCTATGAGCTATTCTGTGTGGATATTGTTGACTTCTACAGCCTAGTGTGTCCAAAAACCAGCCAAAGCCATGCCTGAAAGCAATTCTTAGTTTTACTCTATGACTTCCCATTACTCCTACAGTGAGATTCAAGCTTCTTGTAGTGGTTGGTCTCTAAATAAGACTTGGTTTTAGGGACTTATTACAATTTGAAGATCACCAGTCTATGAACATCTAACAGGGCAAGGTTTGTCTTGAGCAATATCTAGGTTCAGAGCAAGACACTGATAAAGACAAGTTTTCAGTGAAGACTGGCAGGCAATATTCTCAGAGAGCAGAAGAAACACAGGACAGATCTAAGCTACAGTTTAATTATTACTAGAAAGTGCAATTGTTTGGCTCAAAATCAAGTAATGGAGCTCCACTACATACTCTTCAAAAGTAAATGGAAATTATACTAAGCTGTTTCATATGCAAAGAAAGTAATTCCCAAAGAATTGTCTGGAGTTTGAATGTCAACACAGGAGCCAGTGTAAACACCTGGCTTATTGTTAAAAAATAAAAATAAAAATATAAAGATATGAAGACCCATTGATTTTACTTTCTTTCATGTTTCCTTTTTCTTTTATGTTTTATATTCAACACAAATCAATGAAATAAATTAACGCATACACACATACCAAATATGTGCCCGAACTATTCAGTTTAATAAAGTTTCACAGTGAGATGCCTACACAGCTACTATAAAGTATAGTCTCAATTTTATGCTTAACATGTGGTTAATTGCCAAAGTCCAGCTCAAGAGGGATTCTAGGCTATAGAATGGAGATGTGGCATCAGTGAAAATGAAGAGAGTGACCTCCTGTTGCATTCAAGCAAATGGCCCCAGAAGCTCAAGCTGTCTTAATTTATATGAGTTCCAAAGCATTCAAGCATGAGCAGTTTCAATTCATTTCTCTTTCATCAGTTTCTAAGAATCTTTAGCATTTACCCATTTCATTTATTTTCCTATTTCCCACTCTCCTGCTGTTACTAGTTGACATTTACCTCATATCTAAGGATGAATTAACCTTTACTTTTTATCTAAATGTGAGTTTTATATTGTAAGCCAAATGATTACATCTAGCCAAGCACTTCCTTTTCAGACTGCCTAGGTTGGCAGCAGACATGCAGTTACAGAAATGAGAGGTATTCAGGCTCTATGGTTAGCCTTTAACAGTATGATGCTTTTATATTTGTTTGCAGTCAGCAGAGGGTATAATACCATACCTAGAATAATATTTTTCAGGTATAAATCTAATATTTTCTAAATAGTCTACATATTACTTTTATGCAAGTGGTAGTTTTACAATATGATCCTGTTCTTTTTAATATATTTGTAGAATGCTAATGATTAATAAGTAACTCTTAACTGTTGGCACACAGTTTCTGTTCTTCCTGGAAGTTTCTTGTTGTACTTTTGCCTCCATAGAGAATGGGAGATTTAGATTCCTTGGTCAATTTTTTGCCTCAGGACGGATGTCTGATCTTTTATGCCCCTCTTTCTTCCTTGTATGTTCCATAAGTTCTTAATGCCATCTCGAAGTTCTTGGAATGTAGTAATCTCTTTTCAAAAACAGTTAAGCAAGCAAGAATCATTAACCTCAGTGACTTCCTCCTGCTTACTCAGGATGACTACAGAGTCTGTCAGGGGCCCAGAGAACCAGTTTCTATGTTAAACTACAAAGAGGGCTTAATTTCCCCAGAGAAACGTTTACAATAATTATCAAAGACGCATCCCCTTTTGTGCCTGATAAACCAAGCTGCAACCACAACTGACAAAGTGAAGCTAAGAATTACCAGAAGAAAAAACAGCAAAGGGCTTGAAGCTCAAGAGTTCCCTAGGATCAGTGCAGAGGTCTGTGGCATCAACTCCACAGGTCCTCCCTAGGTGGGTGGGAATCTCCATAGGGCCTTGACATAAGGAGTTCCATTTGCAAAACACTCATGCAGTGTTCCCAGAGGTTACAGCATGGCCTCTGCCAGTTGACCAATAGGAGTTTAAAAAGCAAGCACAAGACTGCCGATAGCACTTTGAGAAGGGGTAGTCAACATGCCTTGCCTAACAGATCACCTTTTTAGGTTCACAAGATCCTTCTCTATAGAGAGTTAGTGCTTGTCTTGCATCAGCCCTTGCAAAGCCAGCTGCTACCACTTCCAAATGCAAGCCTTTTTCCTTGTCTACCAACCTCCTCATGAACTCACTTCCTTTTGGGAGGTTCAGAGAAGTGGATTCTGAACCTAGAGGTGACTTTAGCCATAGGACAATAGGCTGCTTATGCTGAATATGTGGAACAATTGAATAAACGGAGTGACCAAAAGTCAAATCACATGCATAAGAAGATTAGGTAGATCTCTATACTTACCTCTCTGTATAAATATTTTTAGAAACATTTGCTTCTAAATATTATTCTTTGAAGATTATTTACTCACTGTTCCAAAGCCACTTGGCAGTATCTTCTAAACTAAACCAGCACTTCTCAACTCTTATATTTTTTATTTTTTTAACTTAAGTGTATGTCTGGATATGTATGTGTGTGTAACTATAGTACCCACAGAGGCCACAGGTATTGGATCCCTTGGAGCTGGAGTTCCGGGCAATTGTAAGCTTTCAAATGTGGGTACTAGGAGTCAAACTCAGGTTTTCTGAAAGTGGTACACACTATTAATCACTGAGCCATTTCTCCAACACTTGGTCTGTATTTTAAAATTCTATACAAAATTTCACTTTCCATGTATTTCATTTCTCTGCTGGTTATCCTGCCAACCACCAGCAACAGCATGTCTATTGCATTTTGTTGTCAGATACTATACTAAGTGATTTTTATACGTTCATTTACTCAAGTGTTTTCATAGCCTCATGAAATATACTTTTACCTTGGATAACTTGAGAAAAAGTCGATGTAGATGTTCTGAAGGTGCTGACGCTGAAACATGCCTGAGATGTCAATTTATATCACTGTAAAAAGTCACTGAACATGGGCTGAAGACTCAGACTACAGCAGGCACTGACATGAGATTTTAGGGTGCTCAGTCTATGGGTGAGTACAGGTGCTAGGGTTTGGTCTAAAACTGCATTGTATTTAAATGCTAAATACTGGTCCCCAAGATCTGGTTGCTCCCCACCTCTAAGAGCACATCCTCATGTTCATCAAGTGATGCTTTGTAAACTCACTCCACAATTAGTTAAGTTAAACTAATAGTTAACCATTAGTTAAGTAAAACTGGGAACAGCCAATCACTGGAGGGAATAGAGAGAGGTAAAATTTGATTTACCAGACTTGGGGTCATAGGTAGGGACCTTGAGAGAAAAGGAAAAAAGAGAGTGGAGAGGGAGTAAAAAGAGATGGAGAGGAGGAAGAAAGAGGAGGAGAAGACAGAGAAGACAAGAGGTCTCCATTAGTCATGATGAGAGAACAGCATGTGCTTGAGTGAAATGCCCCCTCGGGACACCAGGCTACTGGAGCAGAAATAACGCAAGAAGATTCAGACAGTATTGGGGACCAGATCTGGGAAGGTAACCAGACTAGCGTTAGAGAATTAGATTAAGGGTCATTCTCCAGTAATTGCATTGACCCTAATAAATATAGTTTGGGTCTCATTTATTTCAATGAGTGGATAAGGATAAGCATAATTCATATTATTTTACATTCAGGGATAGCAAGATTTGAAGAAATCTTCTAGAAATATGTGCATTGAGGACAGAGCAGTAAAGAACAATCAAACGAGAACTATGTGATCTGTTGCTGTAGGGTTCGTGCCACTTCTCTCAATAGTTTGCAGCTAGGCTGTCCTTGACAACAGCTCAGTTTCTTTGAGGAAGAAAAGAGGCCTTAAATTTCCTAGTCTCTGCCCTATGATACGTCACAGATGAACTCTATTTGAACAGAGTGTTATTGATTAGGAAAGGCAGGGCACTGGAATCCATGCTGGCCAGGAAAGTGGTGCCTGCAGTAATAAGAGGCACAACATGGGAATCAAAATATACTGAGCAAACACTCCAGAAGTCTTCAAGCCTTTGATGGGTTCTCATGGGAGGTAGGTCTCATGAGAGACCTGCTCTCTGTGGCTTGAGGAGGTGAGGGGGGATAAACAGATGAAACTGACAGAGAATCATATTTCATCTTGTTTAAAGAAAGTTTTTCCATAAGCCAAGTGTTCAGGTAGAACTTGGTGCCCATCACCAGCCACCACTGGGAAGTAGCCAAGTTCCACTGAGGGCCAGACAGGATGGATCCTCTCTGTGCCTGTGAGAAACCCTTCTACATGTTCCCACGGTTGTGAAGAAGGGTATGAAGACACTGCAGTCCCTTTTCCTGGTTGGGCAAGAAGTATGGGACAATAGCTGTGTGGTTCTCAGCTCTTTTTGACAGTAGAGTGAGTGACAATGATGCCTGGTCTGAGTGTTGCCACCTTTAACAATAGTGCTATGGAGCAGTGGCCCTTTGAGCCTAATGGTCAGCAACTAAATGTCCTCTAAAGATGTAGGAGAAATGTAGTATGAGGCTTCTCTCGCATCCTAGAACTTGCTTACATCAGAAGCACAGAAATCTTCTGATGGAGACCTCCAAGTGTGAGGTATGCTCTCAACTACTAGGTAAGAATAGCATCTATAGGTATTATTCACCTGGTCCAGCTACACCTCTTCAATGATGAGGGGCTTTCGGCTTTACATGGCTGTTTCCCACAGTTCAAAGGTCTCATTGTTACACATAAAAGGTACAAACAAGAGCTAACAATTATTGGGTTCTCACTATGTGCCAAGTACTGTGCTGAATATTTTCCACACATTAAACCATTGAATACTTTCCACAAACTTATTAAATAGGTTTCAGTAGTAGTCTCATGTGGTAGCAAGTAATGAGATTAAGCATTAGAATGTTAAGAATGAGTTTATCAGATGAAGGGATGGAGTTATCTTCAAAGAATCCTAGTCAGTCATTCATTATAACTTTATTTGTAGCATGTTTGTGAAAAACTTTTTACGATTATTCATTCATTCTTTTTCTTTAAATGATCCATAAAAATCCTAAGTGCCTTGGGTCGGAGATGCACTTGCTTAACATCTATGTGGAGGGCCCCTGAGACTGATCATCAGAATAAAGTGTGGGCAGTGGGCGCAAATAAGTATTTAAGCATTTACCATATTGCTGAAAGCACGATACCATGACATTTTAATTCATTTTGTACAATGTATTTTAAAATGTAACTAATAAACACTTGTAAAACATCTTCTACATTCTGCCTAAAAAACATCTTCAAGTTTTTCTGTCTACCGTATGTGGGGGAAACACTACTCTAATTCTTATTCCCTCTCATTCTGAAAATGGTTAGTTTTAAACCTAAAAATATGCTCAATTACTATAACAATTATTCCATCACGGTCTTTTTTTAACAAATAAAATTTGTTGACACATAATATTTCTGAGAAAATATTCTTGGTAGTCTTGTCCCCAAAGCTGATCGTAGTGTGTCTGAGAAGATTGATTCGGTTGCCCTTACAAATCCTGGAGTCAATCATTCTCTGTCCTCCGAGTCTTCAGAGAAGGTTTTCAAGAGTCCTCTTGACCCTCTGGAGCTGTGTTGCTTTTGCCCGAGTAACTGATCTTTATAAAGCAACCATGGTTGTTTTATAAAAATATCTACAACCTCAGCTGTTATCTGTCCCTATGTCCTCTTGTACAGGTTCAGACTCAGTTAGGTCTGGAATTAGAACCAGTGGTGGTAGAGACAACACCTTTACCCCTAAAGATATGAGCTATCCCTATTGCTGTCCATCTTTAACTAGTGCATGACTTACAAGAGGTTGAGTTCATGTAACTAAACACTGAGCACGGGGGCCGGGAAAGTGTCTCACTAAAGTGCTTGCCCAGTTAGTCGAAGGACCTGAGCTTGAGCGAAGTACCCATGTGAAAATGAGGAGTAGTGCCACATGTTTGTGTCCACAGCTCTGAGGAGGCAGAAACAGCAGGAATCCTGGGTCCCAGTGAAAGTCTGTCTCCACAAATAACGCGAATGGCACCTGATAACTGAAGTTAGTCCCTGTTCTCTACACAGAGGCGCACATGAATATCTGCACACAAGGGTGCTGGCACACACATAAACATGTATCCATACCAGTTCATGTATGTACACACATGACACCAAAGCAACATGAATATAATTCTTATCCTGACAATCTCTTAGCAGGGTCATAAGGAGGAAATGGTGTCTACATTCTACGGCTAATAAAAATTTACAGATTTTAGTTTTCATTTGAGCAGATCTTAAAGTCTACATGTATCACACCTTCCCTGTAGTATGAATATAAGTTATCTTTCAACTCTTCTAAATAATAACCTTCTAATTATTCTAAGTAATATCAAACTGGACAAAACAGTACATGGAACAGACTCGGGGTACTTAAGTATATCACCATGTGAGGGACTGTGATGGGACAGTGTGGAATGATGACCATAGGGACTCAGTAGAGTTGATATCTAAGTAGTAAAGACTAGAGACCATAGTAACTAGTAAACCTCTAAACTGTATACTAAGGAGTGCATCTATCCCCAGCTCCCACAGGACCCATATTGTGCTGTCTACTTTAACCCCTGCTCAGGTCTACTACATCTCTCCATTCTAAGCAATACAAGAGTCCAGTCTTGCTTAATTGTAAAAGTAATTTTACTAGGTGTTAGTTTTGATTGATTAGCAGCACGTGGTCACTGATTGTCAAATCTCGTGAAAAATCACCTGGAACAACAGGTTCTCTTTTCCAGAGAAGAAATGAGTAAACAAGCAAGTAAACCAGTGAATAATTCAGTCTCAGATCGTGATAAGGGCTGTATAGTGTTGGGGCTGGAGATGGAGAACCACAGATAGCATGTGCAGAAAGGGCCTGAGTGAGGAAGTGAGATTTAAGCTAAGCCAAGATTAATGATAAAGAGAAAAAGAGCTACCCAGATCTCTAAATGAAGAGCTTTGCAAATAAAGGAGAAAGAGCATGGGGAGGAATGGACTTGGCAGGCCAGAAGAATAGAAATAAGGGTCACATGACTGGGTCATAATGCAGGGTTGCCCTAGATATTTCATGGCTAGAGAATGTGAGTGTTGGCAGTTGTTTAAAGTGTGGATTTTTATTCCAGGGGAAAGGAAAAAGTCATATAAATTATTTAAATATATTGAAATTGTAGTTATCAAATTCACACAATGTCTTATTCTGAGATACTTAAAGTTTGGGAATCTCTGTGTTTCTCATTGTAACTTTACAAGTCTGAGTAACACTCTGCCTACATATGTATGCTGGAGATATTGGGAACCATTCACTTACTTGGATTGCTGGCTGAGAAAAATCTAAGGGTACATAGAAACTAAATGCTAGGATATTGTAAAAAGAATAAATGACCAACCTACACGCCCTTTATATAAATAATGAAAACCTTCTTTGTACATATATACAGACATACACACATGTACACATGTGTGTATGTGTGTATGTATATATATGTATATGTATGTATGTGTATGTATATATATTTTTTCCAATTTTAAGCTTCACAAGCAAGTAAAGTGGGCTGAGCTGTACATATCATTCCCTGTCACTTTGTGAGGAATAAGTATCAGATTTGGCCATGAAAACCATATTTGTGTTTTGCTAAAGTCATTGACATGGGTTATTTTACTTGTTTTGCTGATTCAGAAAGCACTGGAGCAAATTCGCCTGTGACAAATTTACATTTGTCACAGCTGGGCTATCGCTTTTAAAACATAGATGCCCTGATTCTTATTACAACACTCCATTGTCTCTTTGTGACATTCACAGGACAGGAAAATTATGTAACTTTTATGTGAATGAGCTGAGGGATGACCCAGCCACCTGCCCACAAACTACTCAGGGAACTCTGCCCACACATGACAGCAACTATGTCATCAAGTATGCAGACAATCTTCTTTCTTCATGGTTTAGCCACTGTAGAGATAGCACACAAGTATTTACACACACACACACACACACACAGAGAGAGAGAGAGAGAGAGAGAGAGAGAGAGAGAGAGAGAGAGAGAGTCAATTTTAAATTCCAAGTATTAAAGCTTGATAACATGATTAGGAAATTATTAATGCATGGCAATTCACATACACACACACGAATAAAACCACTAATCATCTCAATCATGAACAAGGTTGTGATACAGGGAAAGAGGAAGACAGACTAGGTAGAAAGATGCTAATTTTGTTTATTATCTTAATTCTCTGAAGACTTATAAACCATTTTCTAAGAAGTTGGAAGAATTGGAAATGACAAACCTACAGAAAGTTAATTTGTGGGACATGACAGAAAATAGAGAAGTGTGTATTTTCATAGCTCTGATGTTACACTCTTGAAAAGAAAATTTCTACAAGAGAATGTGGATGGTGGAGAGAGATACTGCCTATATCTTGTCAGTGAGGTTTCTCTCAGAGTTTCCTCCAAGCTGTGCTGTTCCAATTTCATCATCCTTCAACTCGTTTCTCCTTACAGGCTTCCTCCATACCTTTCTTTTTGCCTTGCTATTGCCTGTATTGCTCATCAGTCCCAGCATGCCTAGAAGACAGAAGCATGTTTCCTTTATTTTGCCTACTATCATGCTTCTAAGCATGGTACTGTTCACAGTAGAATTTTGGCACATTCTTATTAAGTAAAATAAATAGCATTTGAATGCAATGTATGTCATATATACCACCATATATTCTACTTTATTTCATTTCATCCTTACAACAAGATGTATTCATTCTTGCTTTACAGAGGCAAAAACAAGCTTTCAGAAATCAAATAACTTGCCCAAGGGCATATAATTAGTAAGGAGGAAGAAATGGGATTCAATCCATATTTTGTCTGATGCACACAAAAGGTAACTTAGACACTAATCTGGACTGCCTTCCTGTATTTAATATTGTATGATGAAGTTGGAAGTGAAGAGAGGAACAATGAGACATGCTGAGACAAGCAGCCACTTGCATGGAGGAAGCTAGACCAGTTGTACTGCTAGACAGAGTCCACATTCTTGATGTCTACCTGCGTATTAGACATCAAGAAGGTGGGCAGGTACCTGTGGGAAGAGTCTCTTCTTAGACCTTAAGCTAGTTCCCTTCCTCATGTGATGCCAGACAAACAAACTTAGCAGGAGCTGCCCTTTGCCTGGTGCCCAGAGTGCCAATCCTATTCTCCTTGAGAGAGGAGAAGCACCAGGAGATTTTATACACCTCATTGCCTGGCTTCAAAGATCGAGCCCTGAGTCACAAGGAGAGTTGGCTAAAGTTATGAAAAAGCAAAGTGCCAGCCTCTAACCCATGGTGGTGCCAATCCCTTGCTTCAGAAACTTTAGAGATGAACTATCTCTCAGGAGAGTGAGGCCAGCTTTATAGTAACAGTTGGGAAGTATATTGACAAATGTATGTATCATTTTGGAAATCCAAAGGTTTAAAATTATTGAAATAGCATTAAAATAAATAAGATCAATACAGCCCACAGAATAAGAAAGCAAGTTCTCATTACAGCTTAGGAAATGATGTGCTTGATTTTCCCATCCATGGCGAATTTTAAAAACTATGTAGATAATGTCTTTAAATATTTCTTTGAAAAAATTAAAAATATTTATTATAATGAAATATGTTTCAATGCATTTATCTTCAGCTAAGTATTCTCTATCCTTGCCTTATAAATGAACTGACAGCAAAGAAAGTGGAGTTACATTTTTTGCTCTTGAGTTTACCAACACTTGGCAGAAAATAGAAAAAGAGAATGTGTACTAATAGAAAATGTCCAGATTCCAAAAGACACAGTGAATTTCCATGACTAGGAAGACTAGAAATAGGAAAAACTTAAAGGGAAACATCACTTGTAGGAAAATGAAGAGACACGGTTAGATAGACCACAAAGGAAGCAGTGAGTTAGCACCTCAGCCAGTACCCACCTAAGCATGCATCCCTGTATAGCACACAGCCATATTCCGAGAATCTCCCCTGTACAGTACAAAGCCATTGTACTCAGCTATTACCTTCACCTATGGGCTGCATCCGTCCCTTAGACTGAGGAGCTGGGATGAGCTACCCAGTTTGACATTAGGCAGCATTGGGCAGGAAGGACAGACAGACTTACAAAAACATTATCCTATGAGTGTGAAGTCTTCATTAGAATCATGTGACCCTTGTCTGCCTATGGAGCAGCAGGTAGAGGTGCACACACACTTAGTGATGAAGATCATCTAATGATTTCTCTGGTATTTTTTTCAGTGAAAAAATAGGTTACCATCTAAGATACACACAAAATAATGGCTCTCAAAGGAAATCCTCAGGACCAAAAAATATGTTACCTTTGGGCAACAAAAAAGCTCTGTGTGGTTAAGTTTAGAATCTTAAAATGGAAGGATTACCTTAGGTTATTCTGGAAAGCCCAACACAGTCACAATATATATTTTAGGTGAGGGTCAGAGCCAGGGAAAGAGATATAAAAATGAAAGCAGAAGTTGAAAGGATACATAGTAATGAACCATGAACTGCAGAAGACCTCTAGGAGCTAGAAAGGAAAAACAAAAACAAACAAACAAACAAAACAAAAAACTATACAGAGTCCTTTTACCTGCCCAAGACCAAGTCCAACACTGTCTGAAACCTTGCCTTAGATCTGCTAAGTCATGCAATCTAGATTTGAGCCCAAGTTATTATAATGTGGCCTAATCTAACCTACAGCTAAAACATGCTAAATCTAAGCCAATTCAATTTCCATGGCCCCTGTTATGAATTTCAAGATCCTTTATAGAAATTTTTAATATCTTTTCCTACACTAACACCAAAATCTAGAACAGGGTTCAAAGTGCTGTATATACCTGATCTGGATAGAATTGCCTTTGCTTTCCAGCAAATTGTCACAGCTATAGGTGTGCAAAGTGCTCTGTTGGTGTTGGCAGTGGAGAGACTTTACGAGACAGTGATGGCAGGGAAGACAGCTCCATGGTGTGGATGATTTATGACACTGGCCCAGATGCCTAATGTTTCCATGTTGCACACAGAGACTGTGCTCCATGTTTGTTACCTGAGATGTTCTCTTACTGCTGCTGATTAATCTGAGTGCTGATTCCACATCAATCCCCTGACTTCTCCACACACATGGAGCCTGGGCATTTTGAGTCCTTTCAATATCCGTACCTTAACACCTACAGTATGGCATTTTTATTTGTTATTCGAGGGGTATGTTTGTGACTCTCACTCTGTATTTTCAGATCTGTTGTTTCAGTATATACTGTATGCCCTAATTCCTTCCAGGTCAACAAGTGATGGTCCCATGCAGATTCTGACTGCTGCTACTCTTGTCTATGAGAAACTATCAGTTCAGAGACGATGTATGGGGTCTGTTTGGGACACATCTTAATCTCTCTCTACAAGTCAAAGAGTATGCTATGCATAAGGCCACATTGTACTAACAGTGCTATGAAGATGAGGGACATGACTCTGAATGTATGTATTACACGGCATCATTTCTAGCATGAGAAAGTTTCTGTAATCACTTACTTGGGTCTTACTGTAGAAACCACAGAACTTGGGGAGCAAAGAATGAGCTAGACATGTTTGCAAAGTGATCTGGCACAGGAAGCTAGAGTTCATGCCTTGGACCATCCGACAATAGTTTTTACTCTCAATTCCATTTTTCATCCTGTAAGACAACGGATTAGTTCAGAACAATTTCCTAAGGTGTTTGTTTACTAACTTGATTTAGGAAAACATTTCTTCACATATTAAAAATAAACATGTACATTTTATTTCATTATGAAAAACAATCAGGAGCTATTCTAAAGTTTTAAGCTGAGTACAAATGCTAATAGAAATAAAACTATTAAATACTTACATTTTAATTAAACAACACTTTTATCCATCTTCCTACAACCCATTGAATTTTCATAAGAACTCACAGTAGAGTGTCAAACATTTTTTTAAAATAAGTACACACTTCAGTCTTCCTAAGCCAGATACATAGTGTTTTAGAAGTTTTTCTTTTCTTTTCATGTTACTAGACGGTTTTCTTGGAGCCCCTTACTTGTACAATATGTCATTTTTAAAACATTATTTAACCTTCAGTCTCTTTATGTATATATTTTTTGAAAATTAAACGATGTCTCCTGTGGGGCAGTGGACCTGAGAGGAAGCCTGGTAAGGGCAAACTAAGGCTAGAAGTGCCGGAGACCCTGAAGGGACCGTAGGAGCTTTGTCTGCTCCCATCACCAGGCCCCTGTTGCATAGCCGCGGTCCTCCACCCCATAGAGAGATTTATCGTCATTAGTCACGTAGGGACAGCACCCCAAGTCCTTCCACTTGTGGATGAGGCATCCGTAACCTCTCAGACCAAGCCAATAGAAAGTACCTACTGTTAGACCCCAACCCACGCCAAAACTCTATATAAGATCCTATCCAGAAGGAATAAAGGTGTGAGAGAACTACTCCATCATCTGAGAGCGTCTGTCATAAGAGCTTTAACACCTCTGCTGAGAAAGAAAACTGCTCTCCAGAAGTTCCCCTGCACCCCCTCACTGGCTATTCAGTGGTCCTCAGGCCCAGCCTGGTTTGGCTTAGCGCAGCGCAGCCAGTGTGCTGTCTTGGAGCAACAGGAGTGGCAGAGGCAGCAGTGGTCGTGGAGGTGACAGAGGCAACTCCTCTTCCCTGCTCAAACTCTCCCATCTGGCTCAGCCAGAGATCTCCGTGGATTGCCTCCAGTACACAGGCCCACAGTGTGCTAAATTTTAAACAGTGAACCCATTTTGGAGAAAATGTGAAGCCTACAGAAAACTAAAAATAGAATTATCCTATTATCCAGAAATCCCACTCATATGAATTGTAGTCTGTATGGAATTAGCCTTCACCTTTACTGCGAAATAGTCATCAAGATATGTAATCGTCAAGATACAGGAGCATCCCAGGTGTCTTTGACTGAAGAACAAAGTAGTGGTGAGTACGCACAAGAGACTATGATGCTGGGAAGCTTCAGAATAAAGGACATCTTGCCATCTGAGGTAGCATAAATCACCCCAGAGTGCATGGTGGGAATTAAAACAAGGTAAGAATACCCAACGGGAGATAAATGTGTGCATGATCTCACTTGTGAAATATACAAAAGCTAACCTGCTGGAACTTTAAAGTAAAAGGGGTAAAAATAAAAGAAAATTGATGCCAAAAAAATAACTAAATAAGAATTAAGTTAAAAGATGGGTTCATTTGGGGGAAAAAAACCTAGAAGAATAGTCTCCAAAGACTAACACAGGAGAAAGACAAAGACTGTGTTGGAGTAGAACTCATGATTCTTGCCTGAGTGTCCAGCAAGCAACACTGGGAGTGGACAGGGCTTGGGGGAGGGACTAGAGCATACAGAGACCTGGGGAGAAAAGGAGGGACTCTTCCTATGCAGGTACAAGGGGATGGGAAGCCTTCTGTTTCCTCAAATACTATCATATAAGAGTCATGTTAGTAGAACTCTGTGGAAAATTGACACATGCCACCACATGGCATCTGCTTGTGGCTGTTACTAACTTTCTATGGTTTTATAATCAAAAGCAGTCTAAGTAACCTGTCAAGAAGTACATGTAAAAATAAAAAAAAAATCTACAAAAAACAACAAAGAAGAGTCATTTTGGTGCTCAGGTTATAACAACAATAAAGTCAGGAAAAGAACTGAGCTTGGTGGTCCAGCCTCCAGCCATTTGATTTCGAAGTAAGGAATGATTTTGTATCGTCTTCCATGTAACACCCAAGAGGCTTGGCACTGTGGTGGGAACCAGATAAGGGACTTGAATTTGTGTCAGTCTCCATGGAGAACTTTGTGCTTATATTTTGTTTCCTTTTCCAAGCCAGAAAGATTGCATCTAGATGGCATCTGAGTGAAAGAGAGGGAGGGAAGGAGGGAAGGAAGGAAGGAAGGAAGGAAGGAAGGAAGGAAGGAAGGAAGGAAATGACATATTCTTTATAGCTCTGAAATTATGTTCCATTCATCTATAATAACACCATATCATCAAAAAAACACAGAACCAAATTAGAGTTGATCTTAGAATCAAAGCATTAAATCTAATTTCATTCTAAAAGGAAATAGCATTAGAGAAAAGGATGTTTTTAATAGTTTTGTCTAAAGAACCAGGAGAACTGAGATCTTATAGCTCACTCTAGTGTCCATATGTAGTAATCACAATCCCAACCTGCCGTTTAATAAATATGACTACCTAAACAAGTTAAAGTGGTACAGGTGTGCCAATGCTTAATTAGACTGCTCTGCACCTCTAAAAACAGCAGCACAGGATGGACGATCAGTTCATTTCCCTCTTTATCTAAGGGCTACCCACTCTTTGAAACTTGATCGCTCTTTTTTCTTTACCTTAGGTCATCATGATTACAATTTATTTGCATAATAAGAGCAGTAAAGATAATATAATATCATACTTTTAATATAAGGCATAAGTTTGAGTTTCTCAGAATTGTCTTTCCTTGGGTGTGTATCTCTGAGCATAATAACTAGCCTTCTCTCCTAAGAACCGTAATTTATCACGGGATAAGCACAATTCATATATGTATATTCTAGGTCATCTAGTCAGGTCATCTGTGAGGATAGAAGCAAAGGTCTCTTTACTTTGAAATCTAGAACTAGAGGCACAAGGAAGAAAAGCAAAAATAGATAGTTTGAACTTTATCAAAATTTAAGGTAGGAAGGTGTGTGTGTGTGTGTGTGTGTGTGTGTGTGTGTGTGTGTGTCTAGAAAGTGAAAAGACTGCTCTGTGGACATATTTGCAAGCCATGCACAATGGATTTTTCTTAATGATAATATTCTTAGCACTTATTTTTCTGTATTATTATTATTAATAATTATTGTTTTATTTATTTACATCCCAAATATTGCTCCCCTAGGTCCCCCTTGAACAGTTCTTCCCCTTACCCCCTTCCCTTTGCCTCTGAGAGGGTGCTCCCCCCAGGCATTTAATGTCCCTTCCCTGGGACATTAAATCTCTACAGGATTAGGCACATACTCTCCCACTGAGGCCAGACAAGGCAGTCTTCTGCTACAAATGTGCCAGTGGCCTCAGACCAGCATGTGTATGTTTTTTGGTTGGGGGCTTAGCTCTGGGAGCTCCCAGGGGTCCAGGCTAGTTGACACTGTTGATCTTCCTATAGGATTGCCATCCTCTTCAGGTCTTTCAGTTCTCCCCCTAACTCTTCCAAAGCACTTCGTTTTAAATGTTCCTATAAATACCAAATTGACAAAACCTGAAACACTACCAAGGTGTGGGGGGGAGGGGTGTACATTGTCCTCACAGCATATAAAGACTGACGGTTTCTAAACTTTGTAATAATGGTTTAAAGTGATTCCATTCAGTAGAAACTTTACTTCAATATTTTAAGTACTGATCTTTTCTTGGGATAATCAAATGCTGTATATTGCTTATTGCTCTCAAAGGGCTTCAAGTGGGGGTGAGCCACCAATTCCCATATGACATGTTTCATCTCACAACTAAAAGTCTAGTGTACTTCATTGCTAAACTGTGGTGGTCAGACAGTTGGGTATAGGAAATGCATTTTCAGTTCAGGATGTTTTCAACCTGCTGTGTTTTTCTCAGAATATAATCTCATAAATTAAGGAATGTGTGTGTGTGTGTGTGTGTGTGTGTGTGTGTGTGTGTGTAATAAATTATACCAAAACAACCCAGGATCTTGGTATATTGTTTTGTAAATATGGGTTTTACAGAAGAGACAAAAAAGTTTTCTGAAGGTAAGGGATTCCCAAAGGCTGCCTGAAGAATAGGCATCAGTGTTAGACTCACATTGCATCCTTTGGCTCACCACACCTAATTTGAAGTATATTTCTGGGTATATAGGATTATCATACACTAGCAAATTCACTCCCAATAAATCAGTTATTCAAACAAAACCTGTAATGTGAGTCAGTGCAGCAAATTCAGAAACAAAAAGGAGGTACAGATATCACTCCACATTCCAAGGAAATTAGTGCCTGGGTGCTCAGTAAATAGCAAATTCCTCAGGCATTAGCATCCTTCCTTCACTTGGGAATTTTCAACATGTATTATCTATAGTGCCACGGACCGGCCAGTCTGGCCTCCCTCAACCCTTGAGGGGAACAGGGTCCTAGTCAGGTAGACAAGGCGTTGGTGAAGAAATGACAAACAGACACAACACAAGGGAGCATGGTATCTGAATGCAATTTGTACAAAGTAGAAGTCAGTGTTATATAGTATACAGAAAACAGGGCAAACGACAGAAGTCACATAGGCAGGAGATGGCTACATCAAGGTCAGTGAGAACAAGCATCCAGGTGCGAGGCAGAGGAACAATGGTGTCCTTCTTCTTGGGCTATTTTGTAGCCCCAAGATAAATTCTCTGGGTCTGTCTGAGGCAAGCAGCTGAAGGTCGTATACTAGCATTCCTTGGCTGTAACATAGATAATTAGTGGGGGGAGCCCTACAACTTCTAACTTCTCACTGGCAGTAAAACAATTTTTCTTTGTGTGGGACTGCTCTGATAATAAGTGCCTAACTGCTAGCTTTAACTCTTGAGACACCCTGTCTGGTAAGACAGCTTCTTAGTAAAAATTCCAAGCTAATCACAGCTAGGAAATCAATTAGGATTATTGAAACACTGTGAAGACCAGGAAATAATGTTCAATCTCAGTTTAGCTAATAACAAAATATATCTTAGGGCACTTTTATGCCTGAATAAAGAAAGCATGCAGATCTCTCCACAGACTTTAGCAGAAACCAATCTGGAACACATTTGAGCTAGGAGATGTCAGCGACTGGGCTACCTCAGGAGACTGATTCCTTTTGAGTATATGCCTCAGGTTTTAAGTATACAATCAGGTTTTAAGGCCTGTCCAGATACTACTGAAGTAGATAAGTTCTGTGTGATACTATAGTCTTTAAATGCCTGAATTTTTATAACACACAGTTCAATGCAGACAGCCTATGCAAATAGCCGTCCGACCATATTGCTTAGGTAATAATTGCAAAACAATTGTAAATGCCCACTATGGTCATATTCTTAAACATATGCATAGGTATATGTTTAAATCTACTATTAGTTGAATCTGAGAAAGCGAAGTTTAGAGACACAGAGAACCAGGTGGCATGCTGCATATTAGCATAACCATTATGCTAAAGGATAGAAGCTACACATGAACATCCACTTACTGTGCGCCTCTGTGCATGTGAACTCTCTGCATTCACAACTGGTGACATTAGAGAGAAAGAGAGTGACCTCACATGCTGTAATAATGGTGAGCAGCTATTTAACAGGAAAATAATCTCATTTTAGGATGATGAAAAATACTTGGCATGAAATAGAAGTTCTGAATCTACAGGCCTTTCCCAGACTACTAAACACCATGGGAAGGTGCAGACGGGTACTATATAATACTGAGCTGTGTGACTTTGGTAATAAATATGGACTACCAAAATATCATGCATATTTAGAAATACCCAAAAGGATCGACTGGGTGGCTGGGGGGAGGCACAAAAGAAGGCAATGCAAAGAGAGTAGAGTGCATTCTATTTCTCGTGATTCGTGCTTGGCCTTTCCTTAAGAGAGTTTCTGTCTTGTAACTTGTAATCAAAAGTGTCCACCCAAAGCACAACTCCCAACTAAAAAATCGAGAGGGCATGAAGCCTACTGAGCTGCAAAGAACTCCATTTTGAAATTTACTGTAGAAAATTGCGCCCCTATGGGCTTTTCTGAAACAATGTGAATAGGACAGCTCGCTCCATAGGTCATGAGCCATGCTCTCTTAACTACCAAATATCATTTCAAACTGTTTAAATAACCGTTATAACTAATGAGAACTATATATTTCCTGTCAGCAGATCAGTCCATATTTTAGCAACTGGGGCTAACGGAAAGCTACTCTATATAAATGGGCGTAAGCCTTGTCAACCAAAAATGCTATGAAATCATTTGGGAAGAAAAAATGTTTGCCTTTCTGTAACATCTGTTTATCCATTTAGAAGCAACGGTCAAGAGTGTCATACTCTGCCCTGTCACATGAACACGTGCTTGCGGACACACACACAGTGTGTGTGTGTGTGTGTGTGTGTGTGTGTTTATGTGTGTGTGTGTCTGTGTGTGTGTATGTGTTTGTGTGTGTCTGTGTGTGTGTCTGTGTGTTTATGTGTGTGTCTGTGTGTTTATGTGTGTGTCTGTGTGTTTATGTGTGTGTGTGTCTGTGTGTGTATGTGTGTGTTTGTGTATATGTGTGTGTGTCTCTGTGTGTATGTGTGTGTGTGTGTGTGTATGTGTATGTGTGTGTGTTTATGTGTGTGTGTCTGTGTGTCTGTGTGTGTGTCTGTGTGTTTATGTGTGTGTGTGTCTGTGTGTGTATGTGTGTGTTTGTGTGTGTGTGTGTGTGTGTGTGGTCTTCTCTTGATAAAGTGATGTTTCTGTATATATGATGAAAAAGTAGAATAGGAACTAGCCAGAGGAAAAGAGAGAGACAATGGAAGGGGAGGAGGGGGCTAGAGGGGAGAGGACTAAGGGGAGAAGGACTAAGCATAATGGTGTCTGTGTGTGTGTGTGTGTGTGTGTGTGTGTGTGCGCGCGCGCGTGTGTGTCCATGATGAAACCCATCTCATATGCTAACTTAAAATTCATTTCAAATTTGTGTTTCCAGCATAACCCTCTCAGAGGCAGGAACAGCTAATGATTCACTACTGAGTTTAAGAGGCAAGTCGCATAAATGAATTCAGTCTCAAGACTTGTCAGTTGAATTCAGTGTTCCTGGCTTCTGATTTACAAACTTAAGTATATATTAGTTTTCAATGAAAACCAGGCATGGCTAGATACATACATAATCACATCAGGATGGGGCAGCATGATTGTGAGTTCCAGGCCACCCTTGGCTGCATAGTCAGACTTCTTCAAAGCAAAACAAAACAAAACAAACAAACAAACAAACAAATGAAAAACTAACTAAAATAAAACAAAGCAAAAACATCAACAAAAAAACACTTTGTGAGTATTAAATAAAATACCTCACATAAATAATATAGTATACAGGATATACAATTAGTAAATCCTGGCCTTTATTATGTTTTATTGTTATTGCTATTTTTAGTTACTATCATTATTCTTCTCCAGCAATCTAATTTTTGTCTGTCAATGTATTACAAACTGGGATACACAAAGCTATCCTGATAGTAGCGCTGTGTGCTTACCATCAAATTGGGTGGCATGAGGTTAGTGGAACATTCTCAGTTATGTTTGAAAAAGCTACGACTAGATACTGTAAGTAATCAGCGAATTCTCAATGTATGACTGCTCTGCTCACATTTGTCCACAAGATGGCGAACAAGAACAGGGTGGCTGGTCCTGTTGAGCATGCCTAGGGGAAGAACTCAGATGCTGAGACCCAACTTACCATAACTAACAAAGGGCTAATAGGATTTGAGAATGATATATATCTGTTCCTAGAAAAGTACATCATCAATGTATTTAATCCAGTTTCGAAGAGGTTTGTGGGTAGGAAGGAATCATAAACATTTATTTATAGGTATTCAAAGACAGCATAAAAGAAAAAGAATGACTCTTAATCACATGATTTGTAATTTGTAACGAGTAACTCATATACTTCTTCATAACACAAACTTGACACGAGGAAACACACATTCGATCATTCTTTGGGGGAAATGGAAACAAGCCACTAGAGCTTCAGCTGTGTCGGCACTGATGCACGTTTATCCTCCTCATTCTTTATTTATTTATTTATTTATTTTTTGGTATTTTTTTTTTTTGAGACATGGTTTCTCTGTGTGTCCCTGGCTGTCCTGGAACTCACTCTGTAGACCAGGCTGGCCTCACACTCAGAAATCCACCTGTCTCTGCCTCCCAAGTGCTGGGATTAAAGGCGTGCGCCACCACCGCCAGGCCCCTCCTCATTCTTAACAGCACTCTGAGGCAGATTTTGTAAGCTCTTTATTTTGTCGTTCTCTAACCTCAACAGGTGGATTTTGAAGCCTCTGGTATATGCTGCTCCTGTGTTTTCAGTGGAATTTGCAAATGGGATGAGAGGGGATGAAGAGAGAGACAGGAGAAAAGAGGGAATTTCACCGGAAAGGTCAATCTTTTCAAAACTAAAAGTGTAGAAGCGGTGATAAAGGAAATGACAAGCAAAGGTCAGTCAGGCTCAGTTTCAGCGTTGTCCCTGCTTTTCCATCAAATGGAGATTTGCATGACGGTGAATGTTCAAGTAAAGAGAGGAAAGACTTGAAATTGCTGCAAATTGGATGAGGCACCCAGGATCTTGAGATCTGGAGAAAGGGTGGGAAGGTGGCTTTACTTACATGCTGTGTACATGTGGACCTTTACCAAGGGATTCATGGAAAGATTCAAATGACTTTCAATTACACTTTTGATTTGTAAGCCAAATACATACATCCCTGTACCTGTGTTCACACAGCAACACTGTGGGAGGCAGCCATGCTCAGCCTGGATGATATGAACAAAAGTGATCTCAATTGCTCTTCTAGACTCCAAAGTAGAACCTGTCAAGTAAATCATTTTCTATATATTTATCAGCCATGTTTGAGAGATGGCTCAGAGGATAAGAGCATTGCCTGCTCTTATAGAAGACCCAGGTTTTATTTAGGCCCAGCATGCACACAGTGGCTCACAACCATCTGTCACTCCAGTTTCATGGATGGAATACACTCTTATGGCTTTTTTGAAAACTAGGCATACATGTGATATACAGATATACACACAGGAATAAAAACATTTTTAAAAGAAATTTATTTATAAAATAAAATTAAGTAAATCTTTTAAAAGCATACACTAACAAGCCACTACTGGACAGATGTGAGTGGTCACCATATTAAAGCATGCAATAGACACCAGCCTTTAGTACATCTGTGTCTTCCTACATGGTTTTAACAGTGATTCAAATCTTCTGATAGCAAGCAAGAACACTGTTGCCATTTTATAAGATGGAGCAAAGCAAACAAAGAGGCTGCCAGCTTATACAAGGTCACCCACAGCTCGCACAGTCGTCCATTCTGTGAGAGGCATGGCCAGCTGTGAACTTTGTTCTCTCACTGCAAGATCTCAGTACAGAAGTAGAAGAGGAGAAGAACGAGGCAGTAAGGAGGACATGAAGAAGAAGGTGATCACTATTCCAAGAGCCAGGAATAAACTGCTCTCACTATGTACTTTGTCAACAGTAATGAGAAAAAACTAACTAATACTGTGTGCATCACATTTTCTTTATCCATTCACCTGTTGATAGATTAAGTTGGACTGGTTACATCACTTCACTATTATGAATAAAACTGCAATAAACATGAGTTTGTGGTTATTAACTCAGTGCCCCTTACCCATGCTCCTTTCTGCCCTACCTAACATCCTATGTTACTCTGCTGATGGATTACCATCTTTCATTTCTGTTCCACTAACACAGGGCAGACTTATCAGCATACAGAGAAATATGCTAGCCAATGGACTTGCCTCACAATGAGGGCTTATGAACGTTGTATGAGAGAATACAAAACCCCAGCACCTGTTGAGACAAGACGACTTTCATTTTAGATCATGCCCTGTTTCTGAAATCCAGTGTAAGCAAGTAGTACAGGTTGGGGCACTTAATCAAAGTCTGTAGGCCCTTGTCAAGCCAAACGTAGGCCACCCCACCCTTCAACTGACAGAGGAAGTCTGGCTTTCACTGGGGAAAAACTGCTTCAAACTTAACAGGAAGAAGAGCACTGGACTTCGTCCTTGCCTTTTGCAGGCACTGATGCATGGCTTCCTTCTCACACCCAGGCAGGGAGTGGTCTTCACACTGAGGACTGTTGAACAACTCAGATTTGGTCTCTGAGGTGAGGGTGTTTCCACACCCTCTCACCCTCATAGATCCAGAAGCTGAAGACCAGAGACTTAATGTGAGACAGGTCAAGAAGTGTTCAGAATCCCTGCCCTCCTTAAGCCTGGTGTTTAATCTTAGGCAAGCCAACAGCTATGCGAATCATTTCATCCAAAAGTAACAAAGCAGTGTTGTTCTTGCTTGGAAAAGTTCCCTCTTTGTAACTCACTTTCTAATAGAGAATCTCAATTAGTGTATGAATGGTTTTTAGAGAATCAGTTTCACATATCCACAAACTACTGTGGCAAATAGGAGGAGGAGGGAAGACAAAGAGTTAGACAGAAAGACAGGGGGTGGGGGGGAAGGAAAGGGGAGGGAGAGAGAAAGTTAAAGGGAGGGAAGGAAGGAGGGAGAAAGAGCAAGAGATCTATCGGCAAGGAGATCAAGGGAGGGCATTAGTAATATTCTGTTAAGAAGTGACAGACAGGCTATATTGTACTTTTTAAAACTATGTTTTATCTGATTTATTTGATTTAAAAGATATTGTGACTCTCTGGTTGGAAAGTGAATAACCAAGCTTTTTTTTTTTTAGCCCTGGCTGTCCTGGAACTCACTCTGTAGCCCAGACTGGCCTCGAACTCAGAAATCCACCTGCCTCTACCTTCCAAGTGCTGGGATTAAAGGAGTGTGCCACCACTGCCCGGCCAATACCCAAGCTTTTTGATCATAATCTTTTTTTTTTTTCTTTCTGGTTCCTTCCATAAAGAAGCACATAAAGTCAGTGTTCTATGAATCCTAATGTAGTCCACTAGCCTTGAAGAATACCTTCATCGTTCACGGAACTAAAGTAACTTGGTTGAGGTACCTTGGCACGTGTTAAAAATGATGCCTGCCATCCACACACCACACATCGTCCTTGAGGTTAACACCAGGTCTACAACACCAATGCAATATAAAGTCTAGTTTGAGACTGAAAACCAATCTGATCATCTCAAGGTCAGGAGCTGGGCCAGCCTTCTTTACTCTTGCACACAGTGCAAAGTGGCTGGCACGGTAGATGCATCTCTAATTTAAAAGAAAAACTTTGGTTGAAATCTAACACAGTTGACTTAGTACAAAAATGACTCATGAATCAGTCAGAGCTTGGAACTAACTGAGGTGCAGAAAGCTGGGTTCCTCAGCCTGGGCAGCAGACTTCCATAGCCATAACACAAAGACAGAGCAGGGAGCCATGAGGTTGGATTCAGGTGGGTGTTTGCCTTACTCATGCATAATCCAGGGGAGAGTCTCCAATTAGAAATGACTTGCTAGTTTCTGGTTGTTTAGGCTTCTGTTTTGCTTTCTGGTTCACACTGAGTTGGGTTTTGCTTTGCTTGTGTGGGAGCTCTGGTCCCAGACAACTGCAGGCTAACGTGGCCTTATTTGCTTTAATGATGTTTGATTAGTGAATAACTACTGCATGACAATACAGAAACACATTGTCTTCTTGACTCTTCATGGTGAACTTAATAAGATTATTGTCATTTTCAGGTAGGGATTTTGACATTTAGAAAGAAGCTGTAAGTTTCTGTACATTTATTGCAGCTGATAAGTTTACACACTCAATAAACCCAGTTCACCTTGATCCCAATAGTCATGCTACATCTATGACTGCAAACTAGCTCACTATTTCCAATCCTGGGGATCATTTTTAGAGTCGATTCCAACTCAACAGGTTTAGTGATGCAAGAATCAGCCTTTCTTGCAATTGCCAGAAGGAGACTCTTCCTTTCCTCACATTACTCTAGAGAACACTGTATTAGCCTGTACTCAGAGAATGGAAGAGTAAGCCGTTAAGTTAGAAATATAAAGCCTGATACTGATATTGGTCCTGCTTTTGCCATTTATTAACACCCACACCACCACTCTAAGCTACAACAAGCCAGAATTCCACTGAGCCCTCCTACAGACAAGGCCCCATGGAGGAATACAGCAGCATACAATAACAGAACAAGGAGCAAGCCAAAGGAAAATAGCCCATAACCCTTTCCTACTGCCAGTAACTCACACTGCATGAATACCCCAGGAAAACAGAAGGAGGGGAAACATATGGATAAAGCCAACTAAGTCAGCTTCAATGAGCACAGAACAGATTAGCTACAGGCGGTAGGCAGCTCTGGATGAGCAAACTGATGGAATCAGATGGACTTCCATCCTCTGTAGCAAAGAGCAAGTAAGTTTGTAACTCTTCTTTGACCTAGACTGGAGCAGATTTTTAAAAGAAGTGGGGATAAGAAGGGTTTTTTCTTTAATTGTGTGTCAATATATTTTACCTACAACTGGACTATACTCATGTTGGGGAACAACGGAAATACAACTTTTCATTTGGAACTTGTCCCCACCACCAGTCTTTCTAGCACCAACTTATAACCTCCCCTTCCCCCTTTAAACTCTCCTCTCTCTGCTCCTTCAGAGAATTAACTAAGTGTCTTCTACTGGTAATCTTACCATTTCTTCCAAATTGGTTACTACCTGTTCTTGATACGTATTGATTAAAATAATGGTATTCACTCAAAATTTTTCTCTGCTTAATGCTTTAATCATCCCTTCCTTCGAGGCATGGTCTCAAAACAATTCCTCTACTTTCACATGCTAAAACAAGAATACCAATATGTATAAGAAAACCCTAATCTCAACTCAAAAGATCAACTGAAAATTTCCTTTTGTTCCCTTTGCTGTTTCCTTTTCCAAAGTCATTGTCATAGTCCTGACAACCAAGAAGTTAAGCTTGACATAATGTAATGGACATGCCACTATCATCTATATCCTTCACCACTATTTGTGTGCCCAGGTAATACTATGTCCAATTTTCTGAGGAACAGCCAGACTGATTTCCAGAGTGGTTGTACCAGCTTGCAATCCCACCAGCAATGGAAGAGTGTTCCTCTTTCTCCACATCCTCACCAGCATCTGCTGTCATCTGAGTTTTTGATCTTAGTCATTCTGACTGGTGTGAGGTGGAATCTCAGGGTCATTTTGATTTGCATTTCCATGATGACTAAGGATGTTGAACATTTCTTTAGGTATTTCTCAGCTATTTGAGTCTCCTCAGCTGAGAATTCTCTGTTTAGCTCTGTTCCCCATTTTTAATAGCGTTTTTGGTTCTCTGGAAGATGCTCCAATGTGTAATAAGGACACATGCTCCACTTTGTTCATAGCAGCCATATTTATAATAGCCAGAAACTTGGAAACAACCCAGATGTCCCACAACAGAGGAGTGGATACAGAAAATGTGGTACATTTACACAATATAATACTACTCATCTATTAAAAACAATGACTTCATGAAATTTGCAGGCAAATGGATGGATCTAGAAAATATCATCCTAAGTGAGGTAACTCAGTCATAAAAGAACACACATGGTATGTACTCACCGATAAGGGGATATTAGGCAAAGAATATTGAATACCCACGAAACAACTCACGAACAACATGAAGCTCAAGAGGAAGGAAGACCAAAGAGTAGATACTTCAGTCCTACTTAGAAGGGGGAACAAAATAATCAAGGGAAGTGGAGGGTGGGAGGGACTTGGGAGAAAGAGGGGGAAGGGGGAAAGAAGGGAAGAATGAGGTATGGGAGGAGATGGAGGAGATGTACAGGGGGTCAGGAAATTGAACAGAGATGTATAGTAATGGGGGACGGGGAACAGGGGGTAGCAACTAGAAAATCCCAGATGCCAGGAAAGCAAGAGCCTCCCAGGACCCCAAAGGGATGACATTAGTTCAATACCCCACAAAGGGGAAGGAGAATCTGTCAAGACCATATCCAGAGGTTAGGCATGGCCCCCTGGTTGAGGGCAGGGCCACCCATCCATTTCTAAAATTTTAACCCAGAATTGCTCCTGTCTAAAGGAAATACAGGGACAAAGAGTGGAGCAGAGACTGAAGGAAAGGCCATCCAGAGACTGCCCCACCTGGGGATCCATCCCACATCAGACACCAAACCCAAACACTATTGTGGATGCCAAGAAGTGCTTGCTGACAAGAGCCAGATACAGCTGTCTCCTGAGAGGCTCTGGCAGATCCTGACCAATACAGATGCTCACAGCCAACAATCAGACTGAGCGCAGAGATCCCAGTGTAGGATTTAAGGTAAGAACTGAAGGAGCTGAAGGGGCCTTATCTGGCATCACTGTGAGAGGAGACCCTTGGCCCTATGAAGGCTTGATAGCCCTATATAGAGGAATGATAGGACAGTGAAGTGGGAGTGTGTAGGTGGCAGGGGAGCACTCTCATAGGAGCAGGGTAAGGGGGGATAGGATGGAGGGTTTGCAGAAGAGAAACCAGGAAAGGGGATAACATTTGAAATGTAAATAAATAACAATATCCAATTCAAAACTCTGTATGCTCTACTCAACTCACACTGTGAAGCCCTGAATTGTCATTTTCCCCATTTGTCTCAGCTATCATAATTTTGTTTCACTGCTTCTTGTTGATTTCTTTCCCAGTCCAATTTTTCTACCCATCATTAGAATAATGTACCAAGGTGGAATCTGAGCATGTTACACCTAAATATTGTCAAAAGCCTCTGAACAGATGTGGAAGGGAAAGAAACATGGAGAAAGGGAACTCCCAGGCTAGGTCTCAGCACTTTGGACTCTCAGCTAATCTGTAGCTTTTCTCACACACTGTTCTGTGGTGGATGGTACATGTGTCTGCCTTTTCTTTCTTTTCCTTTTTTCAAGATGGAGATAGCGTAGGAGGTAGTAGGGGATGGTGAACTGAGTGATCAAGGAGATTCTGCCTGTTAAAAATGGTTGGTTATAAAAGGAAAAAATATTGAGGGAATGTTGATCACTGTAAAGATCCAAGGGTCCTCAGCATGACTGAAGTGAAGTAGCTACATCAGCATGGGGTCACAATGGCCATATCATTTCTGAGTCTAAAGCCCTGGAAAGGGAATGTCTAAATGTTATTTCAGCAGTCTCAGGGGAAATACAATCAAGATCTCTGCTTATGGGATGCTCCTCAGACACTTAAAAATAGTAACATCTTACCTTATTAATTAATTACAATGGTTTCCAATCCTAAAAGTTAATATGAAAGTATTTTAATCTCCAGAGTAAAGCACAGAGGGCTTTGGAAAGTAACAGAGTGAACACTAACTGTAAGTCTGTCCATTTTAAATAAACACAGCAGTTTTCTCTTACTAATGACTGTACAGCCCTCCGTTGTGTGTTCACATCACGGCCTCTTTGATATTCTCGTGTTGATGGGCATCTATGCTGATTCAATAGCATGGCTTGATTGTGAGTGGTACCACAATAAACATGAATGTGAAGACAAATCTGCTCTGTCTATTTGTTTTCTCCCCATGTATGCACAGTAGGACATCTGTAACTATGTAAGCAACTGTCATAGTATTTCCATAGTGGCTGCGCTAGTTTATATTGGCACCAAGAATATGTATGGATCCCTTTGCTACATATCCTGACCAACCTGAGTTGTTCTTCTGTATATTCAGTTATTTATACTATGTTTTGATGATAACCCATCTGACTATGTTGAGGTAGATTATCGATATACTTTTGATACACATTTCTCTGATAGCTAAAATGTTAAGCATTTTCATGCGCTTATTAGATATTTGCATTTTCATCTTCATATATGCTCCATTGAATTTGCCTATTTACTAACTGGAATATCTAGAGATTTGATGTTCAATATTCTAATTCACAAATAACTCCTGGATATTAGTCTCCTGTCAGATGAGGACATAGAGATGACTCCTGATCTGTAGGTTGTCTCTTCACTCCCTTTGTTTCCTTGTCCGTGCAGTCTTTTGGGTCTGACACAATCCTAAGAGGAAGTCCATAAAGATGGAGACAGAGATAACAAGACCCAGGAAAGATGACTTGCTCCACCCAGATAAGATACAGGAAGACAACAGGAGCACTAAAGATCCAGCCAGAGTTGAGGGGAAAAGAAGAGGTTAGGGCTAAAAGAGAAATAGTTGGTAAGGATAATAAAGAGAAAGAAATAACACAATCATTCTAAAGCCAGACTCTCCGATGCTACTGGTTTTCAATTACTTATGTGCAGAGTAAGTAACATGTGACATTTCACAAGAAATCTGTATGCACGTCTATGATATGCCAATGAGATTTTAAAAACTTTTTGTTGATTCTTTGTGAGTTTCACATCATGTTCCCAATCTCACTCATCTCGCTGCCCCTTCATATCCAACCCCTTCCCTTGCAATCTCCCTGTAAAATAAAATTAAAAATAAAATAAAATAAAGATAAGTAAACAAAAAGAAAACAAAGCATAAAAAAAATCTTTTTTATGGAATTTGTAATGGAATTTGTAATGTCACAGTGTGTCTCACAGTATTTCCTTTTGTCCACACATCTTACTTTCAAATGTTCATTGCAATGAATCATTGCTCTGGTGTGAGGCCTCTGGCTTCTGTTATACCATCAATAATGGATCCTTACTGAGACTCTTCTCCGATATCTTGTTGTCACCCTGTATCATTAAAATCCTACAGCATTGGAACTGCAGGACCATCCCTTTCACGTGCTCCAGCAGTTTATAGATGATGTAGGTATTGGGGTGGGCCAATTCAAACCCCTGTATTTAGACATTGCTAGTAACTGATTGGTCAGTCTGCCAGCTTTCCCACTCTTCTGCCACCAGGTCAAGCTCTCTATCACTGGCCTAGCTAACTCAACCAGTGCTTCAGCTAGCAAGAGGCAGGGTCAGCTCTCCTGCTCTCATGCCCTTGGGGCCTGCTCACCTCGACCCATGCCATCAAAGTAGATACCAAGTAGAGGTGGAGAGCCTCCTCTGACAAATGTTGCAGCGCTCACAGCAGAAGAGTGGCAGACAGAAACAGGTTTGCCAAGACTACTGAGTTCCAGCTCAGCTTCCAGTTCCCTGAGGAAGGCAGTGAAAGGGTATGGATTCAGCAATAGAGCCCAAAAGCTATTGACTTTTGGCAGTTTCACTTTCTTGCTATTCTGGGGTCAAAAGCTACTAGCTCTGGCAATTAACCCCTGCTGCTTATATCCAGGAAAAAAAACACTTAGTTACTTGGTTTCTTTTCTCTTTGACTCAAACCTCTCACTGGCAAGGTGAAAGGCTTAGAATTCCTTAACACTTTTTGAGCCAGAGAGAAAATAAAATAAAGGAAAAGAGAAAGAGAGAGAGGGGATGGAGAGAGAGAGAGAGAGAGAGAGAGAGAGAGAGAGAGAGAGAGAGAGAGAGAGAGAGAGGCACATTGTCTATGAGTAGAAAAATCAAAATAGACCCATATTTGTCACTTTGAACAAAGCTCAAGTCCAAGTGGGCCAAGAACCTCAACATAAAGTCAGATACACTGAATATAATGGAAGAGAGAGTAGAAAAGAGCCTTGAACTTATTGGCACAGGGGGAAATTTCATAAACAGAACTCCAATGGCTCATATTTTAAAATCAAGAATTGATAAATGAGATCTCATGAAACTGGAAAGCTTCTGTAAGGTAAAAGACATAGTCAATAAGACAAATAAGCAACCTACAGATTGGGAAAAAATATTCACTAACTCCACATCAGATAGAGGTCTAACATCCAAAATATATAAAGAACTCAAGAAGGTCACCAGCAAAAAAACCAAACAACCCAATCAAAAAATGGGGTATAGGACTAAACCAAGAATTCACAACTGAGGAATCTCTAATGTCTGAGAAACACCTAAAGAAGTGTTCAAAGTCCTTAGTGATCAGAGAAATGCAAATCAAAACGACCCTGAGATTCCACATTACATCAATCAGAACGACTAAGATCAAAACCTCAGATGACAACACATGCTGGAGAAGATGTGGAGAAAAAGGAACACTCCTCCACTGCTTGTGGGATTGCAAAATGGTACAACCACTCTGGAAATCAATTTGGAGGCTCTTCAGAAAATTGGAAATAGATCTACCTTAAGACCCAGCAATACCACTCTTGGAAATATACCCAAAAGATGCCCCGCCATGCCACAGGAGCTCATGTTCTACTATGTTCACAGAGACCTTATTTGTGATATCCAGAAGCTGGAAACAACCTAGATGTCTCATAACAGAAGAATGGATACAGAAAATGTGGTTCATTTACACAATGGAATGTTACTCAGCTATTAAGAATAAGGATATCCTGAGGTTTGCAGGCAAATGGATGGAACTAGAAAATATCATCCTGAGTGAGCTAAATCAGACCTAAAAGGACATGCATGGTATGTACTCACTAATAAGTGAACATTAGCCAAAAAAACGTACAGAATACCCAAGATACATTCCACAAAACTCAAGAGGTCAACAAGCTGAAGGGCCCAAGTGAGGATGCCTCAGTCTCACTGGAGTGAGAGAAGGAAGCAATCACAAATGGGAGGAAGGGAGGGTCCTGGGAGGGAAACTGGAAGGAGGAGGGAGGGAGAATGGAACCTGATCTGGTATTGTGTGAGGGAAAAGAACTGAAGTCCCAAGGGCCAGAAGAAAGACTGGAAACAGGCAACCTCGGGAGGTAGGAGGTTGAGGGGACCCTCCAGAATGCACCAGAGACCAGGGAGGTGAGACACTTAGATGAAATGCCCAACAGTAGGGAGAGGGAAATTATAGAGGTCACCTCCAGCAGGGACAGGACATCAAGTGAGGGAGGGGGTTGCAGTCCCACATTAAAAACTCTGACCCATAATTGTTCCTGTCTGAAAGAAATGCAGGGATGAAAATGGAGAGGAGCCTGAGGAAAAGAAGGTCCAGTGACAGGACCAAAGTGGGATCCAGCTCAAGGGGAGCTCACAAAAAGGGACCTAACCTGACTTTGGGTCTCCAAAAGACCCAACAAGCAGCTGAAAGTACCAGATACAGATATTTGCACCCAACCAATGGACAGAAGCAGTTGACTCCTGTTGTTGAATTAGGGAAGGCTGAAAGAAGCTGAGGAGAAGGACGATCATGTAGAAGGAGCAGCAGACTCAACTAATCTGAACCCCTGAAATCTCTCAAAAACTGGACCACCAAACAGCATACACCAGCTGATATGAGGCCCCCAACACACATAAAGTAGAGGACTTCCGGGTCTGTGTTCATTTAGAGATGATGCACCTAATCCTCAAGAGACTGGAGGCTGCAGGGAGTTTAGAGATCTAGTTAGGTGGGGGGGTTGGGGTGGGGACATCCTCGTGGTGAGAGGGGGTGAGGAGGAGGTATAGGATGTGGACTAGTCAGAAGATGGACTGGGGGCAGCAGTAGAAATAAAATCTGGAGTGAAATAAACAAACAAATAAATAAATAAATAAATAAATAAATGACAAAAAGTAAAACAGAATAAAAGGAAAAATAAAAAGAAAGGTACATATAGCCACACACATACTGAATGAAGCTGAAGAAAGCAGCACTGCCACTTTATTTTTATACTTCCATAGAATAATGATCACATGGTTTTCTGAGCATTTTTACATTCTATAATTTCATAGACAGTTTAAGACAATAGTTCATGTCGTAGATAAATAAGACTTAAGGAGTTACAGCAGAATTGTTTACATGTCTTTCATTTAAGAGTAGTACCTGACTAAACATTAATTATCTGTTATTAGCTCCATAAGTTCATTATAAGTTTAAAATAATAATTCTTGTCATATGTTAGCATAGTTTTGTCTAGAGATAAATCATCTGTCTTGTGTTTTATTATTTTGAAGTCTTGTATAGATAGACTAGTTCATCACTTATTTTCTGTCCTTCCACCTAAAATAAATTGTCCATTTCTAGTGTATGACATTTAGTTACCAGATAGTGGTCTCATTTCTAACCTAGAAAGAATGTTTTCCTTAATCATAAATGTATTCCAAGCCTGCTTTCTTTTCATGGTTCAATCAGCCCATGACACCTAAAGGTTTATAGAGCTCTATTTGCATCTTTTATCCTATAGGGGGCTTGAGAATACTTGTCTATCAATTTAAGATTTCTATAAAATCATCAGAAATCATGAAATCAATTCACCTATACAGCATTACTACATGAAAGTAGATCTTCATCTTGATTCTGTAGGAAATCTGCCCATTAAGGTGGACTGATGCCCAGGGATCACTGGGCTATGCAATAGTGGCAGCAAGAGGCATTCCTGAGATGAAGTCACTGAGGAACCCGCATCTCAGACCACACCTATCAAGTCATGTAAAAAATGCCATCTCCAGAAACTCACTTTTTCCCATAGCATTTCCTAGATGGGTTTTGACAAAAGCTCATGTCCTCATGTTAGCTCACCCTTCACCAATCCCACTCCTACTCCCATCACCCAGGCCAGCTCTACTGAGGTGCCCAGGCAAGATGTAGGGCCCACTCTCCTGAGTGCTAAAGCTAGTGAGAGATGGAGCTAGCTCTGCACAACCCTTAGACATAAATATGGTCCCAGGTGGCAGCAGACCAGGGATGTCCACACAGTCTTTAGTGGTAATATGAGCCACAGACATTGACACAGAATTCCATGGGCTCAGAGGCAATATGGGTTGTGATTTTACCATGGCCTCAGGTGGTGAGGAAGGTTACTCACAACAGGTTACTCCTCTCCTCCCTAATGTCTCCAGTTCACCTCTCTTCATAATGCTCAAATGGTTCCACATCTTTTTCTCTCCTATCTGTCTACCATATACTTATGCACTGTAGTGGCTTCTGCTATAGGCAGGCCATGTTATTGGCAGGCTTCTGGGTCTTCCATCAACCCCCTATGTAGTATAGCAGCAATTAGTCTTCTTGGTGTCTTCCCTTGCTGGCACTGCATGGTATGTTGTGGTAAGAGGTGGGACTCTGGATGTCTACAGCCCTCCCGAGCTACATGACAGTGTGAAGCCTTCTCCCATAATTGTATTTTTAAAAAATAAGCTTTATTAGTCTATTAAGTTAGTGATGATGTGGTACATAGAGGAAAAGTTTCACTGATCCTATTGTGGAATAAAAACACCATTGAAATATATTTGGAATTTTATTTTCTTAATATTGGAGAGCAGAAAAGCATGACATGTTTCTAATGTGGCCAAGTTGAAATAGAGGGACAAAAGGATCCAGTGACATTTCCAAGTCCATCTTCAGGGTCCATAATGAGGTTAAGGTTTAAGCAGAGGGCTAGAGCATTGCACAGCCAAGTATTCTTGGCCATGGTACAGTTTAGCTCCTTGTCCATCTCTTATTGTCTCTCTGGTAAGCTTGTTTGGAAAGGTGTAAACCTCTTTCTGGAAAAATATTCCTCTCTGCTGTCTCCGACTTTCTGTTCTCTGAGTATGAGATCATGAAAGAATTCCAATATCATGAGATATAGTGTTTCAACAATATAACAGAAAAATAGAGGATGGACACAGTTTCTCTTTAGAATGTATTCACCTAGAGCAGGCTGGCTACATTTCTCTACCTTCTGTTTCCATACCTCAGTCTTGTGGTGGAATAATTCTATTTATGAAAGAATGCTACAAACATGAACGCAAGTAGGGGCCAAAGTTAAAACCATTTCTCCATAACCTCTTGGCTAGTATAAGTAATTCCATTTCATTGGCTTGAGACAGGACCTCATCATAAAGCCTAGACTGGAGTAAAAGTTATGTTCCTTCTACTTCAGATTCCCGAGTAGGTACTAGGATTCAAGCCAGTGTAGCCATGGACAGTACTGGGTGTCTTTAGTTAGTTAGTCCTGATTAGTCTGCAAAAAGTGACTAGATTTGCGTTCGTTTCCCGTGATTAGTTGCAATTGGAATATGTTTGAGTTATTTTTCACAGAATGGAATAAAAATTGTTACAGCATGCAATGAAAATATTTCCTCTCTTGTGTGAAAATTCCATCATTTTCTCTGCTGAACTGAAAATCTCCAGTTCTTAGCTTATTTGGCAAGAGCTTTAATTATTTTTAAGCACTTTTTTTCTCTTTCTTTGTCTTAAAGAGCAACAGTTAAATACTAACTCTTCTATTTAGTCACACAGTTCACAAGTTCTTATAGTGTTCATATGGAAGTAGGTATGTGGAAAGTTCCTAAAGAGCTGCACCTTGAAACATTGAATTTATTTTTTGTGTGGATGAAACCTTTACAAAAAGCAATAAGCTATATAGCATTTTAAAACCAACATAACCCTAGTTTTGGTTTTTTGGTTTGTGTGTGTGTGTGTGTGTGTGTGTGTTTAACATTGTTTTCTTTTCTTGTATTATACCTTAAATTTTAAAAACTGGAATTAATTCTTATAACCTGGGTTTTTGTTGTTACTTGTTTTGTTTTCTGAAATAAGAATCATAGTTTCATATCTTGAACTACATTGAAGATCGCTTTCCATTGCCCCATTCAATTCCCAAACTAGTTAGGCGACGGCCAGATGGCTGATGGATAGAACCAGCTCCACCCTCTGTGCAGAGACTGGCATTGCCTGCCTAAACCTCTTTACACTTCTTCTCTTGTATGCCATTCTGGATGTGTCAGCCACCTGTCAGCAAGTGGCACTCCCTTAACCATAGCAACATCACACAGGAGTGGGCAGGCAAATGAAAGGGCAAGCCTGGGAAAGAACAGAAAGTTTCTTTACCATGGTTGGGAGGCAGATATGCCATCTTTGTCTGAACTGAATCTTTTATTGAACTTAAGACTTACCCTGGAGGCTGGAGAGAAGGTGGTTAATAACATTTACAGTGCTTACACAGGACCCAAATTCCATCCCCAACACTTAGAAGCTCAGAACAACTTGTAGTTCCAGTTCTAGGGGATCAGATACTATCTTCATGCCTCTCCAGGGTCCTGCACACATGCGGTACACATCAGTTCATGGGCCTGGTACTCAAACATGCATACACATAAAATACATAAAACAAATAATTCATTTTTGTTCAAACAATCCAATTAAGTCATTTTTCCGTAGTAGAAATAGTTGGGGGATGGGGCAACCCACTCATTTCCAAAACTTTTTTAAAGATTTATTTATTTGTTTTATGTATATGAGTATATACCGTAGGTGTACAGATAGTTGTGAGCCTTCATATGGTTGTTGGGAATTGACTTTTAGACCCTCTGCTAGCTCGAATTGACCTTGCTCATTATGGTAGACCCAGCTCATTTAGTCCCTGCTAGCTCCGGCTCAACGACTTATTTATCATTATAAATAAGTACACTGTAGCTATCTTCATATGCACCAGAAGAGGGCATCAGATCTCATTATGAGTGGTTGTGAACCATCATGTGGTTTCTGGGATTTGAACTCAGGACCTTCAGAAGAGCAGTCAGTGCTCTTATCCACTGAGCCATCTCACCAGCACTCATTTCCAAATTTTTAAACTAGAATTGCTCCTGTCTAAAGGAAATACAGAGACAAAGTCTAGAAGGAGCAGAGACTGAAGGAAAGGCCATCTAGAGACTGTCCCACTTGAAGAATCATACAGACACCAAACCCAGACACTATTGCAGATGGCAAGAAGTACTTGCTGACAGGAGCCTGATATAGCTGTCTCCTGATAGGTTATGCCAGAGCCTGACAAATACAGAGGAAGATGCTCACAGCCAAACATTGGACTGAGCACTGGGTCCCCACTGGATGAGTTAGGGAAATGACTGAAGGAGCTGCAGATGTTTGCAACCTATAGCTAAAACAATAGTATCAAGCAACCAGACTCCCCAGAGCTCTCAGGGACTAAACCACCAACCAAAGATTACACATAGAGGGACCCATGGCTCCAGCCGAATATATAGCAGAGGATGGCCTTGTCAGGCATCAATGGGAGGAGAGGTCCTTGGTCCTGTGAAGGCTCTATGCCCCAGTATAAGAGAATGCCAGGACGGTGAAATGGGAGTCAATGGGTGGGTTGGGGAGCACACTCATAGAAGCAGAGTGAGGGGAATGTGATACGGGGTTTCTGGAGGGGAAACTGGGAAAGGGGATAACATTTGAAATGTAAATAAATAAAAAAATCCAATAAAAAAATAATGAATTTTAAAAAGACAAAAAATAAGAAAAAAAAATTTTAAAAACCTGAATGAAAACCCTGGTGGACCTCTTTCTATAGGCTTTTAGACACCCGAATGTCCTTTTCTTGTTTAAGCCAGATTGAACTGAGTCTCCTATATTTTTGGTTACCAAAGCCATTTTACTTCATATAGCAAGACAGTGAAGTTAAAACAGTAGTGAATATGTAGCATCTGATCCCAAGCAACCTTTACAATTTCACTGTGAGTAGCACCACTCTTGGAACAGCACTGCACGAGGAACTCTCTGGGATATGCTCTATGAACAGCTGTGTTCTCAGAAGCAGGATGGTAGCCTTGCCTGGCTTCTGTGTGCAGGAAGGTGGCAAACACGGACAGAGAAATGTATTTGTAATTTACATGAAATAATCTTAATGTAAATGACTACATGTGTTTGATATTCAAATATTAGACAGCATTACTTGTGCCTAGTGACTTTTTCCTTGATTAGAACTCTTTCCTGCTTCCCTTTTCCAGTTTTTCCACCTGAACCTAATCTTTGCTGTCATATCACTTAAGTTTAGCTATCCTTTAACTGAAGTAAAAATAGAGAAATGTTAAAGCTCCCAAATGCACTTATCCACTGGTAATTTCCTGTCATTTGTAAAGCTTTATAAAAGTGTTAATAAGCACATAATTATAAGAAAATATAAACAAATACACCCATTTCAAATATTCTAGGAGAAGGAAAGTCATTGGCAACATCTTTTACTGGCTTCTTTCTGCAAATTCACACTATTTGTGTGCGATTTCATTTTGTGTACACAGACTATTGCTCTTTTTCTCTATTTTTCTTTTTATCTACATCTATTGCATTTCTGTAATAAAGCACAAAAAATCCTGAGATCATTTACTTCAGGAATATTGAGGAATTTCCATTGACAAACAAATACAATTAATTCCTTGTAGAGGTCTAAAAATGGTCTTCTTGTGGAATTTTAAGAACTCTTAATCTCAGACTCTTGTTTGTGCTTAGTCTCTTCAACATCTCTGAACACATCACTGACAGTTTTGCTATCTGTCAGCTGTCAACATCTGAACCCTCTCCACTCTAAATGGATAGGGATGTCTTAGAGCACATTTGAAAAGAGCAGGAGTGTTATAAATGGACCTTAATGCTCATCCTTTGATGAAAGTTGTAGACATTAGAATGAGAAGACTTAGGAAAAGAAGAGCTTTTGTAGGGAGTATTATGTTCATTACTCACAACTGAGAAACAGCAATGGCCAATTTGGCAGAGATAGTAGGAGAAATCTTGAAATTAAAATAACCAAGGCATATTCTCCCAGAATATTAAACAAAAATTACCCATTAGAACTCTACTCCAAAGCTTATGCTGTTTATTTTAAATGTATTTGCCAAGTCTGTGTCTCTTAGAAAATCCAAAAGACAGGCTTGCTTTTAGATTCTTGTTTTATGGACCATAAAATTAAAGCTTTGAGAGCCTCAATAATTTGCCAAAAATGTCTTGGCTAATATTTGACTGAAGCAGCATCCAAACCTTATCTTTTCTGACTTCAAAGTCTGTGCCATGTGCTCCCAGGGGGTCCTCTAGGAAATCACATTTTTGTGGACTATGGATGCAAAGACCAGAGTAATTGCTGGGGAGCAATGAAAGAAGCTCTAGACAGATAATCAGGAGATATAATATCAACATATTAGCTTTTCCAATTGCATGGGACCTGATAGTCTGAGTGGATTTTGAACAGAGACGCATTCAATGGGCTACTTAGTGTGTAAACAGCAGAATTACCAAAACCAAACTTCCCCTCTTCTATTCTTTATGTCAACTTTAAAATTCACCATATTCTGCTGAACATTAAGTCCTTCTCATCCCATATACTTCGCAAAGAGAACGTGGTTGTCACATCTGTATTTCACAGATTTGAAAACTAGTCTTCAAGGAAGTGTTATCTTAGATGAAGTCTGTCTACTCTGAAGATAGACGGTTCATCACACCACCTTCTGAAACTCACGTGGATGAGAACATAGCTGCTGGGTACTAGTCCAGTGAAACACCACAGTTTTTATTCCTCGACCTGTCAGTAATACCCAATATGTTAGAACATTTCTTCCTCTCATGGGTCCTAATTTTGTTCTTCCTTTCAATGGCATTTAAATATGCTTCCTTTCAGTGACTTTTTAGGTCACCTTTGCTATGTTTCTTATTTAAGGCCTATTTATGTTGTGTGGTCCTCAATTCCTACCTAAGTATTCTTCCCTTCTAATTATACACACTACACATCAAAATCTCATCTGCCTTAAGGCTTCATCTTCCATGTGCCTAGAAATGATTCCAAATCCATGTCTCAAGCAAACTCCTCACTTCAGAGCTTCACGTTAGTATTAAGTCATGTGAAATGTATAATTAGTAGTAGCTTTCAATATCAGTGGAACAAGTCATCTTTTTAAAATTAAATTAATTCATTTTTTTGGGTTTTGTTTTTGTTTTTGATTTTTTCGAGACAGGGTTTCTCTGTGTAGCCCTGGCTGTCCTGGAACTCACTCTGTAGAGCCAGCTGGCCTCGAACTCAGAAATTTTCCTGCCTCTGCCTCTGCCTCCCAAGTGCTGGGATTAAAGGCATGCACCACCACCGCCCAGCCTAAATTAATTCATTTTTTACACTCCATATTCCATTCCTTGCCCCCCTCCCCGATCCACCCTTCAACTGCTCCATATCCCACATCTCCTCCACACTTCCAATCTCCACATGAATACCCCCACTCCCCACCCCACCTGACCTCCAAATTCCCTGGGACCTCCAGTTTCTTGAGGGTTAGATTCATCATCTCTGAATGAACACAGACCTGGAAGACCTCTACTGTATGTGTGTTAGGGGCCTCATAACAGTTGCTATATGCTGTCTGTTTGGTGGTCCAGTGTTTGAGAAATTTCAGGGGTCCAGATTAATTGAGACTGCTCATCTTCCTACAGGGTCACCCTTCTCCTCAGCCACCTCAGTCACACTTCTTTCTTTCAGCCTTCCTTAATTCAACAACAGGGGTCAGCTGCTTCTGTCCATTGGTTGACTGCAAATATCTGCATCTGACTCTTTCACTGCTTGTTGGGTCTTTTGGAGGGCAGTCATGATAGATCCCTTTTTGTGAATTCTCCATAGCCTCAGTAATAGTGCAAAGCCTTGGGACCTCGCAATGAGGTGGATCCCACTTTGGTCCTGTTGCTGGACCTTCTTTTCCCCAGGCTCCTCTCCATTTCCATCCCTGTAATTCTTTCAGACAGGAACAATAATGAGTCAGAGATGTGACTGTGGAATGGCAATCCCATCCCTCTCTTGATGCCCTGTCTTCCTGCTGGAGGTCGGCTCTATAAGTTCCCTCTTCCTACTGTCAGGCCTTTCATCTAAGGTCCCTCCCTTTGATTCCTGAGTCATAGAACTCAAAATAGTCAACAAGCTGAAGTGCCCAAGTGAAGATGCCTCAGTCCCACTTGGGAGAAAGAAGAAAGCAATCACAAGTGGGAAGGGAGGGAGGGAGGGAGGGAGAGAAGGAGGGAGGGGCCTGGGAGGGAAAGTGGATGTGCGGGGTAGTAGTCAGGAAAGGGGAACCTGATCTGGTATTGGGTGAGGGAAAAAGACTGAAACCCTGAAGGCCAGCAGGAAGAATGGAAACAGGCAATCTCAGGAACTAGGAGGTTGGGGGGACCCTCCAGAATGCACCAGAGACCTAGGAGGTAATACTCTCAAATCACTCCAGTCTGGGAAGACCCTCATTATTTTGTATTTGAAATGCACTATTAGGGAGCAGGGCAAGGGGGGAGGTAATAGGGGTTTGTTTGTTTGTTTTTATTTTTCTTTATTTTTTTTAATTTTTATTTTACTTATTTTTTCTTTTTTCGGTGGGGAAACTGGGAAAGGAGATATCATATGACATGTAAATAAAGAAAACATCTAATAAAAAAAGACCTATAAAAAAAAGTAATGCACAACTCTTATGTCACCTACGATGGAAAGCAAAGAAACACAGATTTGATTTCTCTCCTTGGCCTCATACAACAGCAAAGTTACAAAGAGAATTGCCAGGGTTACTGCCTCATGTCATTCTGTGCTAGTGGGTCTCAGTAAAAATGGTCATGCCTTGGAGAATGTCCTTAACAACACTGTTATTTATTATTTTTCCTTTTTATAAACTTTTTTACTCTCCTTCCATACAATATATCTGGCCACACCCCTCCTTCCTCCATTATAATCATTTTTCACTCTTCTTTTGTTAACTATATCTGGCTACCCTCTCCTCCCTCCATTCCTCCAAGTCCTTCCCTGACTCCCCTCTTCCCCAGATATTCTTAACTTTAATTATGGTTATAAAATTTTGTGCATTTACAAAGATCACATATATTAAAATATAAAATTCTACTAATTTTAGCTCTGGTAACACACACACACACAAAGGGGAGGGAGATGCAGGCCAGGCTCAGAAGCACATCCCTGAAACCCTATCTTTTGTAGAATTTCAGAGATAAGCAGTGTGATTAGAAATTTAAGGTCAGTCTATATACAGTGAGTTTGAGGCTAGGCTACATGAGACCCTTTTTCAAACAATAAGAACTACAAAGACAAACAAAAATCTGAACAAACAGCAACAAAAGTATCGAAGTGAGAATGTCCTAGGCTTCATCTCATCTGTATCATCACTGTTCCAGCTCTGTCTCACATCATAATGTCCTCAGAATTAATATTGGTGACGTGTAATTATTACCATAAAAGTCTTAAGAACAGTCCCTTTGCATTCAGTCTTTGCTCACTGTCAGCTTCTGCTATAGATGGATAATCTAACAAATGCAATCTGGCCATAGTACCTCTCTATTTAAATCCCTCTCACATTTTCCTAAGTATAAATCCCAGCTGTGTAACCTAGCCTACAGAATTTTGGACGAGCGGAACCCTGAATATTCTCTGGTCTACACACCTCCTATGACAATATCTTGATTTCCCTGGATCTGTCTTTTACTTTTCTTTTTCTTCCCGTAATCCTTGGTCTGACTCTATTCGACTATCCACGTCTTCGCACAGTGGACATCTCCTTTGAATGTTCTTCAGCCCTCTCACATGCTTGTAGCAAGCTACTGAACTATGATCTTGCTGAGGTAGAATTCCCTGATCAATTTCCGTATGTTGTCAGCAGGTTCCAAGAAGGCTGGAATTGTGCTTGGTTGGGTGGGCCATTGCTGTGTTTCCTGAGTATAGTGTAGTAAGGCTTTTGACACCTTATAGGCCAGTATCTGGAAAGAAAGAAATAAACTAACTAAAATACTAGTCAGGTGTGGTGGTTTGAATAAAAATAGCTCCTATGGGCTCATAGGGAATTACACTATTAAGAAATGTGGCCTTTGTTGGGAGACTTTTAATGACTGCTTCTATTTATTTAGGGGTTATAGGACTTTCAGGAATTTCAACAGAGGTGTGTAGCAATGGGGGATGGGGAACTAGGGGTAGCAACGAGAAAGTCTCAGATGCCAGGAAAGCAAAAGGTTCCCAGGACTCAACAGGGATGAGATTAGTTGAAATGCCCAATAAAAGGGAGGGAGGACCTGTAGAGACCATATTCAGAAGTTATGCAAGGCCCCGGGTTGGGGGATGGGGTGACCCACTCATCTCCAAATTTTTAACCCAGAATGGCTCCTGTCTAAAGGAAATACGGAGACAAAATGTGGAGCAGAGCCTGAAGGATAGTCCATCAAGAGATTGCCCCACCTGGGGATCCATCCCATATACTGACCCTATTGCTGATGCCAAGAAGGGCTTGCTGACAGGAGCCTGTTATAACTATCTCCTGAGAGGCTCTGCCAGAGCCTGACAAATACAGAGGCAGATGCTCACAACCAAACATTGAACTGTGCATGGAGTCCCCAATGAAGGAGTTAGAAAAAGGACTGAAGGAGCTGAAGGGGTTTGCAACCTCATAGGAAGAACAACAATATCAACCAGCCAGATACCCCAGAGCTCCCAGAGACTAAACCACCAACCAAAGAGTACACATGGAGGGACCCATGGCCCCAGCCGAATATGTAGCAGAGGATGGCATTGTCTGTCATCAATGGGAGGAGAGGCCCTTGGTCCTGTGAAGACTCTATGCCCCAGTGTAGGTGGAGTGGGTGGGTGAGAGGGCAGTGAGGTGAGAGTGGGTGTGTGGGAGAGGGAGCACCCTCACAGTGGGGAGGTGGGGAGGGGATAGGGTGTTCTGGAAAGGAAATGAAATGTAAATACATAAAATATTCAGTAATAATAATAAAAAGAAGTGTGTCCTTTTTTAAGGAAGTGTGCCACTGGGGGCAGGCTTTGAGGTTTCACAAATTCAAGCTAGGCCCGATCTCAGTCTCGGTCTATCGCTCTTTCCCTCTCCCTCTCCCTCTTCCTCTCCCTCTCCCTCTCCTTCTTGCCCTCTCTCACTTCGCTCTGTTGCTCTCTGTTGCTCTCTCTTGCTCTCTCTCTCTCTCTCTCTTATCCTGTTGCCTGCTGATTCGGATGTAAAACCAGAAGAAATAACACTGGTTTCTTCTCCAGCACATTTCTGCCTGCATGTCAGTTTCCATGTCCTGGCGTCTATTCCCAGCAATAGAAATCCTAAGGCACTGGGTTTGTATAATTCAAGTAAGAAAGCAGTTATCTGACCTCCTTTAGTGGTTTTATCAACAACTCAAAGCTACGAGTGTAAGTTCTACATCTCAAGTGGAAATTTCTGGTTTCTTTGGAGAGTCTGTTGTGTCATGTGATGTTTTTCTGAAAACTGTCTTATAAGAGGGTGTTTTTGATGGAAGCAGGCATGTGGGAGGATGTTTTGTTAAAAACAGACACTTTGTGTTTTTCTGGAAGCTGCATGGAAAGGGGGCATGTGATGTTTTCGTAAAGCCGATGCTTGAGAGAACATGTGATGTTTGGAAAGGGTATAAATACAGCCCAACAGACAGTAGACTGTGTGGCACTGGTTTGCCTTGCCTTCAACGCTGATCATCATTGAACTAAACTGCTGATATCCTGACAATGCAGACTGGATTCACCCCAAAGAACTATTTCTAAACAGGTCCATATCCTCCTTTGCTCTAGTAACCTTTTCTTTCCACTACTTCTGGGAGGTGTGCTAAAAAGAAAGGTTAAAACATTTAAGTACACTATTAAAGTAGGTTTTAAAAATAACCTACAACTTCTGCCTTTTCCCAGGATTGAGGATGACTTGTGCCTTAAAATGTCCACACCTCAATTTATTTTGCTATCATTAATGTTAGGGTTTTTTTTTTATGTAATTACAAAATGAGGATAATTGCACCCATCCTGCCCTACATTTCAGGGTGGGATAAATGTAAGGAATGCATGAGTTTCCAATGGGAGTGAGCCTATGGAATGGAAATCGTTCTTACTAAGTTATTTGAGCTATTCAAGCAGGAGAAGCAGAGAAAACAGAACATGTCATGTACAGGATAATTGTTGAGATTTGTTTCTTGTTTTGTTTTGTTCCTTTTGTTTTCATCCATTCCCAGGATCTGGATTGCTCATGACAACTCTTGTTCACAGCTAAGTCATACACAGCTTGCTAAACACTAAAGGATGATGACAATATAAAATCTAGCCTAGTCATCTATAACATACACCCACTCATATGTATAGTAATATGCCAGGACATAAACCCAGCCAAGACTCCAGCAAAAATATCAGTTCTTAGAGATTGGCGAAAATAAAAAAAAGCTAAGAAATCATTTCATTAGGCATCATAAGATGACAAGACAAGAGGGAATGACAGTCATTAGTCTTTCTCTCTGCCTTCCTGAAAAACGATCTCAGACATTTGGACTGAAGAACAGGAAAAAGGATGAGTTCAAGTTCGCTCAGCAAGTTAATTGTATAAATGGTGCATAACAAACACCACTAGTCCACGGTTGTCCTAAGCACTTCCGCCATCTTAAAGGTTGTTACCAAATTATATATATTTTTATTTTGTTACAGTAAAATTTGTATGGAATAAAATATTTATGTATATTTTAAACACAGTTTTAAATTGTTAAGGTATAAATTCAACTGGAGTTTTCCAAACACAGCAAATGTGTTCATATTCGTGACACAGTGTGTCTCAGTAAAACCATTCCCTGCTCCTGTATCCTTCTCTATCCCTACTAATCACTTACCCGTGTCCTCTATCTACAATTCTTTCTTTCTTTTGAGAAGGTTATATCAATGGAATTCCCTATGTGAAAATTTGCATTTAGCTGCTATCATGTACAGCAATGCTTTAGAGTCCATTCTTACTGTCACATGCTTCAGTAGTTCATTCTTGATGCTGCATAGGCAACTACCTCATGGGGCACTCCTGCTTTAGTCTTCATTTTTCATCTGATGGACATTTGGATTCATTTCAGCTTGGAGTTACTAAGAAAGTCAATATAACTATGCCTGGGTATATAAAGTAACATTCTGAAAAACATTATAAGTAGTTTAGGTAAGTGTTTAATGGCTCAATATAGCCATTAAACTCATATATATATATATATGTATATATATATATATACATATATATATATATGAGTGTGTGTGTGTGTGTGCCTGTGTGTGCCTGTGTGTGTCTGTGTGTGTGTGTGTGTGTGTGTGTCATAAATAGGACATAGGAGAATGTGTTTCTAACTATATCAACAATGTGTATTATTTTCCACTTCTCTATTTTCTGTTGTTTTGTTGGATTTGTTTTTAATTTCAGTCACTTTGATGAAATAGGCACTGTTGGATTTAGTTTTATTCTTATAGACAAAGGAAGCAGGGCATTGCATTATATGCATTTTATATTCATGGCTGTATATCAATAAGACATTTGCTCAGACCTTTGGTCCACATTTTAAAATTTGGAAATTTTCTACTTATTTCATTTTGAAAATAATTTATATAGTCTGCTTATATTATTTACAAAGAAATGTGAGAAATGGTGGTGTATTTTTTTTCTAAACAGAGTCTAGGTGTATGTGTGCTTATTTTGTATTTAGGGTTGTATCTAAGAAACTTTATCCAGTCTATAATTGAAGGATTTTTTCCACTGTAATTTTATTTATTAAATTTAAAAGTTTCTTGTTAGTTTGTTTGTTTTTGTTATTTTGCTTTTTTGTTTGTTTGATTTTTGAGACAGGGTTTCTCTGTGTAGCCCTAGATGTCCTGGAACTCACTCTGTAGACCAGGCAGGCCTCAAACTCAGAAATCTGCCTGCCTCTGCCTCCCAAGTGCTGGAATTAAAGGAGTGCACCACCACTGCCCGGCTTTAAAAGTTTTTATATTTAGGTATGTGACCCAGTTTGAATTAATTTCTACACAACATAGAATATAAGCCCAAACTATTTTTCCTTTTTCATTTTGCATGAGAATGCTCAAATATTTGTCGTGTGTTAAAAAGAGAGTTCTTTCTTTATTGGGTTACCTGTGTGCTTTCGCTGTAAATGAGTTGGTCACAAAAGCATTCACATACTCCTAGACTCTCTTGTATTCCATAAATAAAGAATAGCCTCCCTTTTTTTCAAAATGAAAATGAAAATATTTTATTAAGAATGCACACACACACACACGATCTGGAAACCATGGTTTTTATCTTTCTATTCTAATAGCAAGCTAGCTGTGCTACTTTCAATGAGTTGGTGATTTCACTTCTAAATTCACTTTACAAGTTTCTGTGCAACACCTTCTTAGAATTGTGAAAGTTATATTAAATTTATAGAAATTTGGGGAAGCCTCTTTTTTGAAACATTAGCACATTATTTCTTTACTTACTTTTTAAATTATTTCAACACAATAGTGTAGGTTTATGCATATATAACATACCTGCTCTCTTAGATGTATATTTAAGTAACATTTTATTCAGTGTTAGAGAGGATGATACAAATAATTTCAATTTCTAAGTGATCCGTACATAGAAACATAGTCAATTGCCATGTATTAAACTTCCCTCTTGCTATAACTATACATCAGTTCAATGCTGGGAGCACTTGTGTTGAGTTTTTATACTCTCTGCAAAGTCAGTATCTTCTGTGAATAGAGCTGCTCTTAATTCTTTCTGATATACATCTCCACTGCCCTTACTGCTCTGTTAAAGGCTTCAACATGGCACAGAAAGGCTGGGGAGAGGATATCTGAACCTAGTCGTGATCTTAGGGGAGAGGCTGTCATTATGACTAAGCACACCAACCAAAGGTGTTTCATAGATTTTCCTTATCATGTTCCATGTTAACTGGAAATCACACATGCACACAAACACATACAAACACACACACACAAACACATACACACATAAGTACAAACATACAAATACCCAAAGAAACACCTATAAACACCAGAAATGCACAAACACATGCACACATATACAAACACACAGACTTAAACACATGTGCACCGACATAGACACAGAGAGAAACACACACAAACACAGACACACAATACTGTATATTTTACCTATAAATTCATAAAACTAACATTAAACTGTGAAATGAATGATTTTGTCACTATTATAATAATTACATTCTGGGGCTGGAGAGATGGCTCAGTGGTTAAGAGCACTGACTGTTCTTCCATAGGTTCTGAGTTCAATTCCCAACAACCACATGGTAGCTTACAACCATTTGTAATGCCATCTGATTTCTTCCTCCAGTGTGTTTGAAGACAGCAACAGTGTACTCATATAAGTAAAATAAATAATTATTTAAAAAATAATAATTACATTTTTCCTTTTAAATATGCCCATGTTATAACTATTGACCTATAATCTTATTGTCATTTCTTATTATTGTTTTGGTATCAAGACAATGTTGACCTGAAAAAAAAAAGGTACTGCACATCAGTTAGAAAAGCCAGAACAAAAAAAAAAAAAAATCATAGCAGACTGGGTTATAACATACAGAAAACTGTAGCGCTCATAAAATGCTTCTATAAATGTAAAATGGTACAGTTGCTTCGAAGAGTTTAAAAATCTTCTTCAGATTAAAGTGAGTCATGAGATCATAAGGAAATTATATTGTTTTGTGAATATCTATTGAAACTAAAAATGTATTTTCCCTAAAAAAGAGGACTTGACAGGAGTTATGGTATAGGCCTTTAATCCCATCACTTGGAAGATAGAGACAGGGCCATCTTTGCGAGTTCCAGGTCAGCCTAATCTATAGAGTTAGTTCAGGATGGCCAGGGTTACACTGAGAAACTTGTCTCAAAAAAGAAAGAGAAAAAGAAAGAAAGGAAAGGAAAGGAAAGGAAGGAAAGAAGAAAGAAAAGAAAAGACTAGTCAAATAGTCCAAAATGTCTATTACCCTGTAAATTGATAATTAAAGTTTAGTATACTCATTCAATTGAATACTTTTCAGAAATAAAAGGGAATGGCTTTTAAATACAAACAAAACAAAGCAAAACAATGCACAAGAACCTCAGTAACATCATGATACGTGAAAGAAGCTGGACACAAAGCCACACATTGCACTACTCATGTTTATAAGGGGCAGACTGTAGAAACCATAAGTAGTTTACTGGTTGCTTGGATGAGGAAGGGAAAAATTCAGAGATGAGCCACATCTCATCTCTGAATTAGTGTGTATGGTTTTCTTTTGTAGTTGACGAATGTTTCTAAAACTGCTTGTAATGGGGCTCTGAATGTACTGAAGTAGTGAAATGGGCACTAGGAAGTTGTGTGGTCCATGGACTATAGCTCTGAAAAATTAGTTGGAAATTGTTCTCTTATATATTGTGAATGAGTTGCAGATCTATTATTATTTGCTTGCTCAATGTTTACACATTTTATAGCTGAAATTCCTCCTGCATACTAAGCAAGTGCCTCACCCTTGTGCTATGTCCCCAGCCCTTAGGGTTTCATTATTCTTGCTTTGGGTTTTATTTATTGACTTCTCTGAGACAGGGTCTCATTAAGCAGCTCAGGCTGAGTTTGAACTTGCCAGGCAATCTAAGGTGGTCTCAAATTTATCAGCTTTGGCCTTTCAATTGCTGAAATTACAGGCATGAGCCATCATGCATGAAGTTTTCAAGGATATGTTAAATTGGTTTTTATTTAATTTTTTTACTTATTCATTTTACATCCTCCTTACTGCCCTTTCCTGGTCCCATTTTCCCTTTTGCCTCTGAGTGAGTGGGGACTCCCTGTGTATACCCCACTCTGACACATGAAGTCTGCAAAGCTAGGCACATTTGAGGCCAGACAAATCAGTCCAGGTAGAAGAACATATCCCATGTATAGGCAACTTTTGAGATAGCCCCAACTCCAGTTGTTCAGGACCTACATGAAGACCGAGCTGTACATCTACTACATATGTTCAGGAAGGCCTAGGTCCAGCTCATGTACGTTCTTTGGTTGGTGATTCAGTCTCTGAGAGCCTCAAGCATCCAGATTACTTGACTAATAGACACAGAACTAATTAGGTTATCTATGTCTCCTCCTCCTCCTCCTCCTCCTCCTCCTCCTCCTCCTCCTCCTCCTCCTTTTTCTTCTTCTTCCCCCTCCTACTCCTTCTTCCCCTTTCTTTCTCTTTCTTTGTTGTTTGTGTGTGTGTGTTTACATGAATATGTATGTGTATGCCAGAGGGAAGCCTCTGGTATCATTCATTAGGGACTGATAACCTGTCTTTTGAAACAGAATCTCTCATTGGTCTAGCACTCACCACATTTCTCCGCTGATGAGGTAGCAAGTCGTACGGATCTTTCTCCCTTGTGCTGGGATTATAATTTGTACCACCATGCCCATCCTATGTGACTTCGGAAGATAAAACACATATTCTCAACCTGGACCCACTTAGCTGCCTGATAAACCTATGTATTACTTCTTCAATGATCCTTTCTCATTTTTTTCTTCAAAGGCATTGTCTGTTTGACCTAAATTAAGTTCTGCTCTTAGTATCTTATCTTCCCCTCACTATGTCTCTCTGTCTGTCTCTTTCTCTGTTACTTTGTCTTTCTCTGTGTCTCTGTGTGTCTTTCTGTCTTTGTATATCTATCTATCTATCTATCTATCTATCTATCTATCTATCTATCTATCTATCTATCTATCTATCTACCTACCTACCTACCTACCTACCTCAGCTCCCCCTCCTACTGTGCCTCTTCCTTTCTTTCCCCCTTTACTTTCCTTCCTCTCTCTCTCTCTCATCATAAAAAATGATTTGTCAGTTTCAGGGATATTTTGGAATTAGATTCTGATTCATTTGGTTGTTCTTTTCTCAATTTAATGGCTGTATGTTCTCTCATAGAGCTCTTATTTATTCACAAATGGTTGTACAGCAACCACCTTCGGTGCTAGGCATTGAATTGGGGTCCTTGACATGAGCAGTGCTCTCTCTTAACTGATGATCCATCTCTCTGCTCCCTATGCTATTTTTATTTATTATTTTAATTCTTCTATTTATTTTTAGCTTAATTAACATTTCCCTTCTAGTTTAAGAGAGAAGTAAAGTCCTGCTATTGAAAGTGTTTAATACTATAAGCATTCCTTTGTACACTACTTTTAGTACTGTTCACAAGTTTTCATCAGGTATGTTATTATTCTATTTAAAATATCTTTCTGTAGTTGTTGATACTTCTTTTTTTGACCCAGTTTTATGTCAGACTCTTAAATTTTATTTGCAAGCATTTTGAGATATTCATGTTAAGTGATAATTTGACTTCTAATTTGTTAGACTCCACTGTAGGGGAAAAATATTTTTATTACATCAGTTCTGATAATTTTTTAATGTCCGTTTCATTATCTCATGAAGTCTATCTTTGTTAATGTTCTCTTTCCACATGTAAAAGTATACATATCACTGTATGGACTTTTAAAAAGATTTCTATTTATTAATGTTTAATCCAGTGTGTGTGCACACAACTGCATGACTACACATGCATGTGCACACACACACAAGGGCAGAAGTGAGGGTCCCTTGGAATTACCAGCCATCTGACACAGGACTGAGAACCAAATGTGGCTCCTCAAGAACAGTATTGTATACTCTCTTACCTGCTGAGCCTTCTCTCCAATCTTTAAATATTAATTAGTTCAGTGTGGTTAGTTGTGGTATGGAAGCCTACATTATACGAAACTTCACTTTTCACAATTCCATTTATCTATCTAGAGTCAACTGTAGTCTAAAAATAGTACATAGAAATTTCCAGATATTGACACTTCTTTTTTTATTTGAAATAAAATATTTATTGAAAATAGATTCTCTTCTCATACAACACATCCCAGACACACTTTCCTCTCCCTCTACTCCTCCCCTCTCCCTGAGATCCACACATTCTCCATTTTCTGTTCAGAAAAAAAGCATACTTCCAAGAAATGACTGACAAACAGAGACAAAACAAGATACAATAAGACAAGGCAAAAGTCTTTCTGTCTAGGCTGGACAAGGTAATGCAATAGGAGGAAAAGAGTCCCAAGATAAGGCAAAAAGAGTCAGAGATACTTCTGCTCCCACTGTTAGGAGTCCCACAAACCCACCAAATTAACAGCTATAACATACATGCATAAGATGTAATACAGACTCATGCAGGCCCCACGCTTGCTGCTTTAGTCTCTGTGAGCCCATGTCAGCCCTGTTTAGTTTATTCAGTGGGCCATTTTCTCCTGGTGGTTTCCACCCCCTCTGACTCTTAAAGTCATTCCCTCCCTTTCTTCTAGGAATGTCCCAGTCTTTGAGGAAAGGAATGGAGATCTCCAATTTTAAACTCTGTCTGCATTGTGTCTGGCTGTAAGTTTCTTCACCACCTCTGACCTGCTCCCAGAGGAAGCAGATATTGTCGAGGTATCATCCTAGACATTGCCAAGGACAACATCCACATAGCTCATTGACACAGAGAGCTCGAACTAGTGCCTGCAAATACTGACAAATTTTTTGCAAGTATTCATTTGTCTGTATGATGTTCTCTCATACAATCCCATAAGTTTGCCACAGAGTGCATATGGAGGTTAAAGGACAGCTAATGAAAATCAGTTTTTTCCTTCCATCATGGTGTCATTACCTGCTAAGTCATTTCATGGGCCCAATTGTTAATGCTAAATCATACTCCATTCTGGGTACCATGATGACATAATCTCACATTCTAATTAGTACATCCCACCCGAGATGGCAATGATCCTTTCATAGACCACATCCATATTAAATGTTTACCACCTTTCCATCACTTAAAAGCTGTCTTATTGCCGGGCAGTGGTGGCGCATGCCTTTAATCCCAGCACTTGGGAGGCAGAGGCAGGCGGATTTCTGAGTTCGAGGACAGCCTGGTCTTCAGAGCTACTCAGAAAAACCAAAAAAAAAAAAAAAAAAAAAAAAAAAAGCTGTCTTATTATCAGATCAGATCAACTGTCACTTGGTCACAGTGCCTCTGTTCAAGTAACCCTCAAGTTACTAAATAATGGTCCAGAGGGTAAGCGAAACATGCTGTCACTCCAAGTGAGCTACAGAGAAGCCACCTTTAAGTGTAAATCCTTAATAAGGAAGGATATCATATAATGACATAATTATATTGTATCAACATTATCATATACATTGTTATACATTGTCTATATCATTAGTTATCAAGAGTCATGTGACATATTGTGTCTGATTTGTGGATTAAACTGTAACACAGATATCTTTGTATATGAAAATAGTATTATAGAATGTGATGCTATTGGCAGTTCTGGACATCCATTGGAGTCATGCAAACCATGAAAAAAAGAAGGCTGCTCTATCAACTCCTCTATATTCTTCTTGGCATCATGTTCTGTGAATCACTGGGAAGCTTGAGTTTTTCTTGTCTGTCAGTTTTCCTTCCTAGGCTTTGTAAACATGTTGCCATTTGTATAAATCCACCATACAGTGTTTTTTTAGTCCTTTATAGTTTTATGACACCTCTCCATGCCTCAGAATACTATCTGTTCTTAATACCATGTGTCTTGTTATTAATGTAAACAATACAGATTTCTTTTGATTAGTATTTGATATTATATGTTTTTGTATTCTTTAAAAAATATTGTTCATTTATTTATTGGAGATGTGTGTATGCATGGAACGGGCTATATGGAGATCTAAAGATACCAGATGGGTGTTATTCTGTCATTCCATCGTGGGTACTTCAGACTGAACTTAGGTCATTATGCTTGGTAGCAAATTATCTTGTCTACTTAAACCATGTTACTGACTTTCTTGCTCCTATTTAATGTAGTTGTTAAAATTTTTCTTTTGTTTATGCAACCTTATTGTCTAGTTTTATATTGAACATTTTTATAAGGACAGTCAAGTGCTATCCTTATAAAAATGTAGAAAAGTATAGAAAGTAGTTATTTTTCTTAAATTTTAATATTATATTAAATTAAAATTAATATTATATATTTCATATATATATATATATGCCCAAATGTCTATCTACATTATTTGGAAAAGTAGAGAGACAGAGAGGAGGAGGAGGAGAGAGTGAGAAAGTGAGAAAAAGAGACAGAGAGACAGAGACAGACAGACAGACAGACAGACAGACAGACAGAGGACAGAGTGTTGTTTAGAGAAGAGCCTAAGGGGGTAGCCCTTTGATAAAATTAGTGATTATTATATCTGAGGTTGATAGTATGCATGCACAACTATCTCTCACTCCCCATCAAGTGAGGTATGACAATACAAACCTCCTGAAATGTCACTTCTTTCCTCAGTCATGTTTTATTTACTAATAACCTAAACACTTAACCACCTTACCTGCTTACACCCAATCCTTTGTCTCAAGCCTTGAACCTCATTCCAATGGATGTCAGAAACCAGTTTTGAACTCAGTTGTTATTCTCATATTTAATAGGTACCCTTTGGACACTCAATGTATTTATTCAACACCCTTCACTTGCCAGTCATTACTGAGTATTCAAGGCAAAGAGTATTCAAGGTCAAATAAGCAATGGCTCACTGTTGATGCACCTGCAGCTTAGTTAGTGTGACAGATATATAAGCAACAACTTATGATTCAATACAATGCATGTTATCATGAAGGTGTGTGCTGACAAATGAAATGATTGATTTGCCATGGGTTAAATCAGCGATATGATCACAGTTTCTTTCTTAAGGAGGCAATGTTTAAACAACGAATTGGTGGGTGCTGGTTATTCTAAGCAGAATATACAGCATGATGAATATGTAAAGCCTCTGATAAGATAATAGAAGGAAAGGCCTGATACAAAGGGCCAAAGGTTATGCTGCATGATAAGAAAGAGATGAAAGATTATAGTACTTATTCAAAATTCATAATGCTAAGTTCTTCATAGCATAACCTCAGTTATATCCATGAAATTTATATGAAGCTGATATTCTGATTATCTTCATGCTAAAAATGAGAGGCATGAAGTTGGTGAGCATAAGCAACTTGACAAACAGAAACTCAGGAACTCAGAGAATGCTAAGTGATTTAGTAAGTAGGGTTATAGACGCCAACCCAGCCTGTGCATTTGATGTAAACAACCAGTGTGTGCATTCCAGTACATGCCAGGCAAATTCTCCCTCTGATGAAGTCACAAATTCATTGGTGGCTATCTGACCTGTGCTTTAGAATTTATTCTCCTATATGCCTGTGAGTAAGCCTCAAGCAACAAATGTGGATGAAACATGGGAGAGCTTACCTGTATGTAGTGAGAAGCCATAGAAACTATTAGGAGGGGAGAAAAATGACAGAGAATATAACATAACATAATTATTGTTTTATAAAGGGAAGAAAAATGGCAGCACTGTAGAGGACAACCTGGGATGGAGACTATCACAAACAAGAAGATTTGGGTTGCTCTTTCCATGTGCCAGACAAAACCTCAGGAGTGAAGCCCACTGAGGAGGAGAAGAAGACTTTAAGGATATCTGAGAAGAGAATCCCCAGGACCTTGTTGAGAAAATGGTTTTCTGATGCTAAGGTGAATAGGTGGCAACTCTAGGCTCTTGGTGATAAAGAGCTAAAGAAAATTTGCATTTCTATGTAGCATCTGGGTGGATGAGAGGGTGATTTTTAAAATTCTGGCTAGAGAATCCCAGCACTTGGGAGGCAGAGGCAGGAGGATTTCTGAGTTCGAGGCCAGCCTGGTCTACAGAGTGAGTTCCAGGACAGCCAGAGCTATACAGAGAAACCCTGTCTCAAAAAACAAACAAACAAACAAACAAATTCTGGCTAGAAAGCATGGCAGAGTACTAGCTGCTGAAGAGCACTGGCAAAAATTTTAACATTTAGTGGACTCTTATTCCGTCCCTGGAAACATTTCTTTCTTCCTCCTTCCCCATCCCACTTCTTCTTGCCTGGTTTTTTTTTCACCCCTTTATCTCTTCCTAACATGTGCACCAGTTGAAAAAACTCAGACTCCCGTAAGCTTGCTTTAATGGTTATTTCTAACATGTTCACTCTATAAGTGGAAAGTTAATTTCTAGAGTTAGGCTCTGTTCTTCCAGGAGCCTCTGCCTGTATATGCATCATCCTTCTTGCCTAAAGTGTGTCTTTTCTACAACTCTGTTGCATAGCTAACACTCATATAATTACCTTTTAGCATCCGAATGTCCCTCCATGACCCTTTACATCCTGCTGATGTCCAGTAGGACACTCTGCACCTCCATTAGCATCTATTTCTCCTATAGCTACTGGAACTGCTTGGTTACAAGCTTGTCTTCTTAAGCAAGATAGGATTACCGTTTTGTGTATTTCTGATGCTAAGGTGAATAGGTGGCAAATAGTACAAGTTTAAAATGCACAGTGAATAAATAATCGATAAGTGAGTCTAAGTCATGAGAAATGGCTAAGTGACAAGCCTCAGATAGGAAGGCCTTAAAACGACAGAACACTGCCATGCTTTAACAGCTGAGGACTGGAGCCTCACCTGGAATATAAATATCCCTAACGGGGCATGTCCACAAACCTCAGCTGAGATGTAGCTGGAATGAAAGAAGGTCTTTATGACTTTTTAATGAGGAATACGGGGGCATACACATTCCAGGTAGGATTCTCTTTGAGAAGACTCAGGAAAACATACCCCAGTTCTCTTATTAAAGAGCATCTAGTGCAGTGGTCCTCAACCTTCTAATCCTGTGATGCTTTAATACACTTTCTCATGTTGTGGTGACCTCTATAGCCATATAATTTTTGTTGCTAACTCATAACTGTAATTTTGCTACTTTCTTAAATTATAAGGATCTGTGTTTTCTGATGGTCTCAGGTGACCCCTGTGCAAGAGCCAGGGTGTCAAATGACCCACAGGTTGAGAAACATGAGGATCATCTATGCTTTGAGCTCTTCATGTACTATTCATTTTTATAGACCATCCCTTTATTATATATATTTGACTCCTTTTGGTCTTCTATATAACTTTGTGATATAATTTTTTTATGTGTGAAAACACTTATGAGAGAACAACCGAACATGGACCCTAGATTCAACAAATAAAATAAGTATAGGTTTCCCTATTAAGATTTTAGATAAAAGAATAAAATCAACTTTACCTCAATAACAAGTGATCTTAATACAGCTGTACTGTGTAGAATATCTGATAGATTCTAATTGCTAACTTATCTTTGCCTGTAACCAGCTATAGTGTGTTTGATCCTGAAGTTTTATCTCCTGTTAACCTTCTGTCAAGAATTAAGGAGCTCCTGTGGACCCTGCCCATCTTGTACTCCAACCTGAGTTCAAGCAAACGTGAATACAGAATACCAACGTTTCCTTCAGAGGCCAATAAGAAATAAAAAACGTTAATACAAGGAACAGAGGAGATGCAGATGGATTGGTGAATTAGGCTGGGGACTGCAGCACCAATGGCCTGGTCTAGGCACTTTATCAGAGCAGCTCAGGGGTGCCAGTGAAAATAACATCAGAGTTACAAGCAGATTCTTTGGAATCACACAACTTTGGGTCCAATACTTTGTCCTGTCTCACACAGGATTTGTAACCTTGGACAAACTACCTAATCTTTCTAAACTTGTATTTCATTATATAAAGTAAAGATAATAATGGTGGCTTCAGACAACTTTGTTTATGTGTTTTATCTAATTTATGATATAGCCAAAATATTCTGTTAGGAATAGTAGTCTTAATCTCAATGTTTCTTGCACAGTTAAGTGTCATTTATTTCCTGAGACAATCCCAGTGAAAGGGGTGAGATTATATGAAATAAATTGTCAGGGAAAGGAAGATAAAATATAGGAAAGAAGGAGCTAAAATGTTCTTCTTGCATTTGCATACTTCCTAACCAAATTGGACACATGTTCTAGAAAAAGAGCCTCTGCATCCTTTTACCAGCTTATGTAAAACCCTTCTTCATTTTCTCCTTATCTAAAGCAAGTTCATTTGATTGTGTCTATGGGTGACAAGGCACAGATGATTAACTGCTATTAGCTAGACGTGCATGAAAGGCTCCTTACAGATTATCAGACATTTCATCATTGTTATTTAATGTACTACGGAGACATAGGACAGAAAATATATTGTCCTGCTTTTATAGATAAAGCAGCTGAAGCTCAGAGTGGTACCAGTCATTGTCACACAGATAGTGGTTGACAGAGCTACTTGAGGCATCCAGGTTAGGTTTCTCCTCTCAAAAGTATTCCTTAAATAATTCATTTATTTCATATTAATTAGTTATCTTCTATATGCAGACCACTTGCTGAAATCTGCTACTTATAGCTAGCAATGTCCTTTTCTTGCTATCCAACCAATGAAAACAGTTCACTCAAAGTTTTACCAGCTCTATCTCATTTATATCCCAAAAAGACATCAGAATTTTGCCATAGTTGCATTGTCTATAGCTTTTGCTACCCTGTAGTGTATTTTTAAAAAGCCCGTCTGGATTGTTCTTACATACTATTTTTTTTTCTCAGCAAACTCAACCACATGGCAGAATCCATGACACAGCTCATAGAAGTCACAATATAAGCACAGTGTTCCATTATAAGCAGTGTAGCAAATGCCAAGAGGCTAGCTTAATGAAGGCTTCCTGATGGTAGAGACTGTCTACACAGCAAATTTTAAGGAGGTTGAGTGTCCAGTCTTTGAGAGGAATAGCTCAAAAGACCTTTTTAAGTATGTACTTATTTATTTTTGACAATTTTTAGATAGATAATTAGAAAAGACAGGAGATATGTGATAGATAGATAGATAGATAGATAGATAGATAGATAGATAGATAGATAGATTCACAGGATGTAGGAAGAGAGAACAATTAAAGTCATTAACTCTTGGACAATGAAATTAAAGGTTCTAAGGGCAGTTAAAGAAGAAAGAAGATCCACCTAGAGTAAGGTACAATGGATATCATAATAATTACACAGAATGTGTACATTGGACACAAGCCAGAGGAAGAAATTGTAATGCTCCAGAGAGAGGAGATGGGGACGTTATTCCAGCAATAAGAAAGAGTATGAACAGAGACAAAGAAATATGCTCTGAGAGAGCATGTTTACCCGTGAATGGGAAGTCAGCTCCAAACATGGAGACTCCCATGCACTAATGGGTACATAGAACATATTGTTAACATGATGTTTTACTTGATGCTTAATAATTTACATAATATCTATTGAGACTTGCACTGAAACTTTACCTCAAAGATATAGTTCAGTGTTGTAGATAGGTACACATTAGAAAATTTCCCCATCTGAAAAACCTTTATTTTATCCAGTGTATACTCTTGGTGACTTTGTAAAATAACTTTTTGTAAATTTTATAAAATTTGTAAAAATATATTTTGTGTGAATAGAAGGCTTAGCTTATAAGCTCCAAAGTATAATTTCAAGTCAGATATTGTGATATTTCTTGCAATATTCATTCAGCTTAAGAGAAGCTATTTGTAATTGATAAATGGTGGGAAATGGAATGTCAGTTTTCTTCAGTGGAGTTATGGTAGATCTATCAACCACACTCCTAGGCAAGCCTCCTTGCCCAGGAGCAGTTAGTTAATCAACAAAAACTGGACATTATGCTTATTTTGTTTGCTTGCTAGTTTCTATTTATTCAAGAGAGAGAAAGAATATGAAGTTGGGTGGGTAGGGATGGGGGGAGGATCTGGGGTGGGAGAAATAATATGATTAAAATATAGCATATGAAATTCTTAAAGAATAAACAAAACTTTATTTAAAAAATAAATAATGAATTAAAAATGTTTTGTCTATGCATGGCCTTTTCTGTTCCCCAACAAATGTTTGCATTTTTTCTAGTTATGTGAGTAAGATCATAGGCATTCAGAAGAAAATTATATTGTATATATAAAGTCTGTTTAACAAAAGGTGCCAATATAAACAGATATCTACAAACTCAGATCCACATCTCTCACCCTGTGCAGCATGAAAAAAAAAAGAGCAATTAAAATGAATCAAGTGCACTAACTGAAAACAAAAAAAAATGCTGATTCTTTCAGCAGAAAACACAGGAAATGCACTTGAGGTTGTAGGTAGAGGCAAGGACTTTCTGAAGCAGTGTGTGGGAAATATCCCTCTGTATCAGCATTGGGGACTACATGAAATTAAAATGCTTCTGCACAGCAAGCAAACTACGATCAGACAAACAGACAGCCTACGCAATATTAGATACATGTACCACCTATCCCTCAGAGATGAAACTGATATCCAGAATACATAAAGAATAGCAAAAATGAAACACCTAAACCCCAAACTGTCATTTAAAACATGGGCTGATGAATAGATAGATCTGAATAGATGGAACACAAATATCAATGAATATGTATTTTACATATTCAACATCCTCAACCGTGAGGCAAAAAGAAATATGAACCATGTGGATATTTCTATCTTATCACAATTAATCTGGCTATGACCAGGACAACAAATGACAATAGTGACTGATAAGAGTTTGGACAAAGAGGAATCCTTATCCATTGTTGGTGGGAGTGCAAACAAATGCAGCCAATATGGAGGTTCATCAACAAACTGATAAGTAGAGCTATCATACAGCTTAGCTGAACTCTTCTTGGTCATATATACTCAAAAGACCGTATGTGCTATCTAGGAAATGAAAATATGGCCTATATGTATATATATACACACATATATATGTACATATATACACACACACATATATATATGTACATATATACACACACTATATGCCTTTGTTAAACTGCTAAGAAAATGAAATTATGGTTTCTGGAGTGTGGAAAAAGCTGGATAATATTATATTAATAAGGTGCCTTAGTCTCAGAAAGACAAAATTAAATGTTCTGTCACATATGCAAATCCTAACTTTTAATGTTTAGTGAATGTAAATGAGGAGTTACGAGAGTGCTATCAACTACAGAACTTGTTTGTCCACCCTAAGAGAGGAACAAGAAACATAATGAGAAAGTGGAAGTTAAGGCAAAAGTCACATGTGATAGAAAAACTGATGGGAGCCTATTAGGAGTGGAACAAGAGAAACCTTAGAATTGCTCCTGTCTAAAGGAAATATAGGGACAAAGAGAAAATGGGGGGGGGGACGAGAAAATGGAGAAAAGGGAGAAAAAAACAACAACAAAAAAAAGAAACTCAATTACTTTGATTTTGAAAGGCGGGGCAGAGCTCATTGGTAGAGATGTCAGCGCAAGCCGTGTAGATGTCTTGTGCAACTGCCTACATTTCACAGCAGGTGATGTCATCACAACTGTCCTATAAATTGAGCAAAGCTTCAGGTGCACCTTGGCAACTTATCTGCACCAATACCCAGGACAACAGGAATGGCTGTCTCCGTTCTTCGCCTGGTGGTTGTCCTGGGCCTGAGTGCCCTAATCCTGACATGCAGGGCAGGTAAGTGTTTCTGATCACAGCCCAAAAAGCTGGCCATAGTTGTGACTGGGTGGAAGCTAGCACTGATCCAGAGCACTGAAGGGGAGGAGCATTTGGCACCGCAGAAAGAACACTGGGCTGGGCCGTTGGGAACACATCTAATACAGAAAGCAGGTTTTTTTAAGCTAAATTTTTGTTGTATCCTCCATTCTCAGTAAATGTATGATATTTAAAGAATCCTTTCTTATACTTCTAAATGATCAAGCAACACTATTTTTATTATATTACTTTCTTTGATAAATGACTGTGGGGGTGTTTTGATAATTATAACTAATAATATTCAATGATGAAGATCATTAAAGAGAAATGTAAATTAAGGCATGTTATCTAATACCTGTAGATGTTAAACAAATAAAGGAATGGTCTCACAAATTTATCATAAAAATTAAAGAGGCGACAGTTTAGAATAGTGCCTGGTTAATAATAATCACCAAAGAATACTAAACACTATTGTCATCATGTATGATAATTTTTTTAAGTTTGAGGACAGATTTATTAGTGTTTAAAACAAAACACCCCAAGCAGTTTGTATATCTCAGCAGCTTCTTGGCCACAGAAAAATAAGTAATTCTATTTGAGTTACCAGTATGGATATCAGACATGTGGTAGCAGACAGACCCACGGCAGAGAGGGGACTTACGGCATTAAGAAGGCCTACAGTATCTAAACAATCTAAAGTGATACGGGAAGGTACATGCTTAATGTAGAGATAGAAGAAGATGAAAAGTTACACTTTCTGAGTAGTTTAGACAATCTAGCAGAGTCACCAAGTTGCCTGGCTGCAACCAAGTAAGTTACTGTGCTAGGGGTGGGAAATCTGGGAGGGAAATTACAGTATCTCTTTAAGGTGATAATTATTACACTTATCTCGTTGGCATTGCTTGAGGTGAGCTCACCTCCCTTCTTTGTGAGAGGTGGTACCTTAGCCAGGTGATTAACCTAGCACAAGTGGAATGTTAGATCTTTACCCAACCATATATCTATTCTCTTTACTGAAAGGTGTCTTATATTCATGGGCCTTTATTGCTTTATAGCTACTCTCCACTAACTCACTAACTTTAAAATCATTTAGGGACCATATCAGGTATCAGAGACACTCCTTCCCCAAAACACCTCTGGCATCTTTGGTCTCTGGCAAAGACAAGGTTACCATGTGATCCAAATACATTTCTTACTTTTAGTGGAGAAAGAACTGAGTATTCCTAGGTTGTTTTTTGTTTGGTTGGTTGGTTTTGGTTTTTGGTTTTTACCCTAATCTGCTTAGCCAATTTTTACCTCTGTTCTCATTATTCACCCTTCATAAAAAGTAAGTCTAAATGCTTTTCTGGAAGTATGGCAATGACCAATACGGCTTCTTATAGTGAAAGTATGTTGGGCATGGCAGTTGGGGTACCAATGCAGTGGGTCTATCAGAAAGACCTTAAACAGGCATTGATAATTTCATAAAGGCTGTGTTTAGGGAGGAAAGGAAGTCCTTGACTATTGCCTTGAAATAGATGTGAAAGAGAAGTAAAGATGGGATATTAGCATTACAAGCTCTAGACAAATAATCAGGGAAAACTAAAACAGAGGGTATTTTAATAACACCCAAATCAAAGCCCACTAGAATATATTGATGGGCCCACAAAAGCATGCATACATTAGTCTTGTTTTTTTTTTTTTTTAAGTTTTTCTTTTGTCCTACAGATTGGTCTCAAGAGTGATGGACTCAGGATACACATTTTAGGTGCTTCAGTAGCTGCTGAAGTGTATGGAAGTACAGTGTTAGGTCCTGTCCAAATGGTTTCTAGCGGGGGAGAGACAAAGTAGAAATTTATCTATTCCATGATTTTCAGCTGAGCATAACAATGGCCCCAGCTCTCTTGGCTGCAAGTAAGAAGTGCAATGCCAAATTGAACCAACATCCTGATGTCCTTCATCTTGAGTAGCAATTTCCTTATTAAGAAGTAAAGCATCGATGAGAAATGGCTGTCTAAGCAACATCTCATATATACTTGAGCTTAACATTAATGAGTATTAATGATTCCTTGGACAATTAATCAACATACGCCTTAGTCTTTGGCTGTGCTTTCCTGTCAGGTGTTTAAGATCCTGCCAGTGCCCCAAATTAATCATTTTCATTTTGTAATCAAGGCCAGTTGAGGTTCTGATCCTCAGTGGTTTGTTGGAATCCAGAGGAACACCTGTCCTGGCTCCCTTGGCTTTCCTCATACCATTTGTCTCATCTTCTGCTGAAACATCAAAGGCCTTGCTTGGCCATGGCTTCACTTGGAAGCACTAAGGGAGGTTTTTCTTCTATGTTGATCCTCCTGTTTGTAAACTAGGCAGTGGTTATATCACAATCAGTTTTTTCTCCATGGCCTCCCTGAGCAACAGGACAAGTGACTTCAGAGCTACAGGACATGTCCCCTAGGAACCAGTTGACCTTGGAGGTCAAGTAGCAAAGTATTGTCACTTAATCGGCTCTCATAATAATCCTACTAAATAAACACCCCATTTTCTCATTGTCCTTGGTTGGTGTAGATTAGTAAACTAAGCTGGCAGAGGGCAAGCATTTTTAGTACAGGCACAAGTGAAAGTGTCTCTAATTGAGAAATTTTTCCTAGGTTCTTCCCACTGCAACCAAGCATATATGTCTTTTGTGTCCCAGGAGGCACACAGAGGACCGAGAGCACATCATCATTCTCATTTAGCAATTCAACATTTTGTCTGCAGAAGGCTGAATTCTTGACTTGCCTGTGTTCAGGGTATGGCAGAAAGCAGGATGTGTAACCACCTGACAACAGGCCCCTTCATGTGTAGCTAGCAGTACTCACCGCTCCAGATCACCAGTATGAAACCCAGATGAACAATGCAAAAGAATTAGGGCAGAGAGGCACCCAGGAATGTCTGTGTTGACTCTGCTTCTAAAGTTATCAGCACAGTGATGGGAAGGGTGAGATTTATGTTGTAAAGACAATTCTCAGGTAACCTTATAACTTCTGAAACTAGTTAAATAAGTACAGTGTTAAGTGTTAATTTCCTTGCCTATAAGATAACACATTTAGGGACTAGAGATGTGGCTTAGTGGTTAAGGGCACTGTCTGCTCTCCCAGAGGTCCTGAGTTCAATCCCTAGTGTGATGTAGATCTGATACCCTCTTCTAGCATGTAGGTATATATATAGATAAGGCACATATATACATAATATAAATAAATGGATAAGTCATTAAATAAATAAATAACTCTTTAAAAAATACCATAACTATTGATGTTACCACAGAAAATGAGCATGCTTTTATAATCACTTTGTAAAATGTAGAATTCTATATGTTTCTTGTATTTGCACAGAATTTTATAATCACATTCAGTTAAGAAAGGCAGCTGAATACTAAATGTAAATAATGCCTACTCTTTGTTATATTTTAAAATAGAAAATATTTAATTATAGACATTATGAGTTGAGATTTCTGGGCATTCCAATAGCATTTTACATTTTCATAATATTCTAAATGTTAAAGGAAAATGAAGTTACTATAACTGTGTTGCTGTTGTTAATAATAACACTAATGGTACCATAGATAAATTGCTATTAACTTATTCTGTGTCTGATTCTCTGAGAGGTAGTATACTATATATATAAATATATATGTATATATGTATACATACTATATGTATATATATGTATATATATATACATACTATGGTTATATCTCTATATACACATAAACACATATATAATACTTTTCATCCTTACAACATTCCAATGAAGAAACTAAAAGACCGTGGTTAAGTCTAATTTCTAAAAGTACATGAATAATATTTTGCTGAAAGAAAAAAGAAAAATAAGTTTGTGGAACCTTAAACCACGTTGCACAACATATACTAATGCTGATGAATATGCATGTGGCTCAAAGACTGAGACTAGCCCCCAGGTTTCCGTCCTCTAGGGTGTTGAAAAGGTAATATTTAATATTACATTAAGAGTGTGTAAAACTGTTATTTTATTGAAAGGGAGGGGCTCCTACTTTATGTAGGAAATTTTTGCTTTGCACATAGCTGGTAACCTTGGAGAATCATTCTATGAAGGTAATGTAATATAACATGAAGACCATGTATCCTGGAGTTAGATGGAATTCATACACTAGCTCAGTTGCTTTTTCCTGAGTGACTTTAGGTAGTTTGTTTAGTTTCCCAGAGCATCTCAGTTTTCCCTTGGAAACTGTAGCTCCAGCTTGGAGTAAGATAAGAATAAAGGTGTGTGAGGAGATACTAACACAGCACTGCATGGCAGAAACTCTGCAAAAGGAATCTCGCGCTTCTTCTCACAGTGGAAATAAACCCATTCTGGGCACCTTGGTCCCAGACCTTTATGTGAGAATCTCCATCTTTATTTTAAATCTTAAGTAAAAAGGCACTGTATATACTCCACTCTAAAAGAAACCAAACCAAAGCAAACTGTGTTCTAAATAAAAAACTCAACTACTAGATGAATGAATAGTTGATTATTATCAGTTACAAGCCTCAGAAGAAGCAGTCAACCAAATCTTTCTTTATGCCATAGTAAATTATAAGTGCCTACAAAATCTAATACCATTTTTACTAGTAGTTTCTAATTTTGTATAGAGCACAGATTACACACTGTTTTTTCATCATTTGCCAGCCTGGGAAGAGGGGTAGCTACACATTCTTCAAATGAGGCTATGGCTGAAGTGTTAAGGAGTTGAGACTTTATGAATCAAAACTTGTAGTGGGTATGCAGGATAAAGAAAGACACTGATGTGTGTCTTAAATTTTTTTTTTTATACAAACAATGCTTAGTATTGATCTTAAGTTTTATAAACTTCTAGAATAAGGAACAAAATAGATTCTTTGGTTTTTAAACAAAGGAGATCATGACAATAAATGAACTTTTCTAAAATTCATTTTTTTCTAGCACTTATAGTTGCTTCAGTAAAAAAAAAATGAAACTAATTTTCTTATAAATTTGTATTTTCAAGTAAGCAATGTACTATTGTTAATGTAATTCTACCCTATATAACTTTTATCAGCCTTATCCCAAAAATAATTTGATATTTAACAAAAAACGACCAAGGCACCAAGTAATTTTATGTAGAGTCTGGCCGTATTATAGTCCTGTTTATAAAATGAAAAAGGAAAGGTCCTACCTCATCATATTATCTGGATTCAGAGAGAAGGCAACTCACTGTAGTTTAATGCCACTCTTCAAGGCCTTTTCATATCATGAAAATGATGACTGTTAACAGCCAAGGGACACACGTGCATCCTCCATCATGGCTGATCAAGGACTGGGTGAATGAGCTCTAGAGCCATGCTTTGGGTTCCTTCTTTATCGTGCTTTTACACAGCCTTCTAGCCCTTAAAGATTTCAGTATCTCCATCTAATAAGCTAGAAATTGCATATCTTACATCATTACCCAGAAAGAAAAATTACATGGCATTTGTAAAACTATTGTTTATAAACCAAATAAATGATATAAAATGACAAAAATGTTTATCATTTATCTTCTGTTCATCATAAAAAAATCAATAAAAATAAAATATCATAAAATATCATATAAATAAAAAATATAAATATATTTTTATATAAAAATATAAAAATAAATATAAATAATAATTTATAAATAAAAAATAAATTATATAAAAAATGTATCATAAAAAAGTACAAGCTGCATACTTTTCCCACAAAGAACACAGTTTATCACAGAATACTATAAAAATTTAGATTTTGATATCAAACAAAGATGGCATTTGATTATATTTCTATAACCTAGCAATTCTTTCTCTGAGAAGCAGCATTGAAAAATCTCTGTCTAACTTCATTTCTTCCAATTTAAATTGGCTTGGTTATTTTCATACTTCATAGAATTGTGATATTAAAGGAATACAATATATGTGAACTTTCTGCTAGAGGTATGCTCAGGAAAACTACCCATGAAGATTTTATTTTCCCTATTTCCATTACCATTGCTACAGGAACCACATGGAAACACTAGTGGCCTACATTACATTGAGCACCTATGTTTTCTGTATCTTAAGGCTGGCACTGACATTAGGTACATTAGCTATCTCCTTAACTGTACAGACTAATTATTGTACCTGTAGATAAGAGCGTCTCTCCATCCTTATTAGAGAAGCCTCTACTTGGAGCAGATAGTAATTAACTCAGAGACACCCTCTGACTTGTCAACATGCAGAGAACAAGACAGTGGAGTGTTCACCCCCAAACTGGACATTCATATCCTATGATTGTTCCCCAAGGTTCAAGGATCATCATGGAAGAGGAGTTGGAAAGATTGTAAAAGCCAGACATGGTTGATAACATCAGAAAACATTGTTTTTCAGACACACTAGGAAAGATACACACAAACTCACAAGAGTTGTGACAATATGCCCAAGACCTTCGCAAGCCATGCAAAGTAAAATCTCAGCATAGAAGGGGGCATCCTCACATTAAACCCAACACTGGCTGAAGAACTCATAGCATTTGAGGTTTCTGAGAAAAGTCAGTTTTCTTTAACACCTCACTCTAATAGGCTGACTGGATACCAGTACATGCCCAAGTCCCAGAACTAGCTGATAAACAGAAACTGTTCTGAGATTAGAATTAAATGAGATAATGTTGTAAAAACTGGAAGGTGTAATTAATGGCATAATTTGGTACCAGGCGGATAGCCAGGAGCTCAAGAGCTCCTAAGTGAGAAACAGATTTTCCTTTTTTGTTGCTTAGAATCACATCTGACTCTCTTTTCTGTTTATTACTTTTGTTTACAGATGACAACCCAAATGATAATGACAAGCCGGATGAGAAATCAGACAACAATCCAGATGACTCCAGTAAAAATCCAGAGCCAGGGTTCCCCAAATTCTTAAGCATCCTGGGTTCTGAGATCATTGAAAATGCAGTGGACTTCATCCTTCGCTCCATGTCCAGAGGATCGTAAGCACTGACATTAATCTTGTTTTGCCAGCTTATTGTAGATAATGACCACACTCCTGAAAACTAGTGAAATGGAACAAATGCATCCATTATATTTTATTGAAACAGGAGTCCCTCTACCTTAAGCTACATTTTATATATGAATTAATTTCCCTGAATTTTGCTGGTATGAGAACACTTCGTTGATATCTTTATCATATGCTTTAAAAATCCAGGACCATCATAAGAAGGCAGAAGAATGCAGAATCAAAACTTGGAAGACAAGTTTTGGTCCTGATGATGAATGTTATGAGTACTGTGTTTGGTTTTGAGTTTGGGTAGCAAGTAGAGAATAGATAAAATAACTGATAATCTCTTATTGGAAGTGAGCTGCAGAACTCTCAGGATCAGTGTGTTGGCCACCATGAAGGATGATCTAGCCCAGATTCCTTCTAATATTCTCAGCCTGCTTTCTAATAGTCCTTGGATTTGACAGAGCTTGGTTCTCACATGACCTCTCCTTGTTCTTCATACTTCTTTCACTCTGTGACCCCCTAAAGCTGTTATTCTTTAATTTGTGTTTACATAGACACCCAACCAGAATTTGAGAAAACTGCTTTATTATCTACCAGCTTCAAAATACAGTGGAGAATTGTTTGAATTGGTCTTCCATAGCATATGTACCAAAAACCAAGGCTAAGGGTGCACATATTTTAAAAATCTTTCTGAGTAATTCTGATATGAAAGCCATACCTAACCATTCATAGCTGAGCCCTAATGTTCTATGAAGCCTGAAAATTGTGTTCGTATTTTATTTAAATACAGATTCTCATGTTTTCCTGGAGTATCCTTGGCTTCTTATACTCAACAAACAATAAATCAACATCCATTATAAAGGAGTAGTTGAGGCTCATCTAGTAATCTTTGATATGCTTCAATCAATGAATTTGGTTGTATGGTATTCTGCATATGATTTTTCTCCACACATTGTTGAAACTCAAAGATAATTTTATATTATTATTACATTTCTTTTTTGTGGAAGTTTTATTTGCATCTGTTGCCTCCTTATGATTATTAACAGAAACAGGATGGAAAGTAATAAGTAAAGCATTCAACGAATGCATAATAAAAAATAGCTAATAATGTCACATCAAAAACATACCAAAGCAAGGAGACAGAGTAATTGCTCCTTTGTTCTCTTTCACTAGGGAAGTCCCCTTATGCAAAATGTAAACTATGCCATCGTAAGTTTATTATCTGCTCCATTTGGGACCTGTAAGGTCTAAGCTCAGAAATGTTACCTTCTTGTCTATGCTTATTACATTCAGAACTGATTCCCCCTTTGTGCTACTAGAGGTTTGGATAAGGTCAGGACTTAGTGTTGCATAAGTGTTCCCTTGTACCTTAAATGTTCTATGTATTGCTTGTGAGAACTATAAACTATTGTTAAAATCTTGGGTCTTACTTCAGTGCTATGGAGGAACATCTAGAGAAGAAAATTATGCCTCAGTTCTGATGAGCAGGCTTAGTTTTGAGCACAGCAGCACAGGTCTGTAAGCCAGACTACTTGGGAGGTTGAGGCAGGAGGATCACAAGTATGATGCTAAATTAAGGAACAAGTGAGACTCCATTTCAAAAAATAATGAAAATTAAAAAATTAAATTTAAAAAAATTTAAGAAAGTAAAGGAAAAATGAGACAATGTGGTAGATGTGGTCATATTAACATTCCTGTAAGTCTACCTAACTCCTGCTCTCTCTTCTCTTTTTCAAGAAGTTTTATGGAACTTGAAGGCGACCCTGGAGAGAAACCTTCAAAAGTGACTTCCTAAGGTGATTTTTAACTTGAATAAAAGTAAAATAGAATAGTAGACAAAGAAAACAAGGGTTTGGATAATTATATTCTTTGATTTTTGGAAACTCATGCATAAATATAACCAGACAGGTTAGGTTTTGGTTCCTTCTTTATTCTAATTGCAGTTTGTCTCTAAAGTTACATTAAAATCCCTATATTGTTATCATCTTGTGTGCCAGCATCCCATTAGGCTCTTAAAGGAGGAAGCCGAGTGTGGTGTGAGGGGTAAAGAGGTCTGGTCCATGCTATATTTCTCTTAAGAACCTGCTGTTAGGTTTCTGTCCCTTTGACAAATACCTGACATTTGCCGGGCAGTGGTGGCGCACGCCTTTAATCCCAGCACTTGGGAGGCAGAGGCAGGTGGATTTCCGAGTTCGAGGCCAGCCTGGTCTACAAAGTGAGTTCCAGAACAGCCAGGGCTATACAGAGAAACCCTGTCTCGAAAGACCAAAGAAAAAAAACCAAAAACAAAACAAAAAACAAAAAACAAAAACAAAAAAGACAAATACCTGACATAATCAGGTTATAAAAACAATCTTTGATTTTTGTGTCTCAGTGGTCATGGTTTTGATCTCCAATAATTGATATCACTGCTTTGGGCCAATAGTGAGGCAGTGAATCATAGCAGAGACTGGTGATCCATTCAGTGTATCAAAGCAGGGGCCTATGGACCCCTCAGCTCATGTCCATGAAGAGAAAGAGGAACAAACTAGAAACCCATAATCACGTTCCTGTCACACTTTCAAAGGTGAAGACTTTCCACCTGCCCCCACCCTTTCATCTTTTTAACCATCTCAAATATCACTAAGCCAGGGACCAAGTCTTTTAAATCTAGACATTTGGGAGAACATTCCACATCCAAACTCTAGCTTACTTTGTACACGTTCATCTATAAAATAAGAGGACAGCACACACTTAAATCAAAATCTAAGGACCAGGCAGTCATGCAGTTGGTCAGTAATAATAGGAAGAGTGGAATTGACTGAGGCTAACACATGGAGAAAGCACTAATCATTTCTTTGTCATACACATTTCTTTTATGGTTGGAATACCCAGAGCACCCATTTTTTTTTTTACTCAATAATATCCTGAGAACTTAAGTTGAAATATACAAACAAACATTTTAGCTATGAAAGAGTAGTACCACTACCTACATGAAATGAGTTCCTGCCCCATTTTAAGTGCTGGATATATAACTAATTTATAGTCTTTGTGAAAGACAAGCATTACTATTTTAAGTTTCACAAGTGGGGAAATGAAGGCTTGGCCATGTTGTTGATATGACCATATTAATAAGGAAGGAGGAAAAGACTAGGACTTGCACCTCATGCCAAGATTTTGTATCCTATATCTAAGCCATATATCACTACTAGAGAGCAGAGAGTAGCCTCGAAGGAAGCAGCTGAGACTAATGATTAAGCCTTGATGCATGCTAAATAAAACACTTCCCTGTTGATTAGTTGATGTCTCTGATGTACATCTCCAGAATCATGGCCTTTCTCAACTTCTGTTGCCATCTAGGCTGGGAAAGTTCCTTTTATCTGCTGGTTCCATTTCATAATTTGGGTGTGGTCAATGTGAGTTCAGAAAGCCACTCGTACATTACCCTAGAACATAGTTTACTTTATCATAAGCTTTTAAGGATGGGATAAGGCTTGGACATTGTAATCAAGATATGCCCAAGACACATAATCCTGCCTTGCTCCCAAAGCCAGATAAGCTTCTAAAAGCACCGACTTGTGTGCTCATGTTTCCATCTTCTCCTCAGGGAAAAGTTTTCCTCTAGTTTCAAGTGCCCAAATACTTGTTTTCATTCAGGCATCTACTCCACACTTGCAATCATTTGTGGCCATAGCCCAAATCCTTGCAGGACCAATCTGGGCTTTGGTGTAGAAGGAATAAAGTAGATGAGGCAACAAGAGGAGTAAACGACCATGCTGGTACAAGTTCATCATGTACCGTGGACATCTGCTGTCTATACTTCCATCAACAGGAAGCCCTGCCTCCCTAAGCCTCATTTCTTTCTTTTGAGTTTGAAATACTAAAGAAATGTCATGGTTCCTAAGAATAATGGTGAGATTTCTTTTTTTAGCTATACATTTTTAAAAAAGATGTAAACAGAGAGATTTCTTAATGAACTCTAGATGCTCTCATGATCCAAGAGGAGTGATTTAATATGGAGTTGTAAATAAATAAATAAATAAACAAATAATTGATTGATTGTGTGTTGATGAAGAAAGGGCACTATGGAGATCAGAAAAATAATAATGCTCCATTAACTGAACACCTAAGATCCCCTCACCCTCAGCTTTAGCTCCCCAACACTGATGTTGCTTTCAACAGGCTTAGGGTTTCCAAAATATTGTTGCCCTCCATTACTTGAAGTCAACTAGATTCAATATATTCCCTTTCTTTCTTTCTTTCTTTCTTTCTTTCTTTCTTTCTTTCTTTCTTTCTTTCTTCCTTCCTTCCTTTCTTTCTTTCTTTCTTTCTTCCTTTCTTTCTTTCTTCCTTTCTTTCTTCCTTTTTCTCTGTCTCTCTTTTTTTGGTCTTAAGTCATTTGTCTATATACTTTCATTTCTCAAAAAAACCTGACAAACCCCATTAGATAATTAAGATCTTCAGAAGAAATAGATTAGAATGTCCTTTATTAATTTTAATTTCTATGTACATTACTTGGATTAAGAAAACATATAGTTTGGATACACAAATCTTGTGCTTAGATTTACTATGTCCTACCTAAAAATAAGTAAATTAAATAAAATGTTCTGGTGCAAATGATGACCAGAATTAAATTTGGGCACACTATTGCATCTCCTTGGGTCAGCTTGCTCTCCTCCAGTCATGAGATGGATGCGACTGCTGTGTCTCTTCCTTCTGCCAAATATCCAAATCATAGTGAAAGTAATGTCTCTTAACAGTTCTTAAGATTGTTCTTCATGCATCCCATCCTCGTCCCTGTTGCTGTGTCTTTGCTTCTGTATCCTGATTTTTGTTGGGGGGTTGTTTGTTTCTGTTACTTTAGTTAATTATTTCCTCAAACATGTATGGCCATTGATTTTATTGCAAGTTCTCTCATGCTTCAAAGTGCAGAAGCATTAACATTTTAATGAAAAGGTAGAAAGACTTAGGTCTATTTGCTAAATCAGAAAGTCAATTGTTCTCTCTATTTGTGTTTTGAAGGTCACACCCATTTGGCAATTATACAAATCAAGGACAGCCAGATCCTGAAAATCCAGTTCTGTTTCACAATTCCTGCAGATTCAAAGACCTCAAGATAGCTCCCAGCAAGTCACTGGGAATTGAGCCCCAGTTTCAGCCAAATACAATTCATTTGAGCTCTTTGACTTTGTACTCCTCTTCTGCAAAGTCAGAAAATAAGTATCCTCTTATAGTTTTAGAATTACACACCTGGCTTCATAGAGAATTTGTTGTTCCTTGGAATTTTCCATGCTGTGTTTCATTTTCTAATGAGGGAAAAATGAGACTATACATTACATATGCATATGTGCAAAAGCTAGGTCAAGGCTTCTTCATATTTGCAATTCATACATATTAATGGACTCTAGAAGATAAAATAACACATTTAAAATAAAAATGACAGTATGTAGTAGAGAGAGGACTTAATTCTTACTCCAAAAAAAATTTGGTTCTTAATTTCTAAAGCTATATGAAGTTTCAATATTTTACAGATTTTTTAAAAAGTTTTCCATTCAAAATTTTTTGAGCCATATATCCTGTGTTGCAGAATTAAAAGCTGGACATCTTCTTTTCATTCAAATGTCTATCTTCCATGATCATTATTACTCTTCTAGAATGCACAGTGCTTGAATTGCTGAGTGCAGCCGTTTCACACTGGCTCATCGGGGAACAGAGCTGAGTCCTTAACAGCAACAGCAGTCCATTTGACAGACACATTCCCCAAGAGTGACCTAATGTGTTCAAGGGGACAAGACTGAAGTCATGGGGCAAGATAAACATGGCAGCACTGGGGTCTAGAATACCAACCCATCCTGGTTCCTCTATTCAGCTCACCAGAGTTGTTCCTCCGTCCTGTCTTTCTCAAGCACCACTCCTATTTCCAATCTTAGCCTGAAGGCAACCAATAACTCTTGCTTGTCTCACTTGCTTTTTTTTTTTTTTTTTAAAAAAAATGTATCTGTGATAGGTTTGCATACAGCACAAAGAACTTTTAATGATATTGGTGGATGGAATATTGAACCTAATAGGAAAAGAAAATGAAATGAGATTAAATGAGGATGAATATTCCATTATATGGTGAGTTGTGATAGTCTGTCCTTTGCATTTTGATGAATGATATCAGTTTCAACTATAATATCCTTCTTAGCCAAGTTATCTAAATATGTATTAAACTCAGCTTCTGACTATTAGAATGCTTCTTTCTACCAAATGTGATTCTAAAATCTCTTTTCATAGTTTTTGTTTGGAGGGGGTTGACAGTGTTTGTTTATTGCACTGTGGGATACAAGCATCCCAGAGACTTTTACATGTAGGCAAGTCTTTTTCCACTGAGTTGCAACCTCTATGGTGTGTGTGTGTGTGTGTGTGTGTGTGTGTGTGTGTGTGTGTGTGGTGGGTGTATGAACCTATGTGACACCAGGAGCCACTGAGCCACTGATAGTGTGAAGACCAGAGGAGAGCATCCATCAGACTTCTCTATTTTTATCACTCTGCCTTAATTCTTTGAGATGGGGTGTTTCCTTGAATATGCAACTTGAGTGTGTTGACTGATTGGCAGTCCAAGTAAGCCTCTTGTTTCCACCCTCCATAATGCTGGGTTTACAGGTCTGGGCAAGAACTTAGTATGTATATACCATATATTATATAGTATATAGCTTGTTACTTGGGTGCTGGGTCCAAAATTAAGTTGCACACCAAGCACTATTAACCACTAAGGTATATCCTTAGCCTCTTTTAGACTTTAATTCAAGAATTTATACCTATGCAGTAAATTTACTGCAGCAAATCAGTGCAATACCCATGAAAACAACACACTTCTGTCATCCATTTGAATTGACCCTTTCAGGATGGGATAAGAACAGGGTACAATGTCAACACTGGATTTGGAGAGAGGCTACATAGTTGCTGTTCAAGAACTCCAGTAAGACTCAGTTCTTTACAGAACATTTTCTCAACCTCTGCTGTTATCTATCCCCAACTCTTAATAAGATCCATATATTCAAGCGTCAAATACATTTATTTTGAAAAAACAAAGCTTTCTTTCACATGAATAATGTTCTTTTTTTTTTCTTTTATGAGCTTGTGGCCTCACTAAAACTTCATAATCACTGTGTGATTGAAGAAAGATAGTGAGGCTCCCTACATTCAGCAGGGATCAAGTACAGGATACCAAAAGACAGGAAGAGAAACCAGGTGACCACCAAACAGGCAAACGGTGTAAACGGAGCATCTGCAACATCCTGTGGACATGGTTCACAGCACTGTTACTCTGACCTCACAAGTTCCTGCCTTGACTCCAGAGCCTGTGGAGTCAGCATTACGCCCTTCTCGGAAGCGCTTGGTGGAAAGCTTCTTTTAAATAGAATTCAAATCGTATCACTTCCTCCCACCACTCTCCATCTTATTTTTCTGGGAAAAAAACTTATGTTTTAGTTACCTCACAGTGGTTAATCCTGCCAGAGCTGCCCCCTTTCCATCCCTTCTCCTATATCCCATCCCTTTGCCCCTTCTCTCCAGGCACATGGAAGGAAACTTCAAGCATTTCTAGAAGGTTCTTTTTCACCCTTGAAAGTCCTTTGCTATTACCCTTATTTAACATATTGCCATACAGTAGCAGTAAGAGGCTTGGTCTTCATTTCATTAAATTATTTCTCCAAGATTAGCTTCTCAGAAAGCTCATTATAGGTTCTAGTGTTTAAAATCACATCTGCTAGATAGTATTCCTACGCCACTTGGGATGTCTCATTTCATTCCATCAAGTCCATCTCTTAACATGATCTTTAAACTTGATTTATTTCATTTATTCATTATAATGTTGTATTTACACATTTATAAATACAAAAGTATAAACATGTCTGTAACAATTAATGAAAAAAGAGGCCATGAATCTACAAGAAAGCAAGGAAAATCACATGGGATGGTTTTAATGAAGGAAAGGGAAAAGGGAAATGATATAAATCTAATATAATCTGAAAAAATTAAAGAAATAATTTTTTTATCTCTTTGTTGTTTGTTTTCCTAGCTAGGGTTTCTCTGTGTATTTCTGGCTGTCCTGGGACTCATTCTGTACATTGGGCTGGCCTCATACTCACAAGAGATATTCCTGCTCCTGCCTTCCAAGTGCTAGGATTAAAGGTGTGCACCAATACTATTCAAGAAAAGAGATATTTTCTAAAAAGAAAATAAAGAGAATAAATATTTAAAATATTTTTAAAAATAGAAATTTAATCCCCTGGGACAGGATCCATGTTCAAAGCTCCTTGCCCAGTTGTGAGCAGTAAAAGCAGACTCTAGTAGCTAATAGTTCTTCAGTAAATATTTCTTGTGCCCACCATTAAGGAAACCATGTAAAAATGCATTATGAGTTCAGAGTGAACATTACTTCAAGCCCAATGTTGCCCTCAAGTGGCTCAGAGTCTTCACACAAGGGCTGAGTGTCTAATCAAGCAGTCACATACAAAATGCATAACCATGAGAACGGTCCTGGCAATGTGAGATATGGAACAGCATCTCCTGTGCTCTGTGGAGAGATGTGGGAGTACTTCTCAAAGTCAGTAATATTGGAGTCATGACCTGATAGAAAGTAAAGAAAAAAAAAAAAAAGGAATGGCAATTCCAAACAAGGTAACCGTGGCAACTTATTGAGGACTGGATCTCAGCCAGAGTGCCTGTTTGTAACTAGCATCTTCCAGTAGCCACACATATGGATTAATGATGGGTCTACATATCCTACCTTAAAAGGCTCAGATTTTATTACAGCATCATTTCCAATGTGACTTTGACTGGACCTTATGAGATTTTTCATGAGGGACATTGGTGGTGCTTCCTGAGTAAAGTACCCATTTGAAAGGCTAATAATTATTGTGAGAAAGACTTGGCAGTATAGGAATTACATTATTATTAGAATTGAGACTACTGTGAAAAGGAAGAGTAGATCTGCATTGCATGGCATATAAGGAAGTTTACATGTTTATTGAATCAGGAAAAATTTAAGTATGTATTTGAGGAATTTTGATAAATCTGTACCCACAAAACTGTCATCTAATAAGATACTGAACATGTTCATTGTACCTAAAATTTTCTCTTGCCATTTGTAATCCATTTGCTTTCACAAGAGATTGACATGAACTTTCTAGAGTCCAAAGATTGATTTTAAAGTACTAAACATGCAATTCTGTCTAAGGCACTAAGATAACTTTGACAGCATCTTGAGCTTACTTGGCTTATATGGTTCCTGGGCTAACTTGGGAAATCCAAACCTGTCCACCCACCTCCACATTCAAATAAAGTGAAAAGACAGCCATATATCTAGCTTTTTCTATTGTCAATACAATTTGCTTGGAAACATGAGTAGAATGTGCATTAACCTAAAGATAAATCACTAGAAACAAATTGTAGAACAATTTATCTCCTATAATTTCTTCAAACAAATTGTTTGGGAGAATATCTAAAACGCGAGTCATTCAACGTGTTTTTATTGTGTTACTCATGTATTCAGAAATCCCATGGTGAGTATTATCATGCTCCATCGACAGTGGCAGACGCTCTACTCTATTCTTTTTGAACTTCTCCAAAGTGAGAGACAAATTGCAATCAATCATTGATAAATGCTTAATTTCTGTTCAGAAAGGAAAAATGTTGTTTTTCTTATAACCTATTACAATTGAATCTTGCCAGTACAAGTAATCATGGAGGTTTTTAGAGAAGTGATACTTGTGTCGATACATGAAGGGAAAAAGAAACAACATGGCAAAGTGCTTAAATGTGACAAAAATCTCAAAAAGAAAAAAAAAAGACAGAAAAAGAGGCACTTAAAGATGAGTGAGTGATATTTCTACTAGTGCTATGCTTGTCCACAGAAGAAAGGGAAAATAAGCAAGCTGTGAACAAAAATCACCCAAGTCAAGGAGAAAAGTAATCTTACAGGACCTCACGCGTTATCCTAAAATAATGCTTCCCAAATCTAAATAAAAATGTTTAATCATTAAAACACTGGCTTACATTTTAAAACTCCACTTGCTTGATCTAGAGGCCAGATGAAATTAAAAGGCTGGCTCAGTGGCACTTGTAAGAGGTAGATAGACCAAGGTAAGCTAGTGTCAATGCAGAAAAGTAATGTGGGAAAGTACAAGAAACTAGAAGCTGACTCAACACAGATATGGCCATGAGTCAGAGAGTATCTGTCAGAGAGAGGGAAGCATGGATATAGAGCAGTAGGTGGCTGACTAATGCCTCAGTATGTGTGATGATGCTATTCAGAGAGATGGAGGTTACCAGACACAACACTATTCAAAGCTTTCCTGGGATATTTGAGAAGTGGCAATGATTATGATACCTAGCACTTGGCTTCTACTGTTCTACATGTACGGTCTCAGTTTGTGTTCCCTGAATCTGCTCAAACAACTTTAGGCCCACAGATATAGCTCATTTCTTTGAAGATGCCAAGTTCTCTGCCTTATGATATTCACTCTGTTGACTGCTTTCTAGAGCATTATTTACCTAATCTGGCCTCTGTAAGATCTCTAGATGAGTGGAGCATGTTGGCTTCACTTGTCACTGTATGTTTAATATCAGTTAAAAATACTGCCATCAATATTTAATGACCATTTACTGAATAAAATACATACATAAAGCAACAAATGACCAATAATTATCATGTTTAGCTACTCAGTGGATAAGTTTATACTTGATTGAATTACACTCCTAGTTAGGGACATGGCAAAGAATGAACTTTGACATAAGTATGTTAAACTAAGGAGTGTCTATATCTGTTTAGTGAACAGGTTTTAAAATAATGCCTGAAAAAAATTTCATAGCACTAAGTCCTTCCATAAAGAAATTAGAAAGTTCTCATAGCAGCAACTTAAAAAGCACACCTGAAAGCTCTAGAAGAAAAAAAAAGCAAGCACAGCAAAGTGGAGAAGAAAGCAGAAAATAATCAACATCATGGCTGAAATCAATCAATTAGGAACAAAGAAAACAATACAAAGAATCAACGAAACCAAGGGCAGGTCCTTTGAGAAAATCAACAAGATAGACTAACCCTTAGGCAAACTAAGCAAAAGACAGAGAAACAGTATACAAATAAACAAAGCCAGAAATGAAAAGGGAGACATAACAACAGACACTGAAGAGATTCAAAGAATCTTTAAGTCTTACTTCAAAAGCCTGTATTCCACAAAATTGAAAAACTTTCAAGGAAATGAACAAATTTTTAAACAAGTACCACTTAAAAAAGTTAAATCAGGTAAACTATTTAAAGAGCCCTATAACTCCTAAAGAATAGAAACACTCATTAAATGTCTGCTAACCAAAAGGATCCCAAGGACAGATAGTTTTAGTGCAGAATTCTATCAGACTACCCAAAAAAGAAAAAAGAAAGAAAGAAAAAAAGAAAGAAAGAAAGAGCTAATACAAATACTCCTAAAATACTCTACAAAATGAAAACAGAAGGAACACTGCCAAACTCATTCTCTGACGCCACAGACACCCTGATACCTAGAACACACAAAAACCCAACAAAGAAAGAATTTCAGACCAATTTCACTTATGAATATTGATGCAAAAATACTCAATACAATACTTGCAAATTGAATCCAGGAACACATCAAAAACATCATCTACCATGATCAAGCAGGCTTCATCCCAGGGATGCAGGGATGGTTCACTATACAAAAATCCATCAACGTAATCCACCACCTAAACACTGAAAGAAAAAAAATCCCACATCATCTCAGTAGCACATGTTGGCAAGGATGTGAAGCAAGGGGAACACTCCTCCTTTGCTGGTGGGAGTGCAAACTTATAAAACCACTTTGGAAATCAGTTTGGCAGTTTCTCAGAAATTGAGAATAGTCCTACCTCAAGACCCAGCCATACCACTACTGGGCATATACCCAAAATATGCCACACCAGACTACAGGGACACTTGCTCAACTTTATTCACAGCAGCTTTATTCATAATAACCAGAAGCTGGAAATGACCAAGTTGTCATTCAATTGAAAAATGGATAAAGAAAATGTGTTACATCTGCACAATGGAATACTATTCAGCTACAAAAAACAATGACATCATGAATTTTGCAGGCAAATGGATAGATCATGAGAATATCATTCTGAATGAGGTAACCCAGTTCCAAAAGAACATGTACACATGATATGTATTCAGTTTTAAGTGGATATTAGTGAAAAATAAAGGGTGCTCATGCTATAGTCCACACACAAAAGGAGGCTGGCCAGGAAGGAGTGCACAAGGTGATGCTTAAGTTTCACTTGGTAGGAGGAATGGAATGGTAGTGAAAGACAGATGGAGGGAGGGATCTGGTTGGGAGAGGTGCTCAGGAGGGGAGGGGGGTTCTAGGTTGGGTATGGAGAAGGGCAGGGAATGGCTGGCTGGTTATGAGAAAGAATGGAAACATGCAACCAAAAGGGGTCAGAGGAGGTAGAGGGCATCTCCAGAAAGAGACAGACACCTGAGAGAGGGAAGGTGCCCCAGAATCAATGGGGGTATCCTTAGCTATGACTCACAGCATTGGGGATATGGAGCCTGGAGAGGCTGTCTCCTATGGCCAGGCAGGAATCCTGGATATATGTTCTTTGGTTGGTGGTTCAGTCTCTGAGAGCCCAGAGGGTCTATGTTTCAACCAGTGTTTGGCTGTGGGTATATGGCTCTGTCTGAGTCAGTTGGTTGGTGGGGCCTCTCAGAGGTCAGCCATGCTAGACTCCTGTCCACAAGCATAGCAGAGTTCCATTAATAGTGACAGGGATTGGTGCTTGAACATCAACTGGATCCCAAGTTGGGACATTTATTGGTTGGCCATTCCCTCAGTCTCTGCTCCATCCCTGTGCCTGCATTTCTTATAGACAGGATAAATTTGGGGTTGAAAGTTTTGTGGGTGGGTTGGTGTTCCTATCAATCCACTAGGATTTCTGCCTGGCCAATATTGTTGTGAATGCTAGATTTGGCAGAAGAAATAAATAATTTGTAAGTGCTTTGTCTGATGATTATATAGTAAAGACACATTGAAGCTATTGAATGGCCTTAATCCAACAACGGATTTAATAGAAATTGCTATCTTAGAGTTGCACGGATATTAGCATGGTCTTATTCTTGTTGAAGGTTACTTACATTTTTTTCATCTTTTAATGAGATTTTTTTATGGGAGAATAAGATAAGGAATCTGGAAGCACAAGTACATAAATAATGGCAGGTAATGGGCAAAACTGACTGACATGGAGAGAAAGGAATGAGTATAGTCTACTTTGGATGCTAGACTATTTGTCCAATAATAGTCCCTAGAGAATGTGGCACAAGAGGAAAAGTGTCTAGTTATATTCTAGAATGAACACAGGTTGAGCCACAGATCTTTTCATTGCTTTATTCATACTTTTCTAGACTCCCTAAACTCTAGGACATTCACTTTACAAATGATAGAATGAGATCCAGACAGCCAAAGGGAGCACATCCTTCTCTTTACACTCCCACCTTAAATCTCTTTATGCAGATTTTATACCAGGTGTGATAGAGCCTCCTGGAAAATAGAAACACAAAGATAAATGTGATAAGCCTTCTTACCTGTAATTAGTATGTTTCAAAAATATTCACTTTTAATCCCCTATTTGACAACATTGTGCTGAGGTTGAAGGAAAGACTCGGTGTGTCTTATCTAGGATCCCGAGGCTGTGCGATTAGATAAAGTCACAGCTTAGACTGTTCAAATGCCATTGTTATAAATGGAAATGTTTTGCTTTTTGGAGTCCCTGGGATATGCACATATCATGAGTATAACCAATGTAGAATGAATAATACACTTAAAAGTTCAGGTAGCAAAGGCTACCTTGGAAATAAGAACAAATTATCATTACCAGAAGCTTCTTCACGGCCTCTGAAGCCTCTGGCCCCAGCTCGTCCACACACTTCTTCAGCCCTGCCACCAGATGTTCTACAGAAATGCCCAGGGTTTTCAGAAGCATCTTCAAGGGATCAAATAAGGGAATAAGGTTGTCCAAAGGTAAAGGTACTTTGTCAACAAGAGGGACACTGTTGATGAGAAAGGCAGTGGCTGCAGAGCAAAATGGAACAAAGAGTGAAACATGGTACACCCATCCCTGTCTAAGACTCCATCCCCTCCCTCTCCGCCCATCAACATCTCCAATCCACGTGCACTCCTTTGGATTTCCCATGCATATTGGTGGTTTTGGGGCCATGATATTTGGCAGTTCATTTCCCTAGAACTTTTTCCAGATAGCTGTACCCCTTCTTTCCTCCTGTGGTCTGGTTTCATTCCAAATGTTATCCCTTAGAGAAACCTGTAGCAGCCACTATACTTAAGCAGCATCTTGTACTGCTCTTCTCTCATATTTTCTTATTGTTATTTACTATGTTATGCATGTGTTATTTTACCTGTTTCATCCTTTCCCTAGAATAGAAGATCTGTAAGAGTAAGGAGTTTATGAACAGATTGTGTCGTGTAAAAGAAAGTACTGAAAACTCATTCAGTAGATACTGATGGGGCATTGAATGAGAGAGTATTTTGTATATAGGTTGTCCACAGTCACAGCCTTCAGCCAATCTTTCCATAAAGATTCTCCAGTCAAGACCAAGCATGGATGAACTAGATTAGAGTTCATGAAATCAACTCAGTTCAGTCTCACACCATAATTGCCACCAATTAGAATAGGAACAGTTCTGGGTTAAGAAGAGCGAAGGCAATTAGATACAAGATCAATAAATCCTTGTGATGTTAAAATGAATGTGAATGTCTGTAGAATGGTTAGCCATCTGTCCAGAGAGTGGGGCCAGAGAGCAGAATTTTAGTGGGTGTGGCAAATAACTAGATCATTGGGCAATGCAGGAAAAAAAGTCAGTCAAGTAAGATATTTGCAAGCCTTCAGTGTCATACCTGTAATTACAGAACTTTTCCTGAGGACAGTAGGGAGTATCAAGGTTTTGATGGGGAAGTTGCACTTTGTATCTTTGATTTAAGGAATAGCAGTCACTAGGGATAGGAAGGGTCAGGGAGGATGAGGGACAGGAATATATCAGAAGAGATGTAAAGGGGCTGAACAAGGTACTTATAAAAGAGAGGTGTAGAAAGAAGGAAAGCTGAACATGGTTAGTTCAGGATATATGGATGGATTATGCATATATCATAATAAAGCCTATCAATTTGTACAGTAGACAAGTTAATAATAACACCTTAAAGTTTAAAACATTTTTCCAGAGAAAAAAAGAGCAATTACTTTGCATAGAAGATAAGCAGAGTAGAAAATATGTGTGATGTAGTTTTATGAAAACCTGTGCAGATATTTAAATATATATGTGCATTTCAATATTCACCTAATAAATTGTATTTTAGTAGCTAAGCTAAGATTTTTCTGAGGTTCATTATTTCTCTGAAAAACTGTTTCCTAATTCCTGATTCAAAGTATGAAACTGGAGCCTGTGCCTTGCCCTGCCTCCATCTCTGTAACCTATTTTTCCTTCAAACTTTCTCTTCATAGACTGTTAGTTATTTTGATCTGTGCTCCTTTCTGCTGTCATCTTTGTCTGGGAAAAGTTTCCTTGCACACTAAGGGACAATGAAATATTCAAATCTGGCAAATTTCTCAACAAAAAGAATCTAGTAAAAGCAGCCATCTTTGGTCGGTGTTCTGAGTGCAGGTAGAACTTAAAATTTTATGGTTAATCTTCATAATGTTCACATTAAACATTTCTGTGAGTTCTATATCTTTCTGGATGGCATTCTCCAAACGCTTTACCCTTGGAGAGAAATGACTACTATCAAAGATTTTTCTCAAGGACCCAAACATCTCATCCTGATAGTTACAGCAACTCCCTCTCAAAGGACTGTCTCAGCCTTCAAAGGAGCCAGGTTCTGTGCCTTACTTGAAAATTAAGCACTTCACTCCCCAGTTTAGCCACTGAACCATGCCTGTTCACCTCACTGGAGAGTGCAGTACAGCAATTTCTATAGAAAGCTCATCCTCTGCCCCACTCTAAGCTCATTTACAACAGTCTTTATAGCTGATAAATGTACCTATTTCAGGAGATTCAATTTAGCAATCTAACTAATTTACTGTGCATTGGGAATAGTGCTTATATTGGGTTATAGCTTGATTGATGCAGGAGCTCCACTGTCTGCAGTAGTTATAATTTTCTGTGACTCTGAGACCCCCTTTACCATACTCTATTGCCAGTATGCCAGGATTAATTGTGTTGCAATAGAAACAGAAAAGGAGAGAACTTTCAATGCTCCAGATAGTGACTTACCAGAATATCCACAAATACCAATGGTCACCAGCAGAAAGATGGGTACCAGCTTCATAGCTGGTGCCTGTGATGTTTTCCTGGACTTTGGAATGCAGTCAGAAAGCCCAACAAAATCAAGACATCAATAGTTCTGCTCGCTGTCACTGGTTGGCCGCTTTTCCTCAGAGGTACTAATATATGCACGAAAGACCTGAATTTCAACCACCGCCTGTTGACTTACCCCAGCAAAGAAGAGCATGAAGGGCAAGCTTCCTAACCAAACATTCTGGAGGGTTTTCCATTTTTCATCACGTTCTCGTGGAAAACAAAGCCGTTCACAAAGTAGTCTCAAGTAGTTCTTTCCCAAGCCCTTGCGTAGAAATAATGACAGATGGCAAAGGATTTCCTCCTGGAAGAACACTAAAGCAGATGTGAAGGCTTTCTGTTGGGATTGGGAGGAATGTTTTCCTATAGTTCATTTTCCGTTTATTTAAAGTTTGCAGAATTGCATTACTTGTTGAACTTCTAAGATTTAGCTGACTGGTACTGCCACGTTTCTCTTGAATTTACCCGCTGATCAATATTCACATATTGACTAAGACAAGGTCACCAGATCTCTGTTACCTTTCCTAATGTCCTCTAGTAATCCAGGGAAAACTGAATATGTGTTCATCTATTATCCTCTGTCTGTGTCTGTATAATCTATACCATAGTCTCTATCAATCAATATCCTGAGAACCAATCTATTTCCAAGGCTGCCTTCCTGGGACCCAGGACTCACTCATGGGACACCAGAATGACCACATTTGTAAACAATATTTACTGGAGTTCACCGGGGGAATTGGCTGAGCACTGAATTCAAGGAAGGGTACAAGAAAACCTTCAATGGGAGAAATAGAGAACAGACCCCATGTGGTTTCTGAAATAAGCTCTCAACATATTTTACAATTTCCAAAACCAAAAAATAAATAAAATAAAATGCTAAGAAGACAAATTGTGTTGTCAGTCCCTTAATATTTGAATTCAATCTTGCCTCCATCTGAAGGTATGGTATTGCTTTAATTTAATTTAACTTGATAAATTAAGCCAGGCAGTGGTGGTGCATGCCTTTAATGCCAGCACTTTGGAGGTAGAGGCAGGCAGATTTCTGAGCTCGAGGCCAGCCTGGTCTACAAAGTGAGTTCCAGGACAGCCAGGGCTATACAGAGAAACCCTGTCTCAGAAAAAAAACAAGAGTTGATAAATTATGCAAAGGAATATGTATGTCAAATTAAAATTAATACATAGGTCATCTGTTGCTAATTTCTAAACCCATTTGACTGTTGCACTGCCATTAATTTCAGCTACCTGATCAACTAAATGAAAGACCTATGGATTACTGCTGTGCAACGTCAATGCTGCTTTCTCTGCTATATACTGTTTCTGTTTCTCAGAGATGTTAATACATATATTAGCACATGGTGTGGCTATGTTAACCCTTTGAATCCACGTCCCATAAGCGTTGTATCATCATTTCTTTTGGCATAGTAAACCTCTGCTATCTTTATTAGGGATGTCATGGGCTGTTTGATTTTTTAAAACATTCTCTCTTTCTCTCTCCCTCTCCCTCTCTCTCTCCCTCTCCCTCTCCCTCTCCCTCTCCCCCCTCCATACCCTTCCTGCTCGTGTGAGTTACTAGGCTCTAGGCCATGCTATGCTCCTATACCAGATAGCAAACTTTATTTACACTGATAGTCATCTCCTTATCTGTTGGTAAGAATAACTGTAAGATAGAAACTTCATTTTTTAATTTATTCTTTGAGTCTTCTTAATTCCTTTCCTGTGAGTTTGTTCTTATACCCTTAGTGCCTTTCTTCTCATTGTGGATGTTTTTATTAAGGTTTAGTTGTGAGTATCTTGAAGGAGTTATTTCCTCATTTTGGATCCTAATACAGAGCCCAGCAAAATTTATAGTTATAATGAGTCTCGGTGCCAGGTCCATATGTGATCATTTTATTTTTATAATAAACCCTCAGTTGATCAGTCTTCATGGCTATCAACTTATCTTTAATAAATACAGAGAACTGGAAATATTGAGCTAATTGTTAAGATCACTTAAAGGTAGAATTTTATTATCTCAATATATACAGATAAAGTTGGGTGGTGGTGGCGCACGCCTTCAATCCCAGCACTTGGGAGGCAGAGGCAGGCAGATTTCTGAGTTCGAGGCCAGCCTGGTCTACAGAGTGAGTTCCAGGACAGCCAGGGCTATACAGAGAAACCCTGTCTCGAAAAACCAATATATATATATTTATCTGTGTATATATATGTATATATATATATGTATACATATATATACACAGATAAACTTTTGACAAATTTCAGCATTTGTTCTGGTTAAGAGCTCTGAAATAACTAGGAAAAGAAGAAAAAATTTCCAGCATATTAAAAAGCTGCAGCCTATAAAACTACATCCAACATTGTACCAATAGAGGAAAAACTCGTTGTGTTTCCATTAAAATCAATGAGGTGACATAGGTTCCCTCTTATTCAGCATGTACTTAGACATCTTAGCTAGATCAATAAAACAAGAGAAATAGAAACTATACAAATAGGATAGGAAGAGGACTAGTTACTCTTGTTTGCAAATGTACATACAAGACTTATAAAGATTCTACTAAAAGATTCTAACAATAAACACTTTCAGTAAAGTAGTAAAATACAAATTAAACATATAAAGATGAGTAGTTTTTCTATATGCTAATAACAATATGTCAATAAATCACAAAGGCTTCAAATAATCTTAAATACCTATGACTAAGGCTAACAAAGGAAGTGAATGATGTCTCCAAGGAAAATGATTAAAACCAAAACAAACAAACAAAGAAACAAACAAACAAAAAACACTGAAGACAAATAGAAGACACTTGACTTCCTAGGCCCATGAATTAGCTGAATTAATAGAATGAAATAACTGTGTAGCTAAAAGTGATCTACTCATTAAATTCCATTAAAATTTCTATTGCATTACTCTAAAAAGGGGAAAAACTAATCCTAAAATTTGTATGGAATTATAAAGACTCCAAATGATCAAAGCAATCTTAAACAAAAAGTGAAGTAACAGAATATCTGATGAGACATTACACTACAAAACCATAATAACAAAAATCATATGACACTGGTACAAAAATGGAACTTTATAGTATTCAGAATTATAATACACATGGTTTTTTTTACAAAGAAACATATATTCAAGAAAAATACACTCTTCAACAAATTGTGCTGAGAAAACTTGACATTCACATGTAGCATGAATCTAGAACCCTGTCTCCTTTTTGTTACTCAAAACTCAACCCAAAATGGATGAAGAGCTTTCATGGGAGACCTGAAAGTATAAAACTGTTAAAGGAAAACTTGTTAGACATAGGTGAGTGAGGGCTTTCTTGGGAGCGCTTTAAAGGTATCCTACTTGCATACGCTTAACCAAAGACTGGTCCTCCTCTATTCTGGGAAGGTCCTCTTCAGTGGAACACGCAGTTTCAGAAAGGATCCACCTGGAGTGGTCCGGAAGAAAGTGCACACCTGCCTAGGTACCTAAGTCAGCCAAATCAACTCTGGTGATCCATGGGGGGAGAGATGTTGCAGCCAGATTGTCCTCCTATTCAGGTAAGGACTTAAAATGACTCTAGTCCTTCAGGAATATGGCAACTGAGCTTACTCTGTGAATTTCAAAACCTTTTGCATAGTACAGGAAGCATACATAACCAAGTTAGGCAGTCCATAGAATGAGAGAAAAGTATGACTAGCTATTCTGACAGAAAAATAATATCCAGAATAATAAAAAGATGAACTATAACAAACCTAAATACCACAAAACCAAACAACCCATTCAATAAGTGAGTGAGTGAAATAAATAGTTTGCAAAAGATGGACTATGAAAAGGTCAAGAATTGTACTTTTAAATGTTTATCTTTAGCTCATAAGAAAAAGTAAACTAAAACCACAGTGAGATAGGTAGAGAAAGGAACTGGTGGGTGAGGACAAGAATACAGTGAAAATGTAGTACATATATGGAAGAAATAGTCTTTGTGAAAGTCTATACTATATACAATGAAACTATGGCAATGAATAAATTATAAGAATTAAAATGAATAGCCAAGATGTAAGGCCTTTCTATTCTGGTCTGAATTTTGCTATGTTTAAGTAATTAAGATGTACTTCCACTAAGCATCAGTTAAACATAGTGTGATGGTTAGTCTTCATAGTCTTCCAGTTCAGCTTAACTGGATCAGGAATTGACTGAGAGACAAGCCTCAGCATATACTTAGAGGATTGTCTTGATTGTGTTAACTAAAGTGAGAAAACGTCCTCTCCCAGGATGTAAGATAATGCCCTCTCCGTGGGCAGACAATATATAAAGAGGTCCAAGGTTAATTTTCTTTTCTTTTTATCATCTTGTCTCAGGTGAGACTCAGGAATGTTTATAAATTATTGATATCTTGCTGATGAATTCATCCACTGTTACATCTGCCATCATTGCCATCCTTCTCAGACATAACAATCCAGTTTCTTTAACCTTCCAACATTGAATAGTAACCAGTGGCTCTTCAATAAACTTATAGGTCTTCAGGATCACCCCCACACACTGAGCAGTCATAGGTTCTCAGCATTGCCAGTATGAAGTCAGCCATCTTGCTTTAATCCTGTTTAGGGGGATAATGCCATGTTACCTTGGGTCAATGGCTTTCCATGCTTTACAGAAAAATCCCAATGCAATGTAAGTCTGGAAGGCAAAAGCAGAGAAAAGAACTGATTAATGGAGAAAAGAAAACCAACCAAAATTGGGAAAATAGCAGAAAAAGAGCCAAGGTATCAAAGCTGACTGGGTGTTTTCAGTCAAGGCTTCGTAGCTTCAAGGGGGTCTTGATTTTAAAGATTTGGATAAGAAGACTGAAGACAAAACAGAATTTTCAATGCCTTATATCAGAAAGCAAACTGAGATAATTTGTTAGACTGAGAACAGTTAAGTCTCTAGGAGAGTTGAGGTCTTGTAATTTTCTATTCTTTGTACTATCTTTCTCTCTCACAGCATATGCCCAGCACAGAAATTAAACACATGTTACACATGCATGCTTGCAATCAAACAAGCACTGTGTATCTGAAAGATTAGCTGGGAAGTGTGACACTTGTATTCTAAACCAGGATTATCTGAATGGAATTGACATTTGATCTAGGAAGACGTGAGTGGAGGTCTTGAATGGGGAAAGAAACATAGTTAGAAACAAAAAAGGCAGTGCTTGTGTCCAGAGTATTGGTCATCACAAACCTGTAAGCAGCATGCTACAATGAGCTCCATAGCAACAAGGTGCTCGCAAACCTACCCTGTAGTCCCCAACTTCTTTTGTGCGGTCCTTTCTGGTGCACGGGACAATGCCAGGGAGCTGGGACCTTTGGCTTATACTTTTGCATTCTACATAGTAACCTGGCAAATTCTGACAGGAAGCCTTTCTCCCTTTACTGTCAGGCTTTGGCCTTGGATCATGCTGTACGTGGGAACTGCATTCCCTCGTCAAAGTGAATGTGACCACACTCAGTGACCCTCAGAGTTCAGCCTATACTTTCCCAGAGTAAAGGGGTAGGATTAGTGTCTTGGCTGAAAATCATTTCCTTTTACCTAAATGTTTGCACTTACCTGTGGTTTGAATTACCAAGGCACAGGGCTGGGGAGTTGCAGGGGCTCCTGGCAAGCGTGGTGTTTTTGAAATACTCCTCCAGCTTCTTGAGGCCTGTCAAACACTGAGGGAGATCTTTTATTGCTTAAGTGCCTTATTCTTGGTTCTTAATTATTAAGAACAGAGGTTCCAAGTGCCACAGAAATCAGGTTTAGAAAGTGTGTATCTGTACTCTCAGCAACAGGAGACTGAGGCAAGAAGATCAGGGGTTTACAGCTGCAGACTGAATTTTAGGCTAGCCTGGGCTACATAAGACCTTATCTTTATTGTTTTGTTTTGTTTTGTTTTAGAGTGGGGATGGAGGAAAATGTAGAAGTTCAAGTCATAAAAAAAATCCTGAGGATTTGTGAAATTGATAGTGATCAAGAAACACTTTCAAATTGTGGTATACATATGCTCTCTTGTGGCCAAAGAAGAGATTACACTACAGTTTGTCTATAAAGCAAAGCATATTTTAAATTAATTATTTTATTTACTTACATCTCAATTGCTTCTCCCTGCAGGTCCCCCTCCCAGAGTTTGTCATTCCATCTCCTCTCCCATTCACCTCTGAAGGGCATCACTTCTTACAAGATTAGGCCCATCTCCTACTGAGGCCAAACAAGTCAGTCCTCTTATTATATATGTTCTAGGCCCCTTGGAGCAGTCTATGTATGCTCTTTGGTTGGGGATTTAGTCTCTATGAGCTCCCAGTGGTCCAGGTTAGTTGACACTGTTGGTCTTCCCATGGGGTTGCCATACCCTTCGTATCCTTCAGTCCTTTCCCTAATTCTTTCAGAGGGGTCCCCAACCTCAGTCCAATGCTTGTGTGTAAGTATCTGCATCTGGCTCAGTCAGTTGCTGGTAGAACCTCTCAGAGGACAGCTATCCTAGGCTCCTGCCTGCAAGCACAATACAGCATTAGTAATAGTGTCAGGGTTTCTTGCCCACCCATGGGGTGGATCACAAGTTGGGCCAGGAACTGGTTGGCCTTTCTTTCAGTCTCTGCTCAATTTTTGTTCGTGAATTTTTTTTTTGACAGGAATAATTCTGGGTCAAAAATTTTGAAGGTGGGTTGGTGTCCCCATCCTTCTCAATGCAGGCCCTGTCTGCATTGACTACTGGAGGTGGTCCTTTCAGGTTCCATCTCTCAAATAAAAATGGGGTACAGAGCTAAATGGAGAATTCTCAACAAAGAAATCTCGAATGACTGGGAAGCACGTAAAGAAATGTTCAAAGTCCTTACTCATCATGGAAATGCAAATCAAAATGACCCTGAGATTATACCTTATACCAATCAAAATGGCTAAGATCGAAAAAGCAAGCCACAGCACATACTCACAAGGATATAGAGAAATGGGAACACTCCTCTATTGCTGGTGGGATTATAAACTGGTATAATCAGTCTGGAAATCAATCTAGCG